>NC_044552.1:169868945-170202058 GCF_007565055.1 Rhinopithecus roxellana
GTGTTGCTTTTGAGATTTATTAAACATAGAGATTAGTTTATTCATTTCTTTTTTTTTTGTCTTACTGTTTTTGTTTTTAATTTTTTTGAAACAGGGTTTCACTCTGTCACCCAGCCTGGAGTGCAGTGGTATGATCTTGACTCACTGCAACCTCCACCTCCTGGGCCCAAGCAATTCTCTTGCCTCAGTCTCCTGAGTAGCTGGGACTACAGGTGTGTGCCACCACACCTGGCTAATTTTTGTATTTTTTGTAGAGATGGATTTTCATCATGTCACCTAGACTGGTCTCGAACTCCCAGACTCAAGCCATCTGCCTGCCTCAGCCTCCCAAAGTTTTGGGATTGCAGGCATGAGCCACTGCACCTGTCTTACTCATTTTAATATTATATAATAATTGAATATTTTGAAAATGTAATTATAATAATTTAATGTGATTATATATTCTTACGTTGGTTATTTTATTTTCAACTTTTTTTTAAATTGTGCACCAACTAGACTGCTTTTTACTCCAGCAATTTAAATTTTTACCTTCATTTTGTCACAGGCTTTCCGGATAATTTGTCAGATTTCTATCCAGTGGCAAATTAGTCCAGTCCAAAGTCAGATCGTTTTTATTATCTTTTTGTTACTACTTTCAAACTTCAGAATTCAAAATAGTTCTTCAGATTTATTATTAAAGTAACAAGATTTTTGTTCTTGGACAATCAAACTTAACCTCACGTCTGATTTCTTTTCCCACTACTATTAGAAAAGAAGCATACCTATTTTGTTTTTAGGATTGAAGGCTCATGTAAGTGGATGAAGAGTTTTACATTTTTCACTGGGTTTATATATTTTAAAGTACTTCACATCCTTTGCCACTTTATTATCTAGTATTGGAATTTATAGATTTTTTGCATTTTAATAATTACTTTAGTTTGCTTTACAGGATTGAACTTACTTTGCTTATACAACTATAGCCTGAATATATCTGTAGATTAAGTTTAAAAAAATCATTGCTAA
Organism: Rhinopithecus roxellana; assembly: GCF_007565055.1. Lineage (NCBI taxonomy): Eukaryota > Metazoa > Chordata > Mammalia > Primates > Cercopithecidae > Rhinopithecus > Rhinopithecus roxellana. The sequence goes on from NC_044552.1 coordinate 169,869,948, forward strand.
AAAGCCAAGCTAACCTGTTACTGAGATAGGTGAAGTGCATTTTTTTTCTCTTAGTGAAGCTATTTAATGAATAAGAATAAAACATATTTCAAAACAGAGCAGCTTGAGCTGAAACAATATCCCTGTCAGCACGGTGGCTGTCTGGTTGTGCTTGAAATTTCTAGTGAAGTCCTAAGACTTTTTTTACCCTTTAGGCATAAAAAATACTGTAAAATTTGAAGATCTTTCCATAGAAACATTTTTAGGGATGTCATCTTCAGGGTCCCTTACAGTAAAAGTAGTAGTTAAGTGTAGAATATAGTTAATATACCTCATACCTCTGTGAATTGGTGCTACTAGTACCAATTAGTATGTAAGTTCCATAAGAGCAGAGAACATACTTGTTTTGCATACCCTGAGATTCAGTAAGTAGTAGTTGCCCAGTTATTTTGTAAATGATATCTTGTTTGGTAGTCAATGATTTTGATTTTTAGATATATTTTTCTCTCTGAATTTTTAGGTTCCACACAGTAGGACTGAAGGTTTAAAGCCAAGGGAGAGGATTTCAGATGACATCATTATTTATGATGTTACTGATGATAATGCAGATGAAGAAAATATCCCAGTTATTCCAGAAACTAATGAGGATGTTATATCTGATCCCTCCAAGTAAGGAGTTTGTGAGATAAAATGTATGAAAATATTGATTACTTTTCTTATTACAGAGCAGAATTCAAAACTACTTTGTTCTTTGAAAGACTAACAATCTTTCTCACATTTGGATTATTAAACTGAATAATTAAGCTAAATTATTCAACCAGATAAAGCCTCACCTCCTCTTCCTCTCAAAGGAGGTAATACTGAAAATTAATTGATTTTTAATTTTTATTTTGTAGTTAAGCACTTCTCATTGAATCGTTATGGTCTTTTATACTATGAAGTACCAATATTGTGATTAAGCTGCTCGCTCAAGAAATTTAAGCCTTTCAGTATGTGGTATGGGGAGAGAGTTTCCATTTAGAATGAATGGATAGTATGAACTTATTAAATTTGAAAATGTAATAGGTTCTTTCTTTTATTGCTGATCTAGCTGTAGCCAGTACCCTGATATTGTCATCGTTGAAGATGACAATGAAGATGAGTATGCACCTGTCATTCAGAGTGGAGAGCAGAGTGAACCAGCCAGAGAATCCCTAAGTTCAGGCAGTGATGGCAGCAGCCCTCTCATGTCTAGTGCTGTCCAGCTAAATGGCTCATCCAGTCTGACCTCAGAAGATCCAGTGACCATGATGGATTCCATTTTGAATGATAACATCAATCTTTTGGGAAAGTGAGTGCTTATCTAGATGTCTAAAATTATTTGCTTTCTTTGTTCACTTCACGTGTTCTATTTCTCTTTTGAGTGATCTTCCTTTCAGATGATGAACTCACATAATCCACCTTTCTCTGTTTTGGTTAGTGTTGAGTTCTGTAATGAATGGGATTTAATCATCCCAAGAGTAGTCCTGGTATTTTCCTGCTAGTTTCTCAGATTCGTTTGATGATATACTTACTTTGAGTGTACATACAGTGTTTGTGATTATATATATTTGTGTATCCGAACTGTAGAATATTGTAATTTCTAGTAAGGGACTTATAACAAAGAAAACTTAGTAATAATCAGTAATGAGATTAAACATTTTATAATATATAGAGGAAAAGGGTAAATCAGACTGTTCCTGCAGGGTGTTTTTTTCTGTAAATACTGAAGTTTTCTGTAAAGGCTATGAATTTTCAGTCAACCAAATTTGCAGGAATTCCTATTCTTGAATAATATCTCTTAAGATTAAGAACCAGTAAAGATGCAGCAGCTGCTGGAAATATCTTGCCTAGCCAAGTTGTAATGGTGATTTTTAAACATAAAAACAAGGATATCTAATATTCAATTTAAATTTTTTTTTCCCTTAGGGTTGAGCTGTTGGATTATCTTGACAGTATTGATTGCAGTTTAGAGGACTTCCAGGCCATGCTATCAGGAAGACAATTTAGCATAGACCCAGATCTCCTGGTTGATGTAGGTACTTTGGGTAATCTTTGCTTTACTGGTAGTTTGTGTATTTATGTATATTATTTAAAAATCAGTACGCCATTTTGTTTTGTATTCTACAGGTTGTTTTTGCATTTTCTTTTTTTAAATTAATGATTTTGTTTATCAGAAAGATAGGTTTGGGACATTGAAGGAGAGTGATTACCACCTGCCTTGGAGTAGCAATTGAGCTAATCTCCCTGTGGGAACATATCATATCTTTTCAGCAGTACTGTTAAGTTCAGGTCTTGTCTGGACTTGTTGCTGTTTTATGTTTTGCTCTAGAATGATTGTCAGTAAATAGGAATTTGTGGAAATTAGTAGTAGAGGTACATAGCCGGGAAGTAGCAACAGCTTTTAATACTTTGGGGATTAACATTTTTTACTCAAATATATTTTAATATATTTGCCTTATTTTTTACATTTTTACATTTTGAGTCACAAGATTCCCCTGCTCCAATCCACCATCCCTATGAAGTTGACCTCAATATTGACTGGACTGAGAATTCTTTTATCTACGGTTTCTGCCACTAACCACCTTTCTTACTCTGTTCTCTCTTGTCCCTGCTATTCCTCCCTTCTTTATCTAAAGCTTCCTACATGGCCTGGTCCCACTCAGATGAATCTTGTTCTGTCTCCTGTTTCCATTTTCTGATGTGAACAGTTTTCTCTCTTTATCCTGGAAAATTATGTTGTCTTTTTTCTGTGTTTCTTGCCTTACATTGCAGCTTCTCTTACCCTTTTAAAAGCCTCTCAGGCGAAACAAGAATTAGTTCTTTCTGCTGTTCAGTCTTATTTCAAGTTCATTAATTTACTGCATTACTCCTCTGCTTCTTACCAGTCCCTGTCAATGTCCCAAGGACTTATTCTTACTAAATCGTTAGTACCTCACAGAGTGAATTTTACTTTCTTTGAAGATTTCTTTTCCATTTTGACCTGTGTTTCTACCTTATGAATACGTGTTAATTTGAATTTTACATCCATGTTGATGACCTACTTCAACTTAGCAGTAACATGACAGTGTTTGTTGATCCTATCAGCCCTTCTCCCCTCTTTAGATCCAGAGATCTTTCAAGATAGTTTTCCTTTAGATCACCAAGAACGAAATAAAATTCCATAATTCTGGCCATGTTCAAACCCTTACAGTCTTCAGCTAGGTCATTTTAATTCAACTTTAAAACATTTGCCACATTTATTTGCCGTAAAGACCTTATCCAGTCAACAATCCCTTATTCACAGATGATAATTAACTATACTCTCGTTCTTTCATAAGTAATGACTGTTTCCAATCTTGTATCCTTTCTTAGAATTCCTTAAACCAATTTGTCCCCCTGTCCTTTGCCTCTGTATTTGTCTCCTCTATCCTTGATCTTTCCCATCTGCCTTCAGTAGTTAGAGATCTGCCCCATCTTAAAAAACAACCATTTTGATATCTGGCTTTGTTCATTTACCATTCTGCTTCTCTAACTCCTTTACTACAAAACTTTAGAAATGAGCAGCTATATTTACCTCTTTTTTACTCTATTTTGTCTGAAGCTTTGTATTGTGTTGCTTATTAACTCTAACTCTGCACTGCCTGTGTTGTTTTGTTTTTTTCCATTGTAAGTATGCTGTGTGTGATTTTTCTTTTCTTTTTGCTGTATTAGTCCATTGGGCTAATGGAAAGTTTGTTTTGAATCAGACAAGTTTGGGTTCTATTATTGGCTCATGTTACTTACTAGCTGTGTTACTAACCTTGGAAAAGTTACTCTCTCTTGCTTAGTTTCTCCATCTATTAAATGTTGCTAATGTCTAACATGAAGGGCTGTTGGCAAGAATTAGAAATAATTAACACTGTTATTAACATTATTGGGCATTCTGTGCAATAGATCTTTTATTGTTGATTTTGGAGGTGCTGTACTTTTTTGTTCTCTCCCTGTCTGCCTAATCTTCTGTGTTTTATCTAAGAGCTTTTCTTTTTTCTACTATCTTCTACTTAAGGGCATCCCCTAATGCACCCAATCTTTCAGTCTCTTTTATTTTTTCTATCTCTCATCTTTTTCCATTCTTCCTCTGTGAAGAGATTTTGGCTTGTAAGATTGCTTTTAAATGTGTATATCCAGCTCTTAACATTTTTCTAAAGTAAACTTGACTTGAATTCTAATTCCATGACTTTGGGATCATCAGTTAGCTCTTACCTCAGATAATTTGATTTAACAACAAACTTCTTTATTCTCTGTATTAGCTACATTTTACAACTTTCTCATTTTCTGCAATGGTATTAGACTTCTATTTACTTACGAGGATAGTTATTCACAGAATCACCTTGAATTCTCTTTCTCTCATCATTCACTAAGTCCTGTTTTCTAAAATAGCATTCACAAGCCATCCCTATATTCTGTTTTCACTGTTGCTTTTCTCATCCAAGACCCTCATTATTTTATCCTTGAATTATGCTGTATTGTCATAAATAAAAAGTCCACCTATACTGCTTTGTTCTCTGAGATGACAAAGATGGTAAGAATGTGAATAAGTATGCTGAAAAGATTACAGCTTCTCTCTGAGGAGTTCAGTACTGGTAACCCAGAGTGGGGTCACAGCAGGAGAGGCCAGACCTTAGAATTCAATCAGCTGTGTCAGCTTATATATGATCTGCCTTTTCTACCATTTGTCTCCTGGGAATACATGTAGGATATCCCTGACTTAGGGGGTAGGGGTTGTTGGGCAAAGAGGAGAATAGAGGAGCTTACAGTGCTGGTCCTCCTCAGATGCCACTCTCTGTAGGGACAAAATGTGGGTTAGGCTTTTTAGGCAGTGATAAGCTAAACTGGTAGAGATTGATTATCATGAGTAACTACTCTCAAGGATCTGAGCTTTCTTCCCTTTCTGAGGTTAGTAGTTGGTAAGAAAGGAGAAGGAAATGAAAAGGCAAAGCCAGGGATTTTTGTAGGACTACCATGAGTGTGGAACTTTAAAGAGAGGAATCAGTGTCTAGAGAGAATGGGGAAAGGATCTGCCTGTGGCTTTTTTTGCATCTCATTCTATCCTGTGAACCATTTGGTGTGTTCATTCTCATAAAAGGCCAACTTAGTGACTGCATTTCATCATTCAGGCCATTCCCAAGGCTCTTATTGCTGACAGGATGTGGCCTCTACTTTTCGAACCTATGTTTATAACTTATTCAACTTAGAACTTCTGTGTTATTACTATTTCTGGAACATATCCTACTTTCTTTTTTGATGCCACTAGTGTTATACACATGTGTTCTTCCCCCCATCTTCTCCTTTCCAAGTTCTAACCTAATATTCTCTAGGTACTAACCTATATCACATAGTTTTATCAGCCCTTTTTGTTTCCTTATGTATGTTTCTATGTGCGCTTTCCTCCCTTCCCATTCTCTTAACTCCTTAGTGCTTTTGAGCACCACCATCTTCTGTTAAAATACTGTATTGTATCTGAACATGTGTTGCTATTTGATGTTGGTCTTACCTTGTCCTTTTAGATTGTAAGCTCCTAGAGAGCAGGAATGATGTCTTTATGATGTCATTTATTTCTTAAAGATAGTAAATTTCTATGTACAGTAAGCAGTGATCTTAGCACTTACAATTTTCCTTGTGAGATGTGGTGAAAAGAACCAACAAGTACATATGCCATTTGTCACAGGGCTTCAATTGAAGCATAGTTTAGGAGCCACTGTCATAGAGCATATTCTGTACATTTTTTACCTAACCAGGTATTCAGTGAAGGCTCAGTGTCAGGGCAGAGGTCTCAACCCTGCGCATCACTTAAGGCCAAAGACATTTAGAGAGAAAAAATAAAGGAAATGAAATTGAATGATAAATAATGAAGAAGGGAGGAGGTGAAAACCACTATTTGTCTCAAGTGATTTACTCCAGTATTTTTTAGAGAAATTCTTAACAACATGAAATTTCATCTAATGCATGGGCTAGCTTGTTCTGCTTTTGTTTGTTTTTCTTTCTGCTTTTCTCTTTCAAACTTGTTTAACTGTATAGAAGCTTCCTAGTGCAGGGGCTACATCTCTTCACCCAACATGGCTGTGTAACAATTTTGAACACACAATTATTTTAAATTATTTTTTAAACTTATCATCTTTCTTGTTTGGTCTTTCAGCTTTTCACTAGTTCTGTGCAGATGAATCCCACAGATTACATCAATAATACAAAAGTAAGTTTTAATTCATGTTGCTCAGGACCCATAGCTATAAAAATCTACAAAAAACATCCTAATAAGTAGAGAGCAATATCACTCCCCGCTACAAAAACATTTTATATTCTTACTCAGTATGTGTGATCAGGATAATAAAATTCTAGTTGAAAAATTAGCTTTTGGTTATGTGTTGAACCATTACCCACTTTTGGCACTTGTGGGATTAACTACCAGTATGAAATGAACTTCTTTTCATGCTGGGAGATCCCCTGACTAAACTTGGTATATTGAAATAAGTAACTAAAATATGATTTCTTGTTTTTATGGGCAGCATTTTACATTCTTATTTTTTCTATTCTCAACTTTTTAATTAAAAATTTATGGTACCCATATTTTTTATGAGTTCTATCATTAGCATATAGTAAAAACTCAGGAATTCTTATTTATTGCAGAAAAGGGAAGTTGAAACATGTATGGATTTTTGACTTTTTTTTAAGTAATAAGGATTTTTTTTTTTTTTTTTGTAACATATGGGAACTGCACTTGGGCTTAGCAAGTGTTGAAAAGAGATTCTGTGGAACTGGTTTTTAATGAGTGGTAAGGACAGTTTGAAGTTATTAGAGCAGATGTTTATATATCATTGTATTTTGTATAAGTTATTGTCATGAATGGGTGTTCACTCCCTTTATATTTTATTTGTACCAAATTGTTTAGTAAGCCTGATTAAAGGTAAATCAAGTCCAAATTCCAGATTAGTGAAGCCAGAATTTTGATTCTTTTGAGTCCAAAAATGAGCACATCTCAAATAAATATGAGTGATTACGGTGAGGGGTGGAATTTATATGATAATTGTCATATGTAAGCCTGACCAGACTTTCTATATTTTCAGAGTTACGTTGTGGATAACTTAGAGCTTAAAAAATTTATGAATTTGTGAACTAGGAAGTTGATTATACATTCAGTATTCAGATAATTTATATTGGAGGTTGGAATACTTTCTCCATAATATGGGCAGCTAGTAAATACTTTATTTTTCAGGCCATATGTTCTCTGTCATAACTATGCAGTTCTGCAATTGTAGTGCAAAAGCAGATACAGACAATATGTAAAAGAATGTGTGGCTGTGTTGCAAAAAAACTTCATTTACAGACAGGCAGCATGCTAAATTTGGCATGTGGACCATAGTTTACCTGGATTTATATTGTAAGATTTTGTGTAACATGTTCTGTGTTTCAGTAAATATATTACTGAATGTTATTCTCATGGACCGTTTAAGTTGAATGGACCCATATCATTTGTTCATTTAGTGAATGTGCTTTATTTTTTATTTGTGACTAGACATTGAGTCATTCTTTATTTGTGGACCATCTTCTTATTCCAGAAACCAAGAACTTGATTATAGTTTTCAAAAACTGTAAGCAGTTAAGCAACAAATTGCATTTTGCTCTACAATGCTGTAGAAAAATTATACATTTGAGAGTGACTTTTCATTATAGTTCTGAATCTAGATTTTAATGTTTTCAAATAATTGCCACATCAGCTGTCCTTCCCTTGCTCATGACAGGTGTTACATAACATGGATTACAACACTTTCCTAATAAATCAGATGCCTTATACTCCTCAGTACAGCAATCTTAATTGGCTATGAATGAATAAGAATTTGCATGGGAAATGAAATCTCATTCAGTATGATACTGGCTGTGGGTTTGTCATAAATAGCTCTTACAATTTTGAGATATGTTCCATCAATACTTAGTTTATTGGGTGTTTTTAGCATGAAGGGGTGTTGAATTTTATTAAAGGCCTTTTCTGCATCTGTTGAGATAATCATGTGGTTTTTGTCATTTGTTCTGTTTATGTGATGGATTACATTTATTGATATGCGTATGTTGAACCAGCCTTGCATCCCAGGGATGAAGCCAACTTAATCGTGATGGATAAGCTTTATGATGTGCTGCTGGATTCAGTTTGCCGGTATTTTATTGAGGATTTTCGCATTGATGTTTATCAGGGATATTGGCCTGAAATTTTCTTTTTTTGTTGTGTCTCTGCCAGGTTTTGGTATCAGGATGACGCTGGCCTCATAAAATGAGTTAGGGAGGAATCCCTCTTTTTCTATTGTTTGGAATAGTTTCAGAAGGAATGGTACCGCTCCTCTTTGTACCTCTGGTAGAATTCGGCTGTGAATCCGTCTGGTCCTGGCTTTTTTTGGTTGGTAGGCTATTAATTACTGCCTCAATTTCAGAACTTGTTATTGGTCTATTCAGAGATTTGACTTCTTCCTGGTTTAGTCTTGGGAGGGTGTGCGTGTCTAGGAATTTATCCATTTCTTCTAGATTTTCTAGTTTATTCGTGTAGAGGTGTTCATAGTATTCTCTGATGGTCGTTTGTATTTCTGTGGGATCAGTGGTGATATCCCCTTTATCATTTTTTATTGTGTCTATTTGAAATCCATTTGTCATCGGGTTCTCCTGTTTTAGAATAACAGTGACATCGTTGGAAAATACCTATTTTAGGAAGCCTAAAAATAAAGTTGGTATTATTTCATTAATATTTATATATTTATTGTGAATGCTAAGTGATGAAATATTTTTATGTACACTTTTGGAAAGATTTCGTAGTTTTTATTATATCTTGGAGCCCTTATCTTCTCTAAATCCTAAAACTTATACAGCTTCATTTTATGTTAAGTATCAGGGGAATTACTGGAATTAGTTTACAGTTGGTTACACCATATATATTTAGCCAGCATGTAGATATCTGGGACTTGTAGATGTCTGGGACTTACAGGAAAAATTAAGAACCTCTGCACCTCAGAGTTTGAACATCACTGAAAAGAGCACTGAAGAAATTAACAAGGTAAAGATATAATTTCCCTACCACAATCAGATGTGAGGAGAGAAGAAAGTGGTTCAAAGAAGCAATTTAAATGACAGAAAAGAACTGACAGAGCTACAAAAAGGACAAGAAGAAACACCACCTCAACTTTGAGGCTTCTAAATAGTGATAAATAGTTTTAAGGATGTCATTATGTCATCCTGAGCTACTCTGTGTTCACTTATGCTAAATATTCTGTTTATGAGTGAAATGTACAATACATTTTTAAAATCAAAACTACTTAAAATGAATTTAATTGCTTAGTTATCTCTCAATTAACATTTTGAAATCAGTCATCTTTGATTCGTTCTGATCTTTTACTCTTGACAAATTCTATCTCTTCTGCTGTTGAAATCCCCCTTCATTTCATCCTTAATATAGAACATCCTAATTCAGGTTCTTTGTTTTATCCCCTCAGTGACAGCAATAGTTCCTTCACCAGTCTTGTTATCTCTACTGAAATCTCTCTCTGTAGCCCATTTTTCCTGATGTTTCCCCATCTCATATATTTCAGATAATATACCAGTATTTTCATATTGTATCAATTTTTCATTTTTTTCAGAAACATATAAAATATGAAACAAGTACTTATATATATTTTTTTTCTTTTAGTCTGAGAATAAAGGATTAGAAACTACTAAGAACAATGTAGTTCAGCCAGTTTCGGAAGAGGGAAGAAAGTCTAAATCCAAACCAGGTAGGTATAAATATAGTATTCAGTCTCTAGGTTTTTTTAATCCTATGTAGAAACAAGTGCAAGCCAAGGGTAATCTTAACAATTGAATATGCTGGCTTTAGTTCTGTGAATAGTGTGTCAAGGTATAAAGCAAGTTGAATTGGTGAGGTAACAATTCTTTAAGCTTTTTTTTTCTTTCTTTCCTATTTAACTTTAGGAAACTGAAAGACCCCTCATTTCTTAATTATTGAATGAGAACTACTGACTTGCACATTTTAAAATTTATTGACATAGTGCATCATGTCATTTCTTGTTTGGCTCTCTGAGAGTAGTAATTGCCTATGTGTACATTTGTTTTCATTTTTCCCCTCAGCTTGAACTCAATATAAGCTGGTGATAAGAGTGTTTTTCTGATCTTTATAGATAAGCAGCTTATCCAGTATACTGCCTTTCCACTTCTTGCATTCCTCGATGGGAACCCTGCTTCTTCTGTTGAACAGGCGAGTACAACAGCATCATCAGAAGTTTTGTCCTCTGTAGATAAACCCATAGAAGTTGATGAGCTTCTGGATAGCAGCCTAGACCCAGAACCAACCCAAAGTAAGCTTGTTCGCCTGGAGCCATTGACTGAAGCTGAAGCTAGTGAAGCTACCCTGTTTTATTTATGTGAACTTGCTCCTGCACCTCTGGATAGTGATATGCCACTTTTAGATAGCTAAATCCCCAAGAAGAGGACTTTACATGTATATATTCATCAAAATGATGAACTATTTATTTTAAAGTATCATTTGGTACTTTTTTTGTAAATTGCTTTGTTTTGTTTAATCAGATACTGTGGAATAAAAGCACCTTTTGCTTTTCTCACTAACCACACACTCTTGCAAAGCTTTCAGATGTTACTCAGCTGCATAGTTACACAGATTTAACGCACATTATTGGCATATCTTTAAGTTGGATTCAAATGGCCATTTTTCTCCAATTTTGGTAAATTGGATTTCTTTTTATTACAAATATGACCATTAACCTCAGTTAAATTTTTGTTTGTTTTCCTGTTTGATGCTGTCTATTTGCATTGAGTGTAAGTCATTTGAACTAATGGTATAACTCTTAAAGCTTTCTCTGCTCCAGTTATTTTTATTAAATATTTTTCACTTGGCTTATTTTTAAAACTGGGAACATAAAGTGCCTGTATCTTGTAAAACTTCATTTGTTTCTTTTGGTTCAGAGAAGTTCATTTATGTTCGAAGAAGTTTATTCATGTTCAACAGGAAAGACAAAGTGTACATGAATGTTCACGGTCTGATAGGGTTCCAGCTCCATATATATAGAAAGATCGGGGGTGGGATGGGATGGAGTCAGCCCCATCCACTTAGTTGGACTAGTTTTAAATAAAGGTTTTCCGGTTTGTGTTTTTTTGAACCATACTGTTTAGTAAAATAAACACAATGAAAGTTGAGTACTAGTGTCTGTTATGTGTCTTCTTTAGAGGTGACACTCACATGAAACAATTTTTTCTTCTCATAGGAAGCAGTGGCTTTAAACTGTCTATGGTTCATTACTTTCAATATGAGTCACACCAAGATCTTTGTGCCTCATCTCGAAAATGTATATTGCAACGAGGGAGATATATCTCTAAATTTAATGTATTTTAAAGTTCTTTGTTTAAAAATTACACTGGGTTGCTTTCTATGTTTCTAATAAAAAAGTGAGAGAAGTATGCCACTCATTGTCCCAAATAGGGTAAGAGTATTATCACTGGATGTCTGGAGAGAAGATAAGAGAAATAGTAAAATCACCTCTTTCCTTTGAAACAGTTGCCCAAGAGAATTATAGAGACTTAATGCAAGGCCAGGGCACTTTATCATGTGAAGAATTTCACCTTTGGGCAAAGGACTGAAAGCAATACAATTAATATTGTATAGGGCTATTTAATGAGGAGTTTCAAGGCAGGTTTTCTATTGGCCATATTCTGTCCGTGTCTTAGAATTTCTTTTATTATGATGTAATGATTCAAAGTAAGGGCTAGCACAGAAGAATAGGAAACTTCCCTTAGGGGAATTTTAGTTAGATCCCAAAATACTTGGCTCTGACAGTGGGATCTTGGTGAATTAATTCAAGACCCTACAACAGTGCTCTGCGTGAGCTGAAGAGGTTACATTTCTAAGGGTGGTAAGAGTTTAGAAACTGAGAGGAGAAAACCTTAAAAGACTTTTTCTTCATTCCTTTCTCATTGTGAAATATAATCAAGTTTCTTCTTGGGGGCATTTTGGAGCTCTAGAAGCACTTAAAAAATAATTTTGAAAAACTTTATTACGACCCTGGTACTTTTAAAGTTGACATTTAAGATTTTTCATCTTAAGTTAAATAGTTGGAAGGAAATTAGGATATAGTTAATATTGCTGTTCTAAAACATAATTGTTATATGTTTCTCTAACATTTACCTAAAGGAACTTGAATGCCATAATGATTCGATCTCTCATCCAATCTACTTGCTCCAAACAATTTTTTTTTTTTTTAAAGACAGAGTTTCACTCTGTCACCCAGGCCAGAGCGAAGTGGTATGATCTCGGCTCACTGCAACCTCCATCTCCCACATTCAAGCGATTCTCCTGCCTCAGCCTCCTGAGGAGCTGGGACTACAGTCATGTGCCAGCATACCTGGCTAATTTTTTATTTTTAGTAGAGACAGTGTTTCACCATGTTGGCCAGGCTGGTCTTGAACTCCTGGCCTCAGGTGATCCACCTGCCTCGGCCTCCCAAAGTGCTGGGATTACAGGCGTGAGCTACCGTGCCCGGCTTCCTCCAAAGAATTTTATCCTGCTTTTTTATGTGTGAAAGTTAGACATCGATGGTCTTTCGTGACACCTCTTTACATCTAAATTTGAGATTGTTTCCTGTAACTGTAAGATTCTAGGCATTTAAAAACTTTCCGATTTTATACTGTATACACAGTGGTTTAAAACCATATAAATATATATGGTAGAGACTTAACTGATTGCCAAACCATTTCCTTTTCCTATCATGTGGCTAGATTATTTCAACCACTGCAGATGAGGCAGCCATGTAACTGAGTTTTAATCAGTAAAACAGGAGAAGTGATGTGTAGCACTTGCAGTTCTGGTGTAACTTCCCCCATGCCTTTCTTCCATGCCATTTACCCCTCCACTGGCTTGATGCAGAGTTGTATATAGCTTTCAAATATACAATCAAGAAGGAAAATAATGGCTTCTTGAATTACTGCTTAGAGGAGGGCAACCCATCAGTCCTGGATAACCATTTTACACTTCAGGTGAGGGGAAACAAACCTTTTTTCTGCCTGAGTTGTTGGGGGTTGATCTGTTACAGCTTTTAATGTTTACAATTATCGTTTAATTTTGATCATCTGTTAAACAAAAAGTTTTACCAAAAATATCTTTTAGTGGGATAAACAGGTCTTCCTGAGTTTTCATAATAAAAGTCAGTACCAATTTTATTCCTATTTTTGTTTTCATTGATGTTAAAATCCTGAGAATCTGTTTATAGTACAAAATGACAAGTAGATGAAAAAGCAATTTTGTATAGTACAGTTAATTTTTTTAACGCCTTTAGAATTATGCACCAGAATTCTATCAGTTGATGACTCAGTTGGATCATATTTCAATTTTGTTGAAAGCAAAATACTAGAAACCAGCTAAATCACAAAAAAAGTTTTTTTAACTCAGTGTCATCTCTTTCTCACCAATATTTTTTAATGTCCCTTTACCAGTTGTCTGGAGACTTTTTTCCAAAATGCATTGGTAAGATTCAGAATGGATAAGAGGTATGTCTTTGTTTTGTCAAGTATGAAAAGAATAATTTTTGTTTTGCTTTTATTTTTGTTTTTTTGAGACTGAGTTTTGCTCTGTTGCCCAGACGGGATTACAATGGCCCATTCTTGGCTCACTGCAACCTCTGCCTCCCAGGTTCAAGTGATTCTCCTGCCTCAGCCTCTGGAATAGCTGGGATTACATGTGTGCACCACTACACCCAGCTAATTTTTTTGTATTTTGAATAGAGATGGGGTTTCACCATGTTGGCCAGGCTGGTCTCAAACTCCTGATCTCAGGTGATCTGCCCTCCTCGGCCTCCCAAAGTGCGGGGATTACAAGTGTGAGCCGCCGCACCCGGCCAGAATAATTGTTAAAAAGAATGATGCCGGCTGGGCGCCGTGGCTCACGCCTGTAATCCCAGAACTTGGGGAGGCCGAGGAGGGCAGATCACGAGGTCAGGAGATCAAGACCATCCTGGCTAACACGGTGAAACCCCTTCTCTACTAAAAAATACAAAAAATTAGCCGGGCGTGGTGGTGGGTGCCTGTAGTCCCAGCTACTCGGGAGGCCGAGTCAGGAGAATGGCATGAACCCGGGAGGCGGAGCTTGCAGTGAGCTGAGATCACGCCACTGTACTTCTAGCCTGGGCAACAGAGCCAGACACCATCTTAAAAAAAAAAAGTAAAAAAGGATGATGCCTTGTCCTGAGGCCTGTGGCACCGTTCCAGCCAGATCAGTTTTAGGAAAGAGCACACACAGGAATTAAAGATATGGTTTCTTTAAAAAACAATCTAGCTTGTGTGCACCAGAGGGAAGTCTGCCTGTACTGTCTCGGAAACTAGTACCACAGTGTGAAGACAATATAAGGGGTAGGTACCCTCATTATCCCACTTCCAGCTTTTTTTTGTCTGAGGGAGATACAACTAGGACCACAAAAGCTTGTGAATTACAGACAGCTAAACATTCTTTTAGGTTGTGTCAGTATGTGTTTGATTACAGATGGCATACTCAGGAATCTGGAGCTTGAGATGTGAGAAAAATGGTCTGCAGTCTGGAAGAATACCGAAATGACATTCACTATGACTTAACGTATATAAAATGTCACGTTCAAGACTTAGAGCCTAAACCTTCATTTCAAGCATACATGAAGTATTTTCTGAGAATCAATATAGCATAATAGGTCATAAAGTAAGTCAACAAACTTCTAAGAATTGGTATCAAATAGACTAACCACAATGCAAATAAGCTGGAAACCAGTAGAACCATTTTGAGATTCTTTAACATTTCTGGAAATTGGAAAAGAACTGCTAAACTTGTGGGCCTAACAAAAAATGTTGGAAATACTGATGTTAATGATTAAAAAAAAGAAAAAAAAAAAAGTACATGCCAAGATTTATGAGATGCAGTTTAAGTGATATCTAGAGGGGAAATCTATTCTTAAGTGCCTTTTCAAGATAGGAATAAAAACAAAATGAGCTGGACAAAAGCCAAGTAAAATAAGCCAGAACTTGTTTATTGAAAAAGCACTAAAACAGTATCTTTTCATAAGATTGAGCAAGAAAACACAGATAGAGAATGGAAAAATGAAAATGTTATAAATGCAGTTGAAATTTGAAAATGTGAGGATATTATGAACAATTCATTTGAAAACTGACAATAATAGACAAATTACTACAAGTCTTTTACTCAAACTAATTGAAGATAGACATGTAATCCCACAGCTCAGTAATTAAACATTTTCCCCCAAAGCATTTTATAGTAAATTCCACTAACCTGTTCCATATGGTACCAGTTCTTAATCTAACAGTTAACAGTTCATTCAAAATAATAGCAACAATGTATTTGGTTATATACATATATATTTGTGTGTGTGTGTGTATAGTCTTCATACTTAGGGGTGCTTATATATAAGTGGAATGACAGCAATGATACATGGGATAGGAAAGAGAAATTAGGATTATTTTATTACTATAAGGTACACTGCCCATGAAGCAGTATATTATTATTTGAAAGAGGGGTTGCATTATTTGTAAATGTATACTGCAAACACAAGGGCAACCATACAAAAAACCACACTAGAAGACAGAGAATAACAAAATGCCAGATTAACACCATCAAAGGCACAAGAAGAATGGAAGTCAAAAATAGGAATAAAGAACAAGGTTAACAAATAGAAAACAGTAACATGGTAGATGTTTATCCAAATACATAAATACTTTGAATGTCAAGGGTGTAAATGTACCAATTAAAAGATACATTATTCTATGGGAAAATTGGGCCAGTTTAAAAAAGAAAAAAAAATTGTCAAAGCAGATCAAAGAACAAAACCCAATTATATGTTGGTTACAAGCAACCCACTTGAAATGTAGAGACATACAAATTAAAGGGAGAAAAATATGCCAGGCTAACACTAACCAAAATGAAGAAATAGGTATATTATAGGATAGCAGACTATACAGCAAGAATTATCAGGGATAATGATGTAGTACAAAATGATAAAGGGGTATATTCTCCAAGAAGACATAACTATCCTTAACATGTATGCACCCAAGAACAGAGGATCAGGATACATGAGGCAAAAACTGATAGAACTGCAGGGAAAATGATTCAGTTTGGAAGTTTACCCCTCTAACCCTCACACTGAATTGTAATCTCCAGTGTTGGAGGTGGAAACTGGTAGGAGGTGACTGCATCATTGGTGCAGATTTCTCATGAATGGTTTAGCCCCATCCACTTGATGCTGTCCTTGTGATGTGTGTGCTCATGAGGTTTGGCTGTTTACAAGTATATGGCTTCTTCCCTCACTGTCTCTTACTCTGACTCTCACTATGTCAGACTTCGGGTCCCTTTGCCTTCCACCATGATTGTAAGCTTTCTGAGGCCTCACCAGAAGCTGAGCAGATGCCTGGGACTGTGCAGCTTGTACAGCCTACAGAACCATAAGCCAATTAAGTCTCTTTTTATATTACTCAGCCTCAGATATTTATAGCAATATAAGAATGGCCTGAAATTAAGAAAAGCCACAAGCACTAAACTCCAACCCTTTACCCTGCAAAGTCACAAGGGCAGAGCTTCCCATGGCTTTGGGAGCCCACCCCTTATACCAGTGTGCTCTTGTGAGGCACAATGTTAAGACATGGAGTCAAAGGTGGTTATTTGGGATATTTAAAACTTAAAGACCGCACTGCTGTATTTCAGACTTGGATGGGGCCTGCAGCCTTTCTTTTGGCTAATTTCTCTTTTTTGGAATGGTAATACTTATCCAATATCTGCACCCCCATTGTATCTTGGAAGTAAATACCTTGTTTGAATTTTAAAAGCTTTTAGGTGGAAGAGACCTGCCTTGTCTCAGAAGGGCTTTGTACTTTTGAGTGATGCTGGTATTAGTTAAGATTTTTGGGAGAATATTGGCAGAGGATGATTGTATTTTGAAATGTGAGAACATGAGATTTCAGGTTCCGGGGCGGAATGATACAGTTTGCATGTGGTCTCCTCTAAAACTCATGTTAAATTATAATCCCCAGTGTTGGAGGGAGGACATGGTGGGAGATAACTGGATCATTGGGGCAGATTTCTCATGAATGTTAGTGCCATCCACTTGGTGCTGTCCTTGTGACAGTGAGTTCATAACAATATCTGGATGCTTAAGTGTAGCATCTTCCCCCTCATTATCGTCTGCTCTTGCTGTGTGAGATGCCAGGTCCCCCACTGGCTTCTGCCATCATTGTAAGTTACCTGAGGCCTCACCAGAAGCTGAGCAGATGCCTTGCACCATGCTTCTTGTACAACCTGCAGAATTGTGAACCAATTAAACCTTTTTAATTTACAAATTACTCAGTCGCAGGTATTTCTTTACAGCAAATTAGACAATAGGTTAACACAGAAATAGTTGAATTCACTATTACAGTTGGAGACTTCAACACTCCCCTATCAGAAATGAAGAGATCCATCAAGCAGAAAATCAGAAAGGCAACGGAGAAAATTGATGAAACCAAAAGCTGGCTTTTGAAAGATGAAATCAGTAAACCTCTGTCAAGCCAGACTAAGAGAGACAAAAATTAGTATCAGAGATGAAGGCGGGGATATCACTGCAGATCCCATGAACATTTACAAGGGTAATAAAGGAATATCACAAACAATTGTATGCCTACAAATCTGATAACCTACAGGACAAAGTCCTTGAAACACACAACCTGCCAAAACTCACACCAGAAGAAATAGATACTCCAAATACACCTGTATCTATTTTAAAAATTGAATCTATTGCCTTCACAAACAAAATGCTAGACTGAGATGGGTTCACTGGTGAATTCTAAAAACGATACTAATTCTGCAGAAACTCTTTCAGAAGGTAGAAGCAGAGGGAATGCTTCCTAACTCATTCTTCTATGAGGCCGAAAACCAAAACCAGACAAAAATATCACAAGAAAACTACAAAATAGTATCTTTAATTAACATAGATGTAAAAATCCTCAATAAAGTATTGGCAAATCCAATTCAACAATGTGTAAGAATTACACACCAGGATCAAGAGGGATTCATCCCAGATATGCAAGGCTGGTTCAAATATTGAAAATGAACTAATAGAATCTATCACACAAACTCAAGAAAAATCATACGATCACATCAATAGTCCAGAAAAAATATGACAAAATCCAAAACCCATTCATGATAAAAATTTTCCATAAACTAGGCTGGGCGCAGTGGCTCATGCCTGTATTCCTAGCACTTTGGGAGGCTGAAGCAAGCAGATCACTTGAGGTCAGGAGTTCAAGACCAGCCTGGCCAACACGGTGAAACCGTGTCTCTAATAAAAATACAAAAAATTAGCTGGGCATGGTGGTGGGCACCTGTAATCCCAGCTACTTGGGGGGCTGTGGCAGAATTGCTTGAACCCAGGAGGCGGAGGTTGCAGTGAGCTGAGATCGTGCCACTGCACTCCAGCCTGGGTGACGGAGTGAGGCTCCGTCTCCCAAAAAAAAAAAAAAAAAAAAAAAAAATTTCTCCAATTCTCTGTAAACTAGGAATGGAGGGGAACTTTCTCAACCTAATAAAGGGAACTTGCTCAACCTAATAAAGAATATTTACCAAAGATCCCCACCAGTAACATCATATTTAATGGTGAGAAATTCAGCAGTTTTCCTACTAAGGAGGAAGGCAAAGATGTTTCTTTTCATTATTTCTTTTCAACATTGTAATGGAAGTCCTGGTTAATGCAATAAAACAACAACAAAAAAAGGAAATAAAAAGTATACTACTTGGGAAAGGAGATATAACATTAACATTGTCTCTGCTAGCCGATGACATGATCATTTATGTAGAAAATCCAAAAGAATTGATTGCAAATCTCCTAGAACCTATATGCAATTCAAGGTTGCGGGATACAAGGTTATTATATGAAAGTAAACTGCCTTCTTATATAACAGTAATAACTCAAATTTGAAGTTAAAACCCAATGTCATTTCTATTAGCACCCCAAAATGAAGTATTTAGGTAAAAATTAAGAAAATATACATAAGATCTACATGAGAAAAACTACAAACCTGATTAAAGAAATCAAAGACCCAAATAAATGGAGAGATATTTTGTATTCATGGATAGGAAGACTCAATATTGTCAAGATGTCAGTTCTTCTCAACCTGATCTATAGACTCAATGTAATCCCAGTCAAAATCCCAGCAATATTTTGTGGATATTTGATAAACTGATTTTAAAGCTTATATGCAGAGGCAAACAACCTGGAATAGCAAACACAATATTGAAGGAGAAAACCAACATTGGAAGAGGAATGATAGTACTCATCCTCAAGATTTAATATAAAGGTATAATAATCAAGATAGTGTGGTATTGGCAAAAAAATAGACAAATGATCAATGAAACAGAACAGAGTTCAGAAACAGACTCATACTTAGTCAACTGATACCTAGCAAAAGGACAAAGGCAATATGTAGTAAAAGCAGTCTTTTTGACAAATGATGCTGGAACAACTGGACATCTACATGCAAAAAAATGAATCTAGACACAGACTTTCCACCCTTCACAAAAATTAACTCAAATGGATCACAGAACTAAATGTAGAAGTATACAACTCCTAAAAGAAAACACAGAATAAAATTTAGATGGTCTTATGTTTGACAGTGGCATTTTAGATACAACACGAAAGGCACAATCCATGATCCACAAAGCTCTCTCTCCCCTCCCATCCGACCCCAAACAACCATTAATCTGTTCTTCGTTTCTGTAATTGTATCATTATATGGATGCTATATAAATGGAATTATATCATATGTGATCTTTGGGGATTGGATTTTTTTAAAACCCAGCATTCATGTTGTTGCATGTACTAATGGTTCATTCCTTTTTCAAGTAGTATTCTATGGTATAGGTTTACTAGTGTGTTTGTTCATTCATCCATTGAAGGACATCTGGGTTGTTTCCAGTTTTGTTTGTTACAAATAAAACTGCCATGAACATTTATGTACAGGTTTTTATGTGAACGTAAGATTTTATCTGGGATAAATGCTCAAGACGGTTACGGGCATTGTGCTGCTCATAATGTTGGAAAGACCACTTGACAAGAATTATGGAATAAAATATACTAAAGCTTGGTAACTAATATGGGTTGGAGTATTTTATCAGTAAAAGTACATTCTTTTTTAGTAAGTAAGGGAAATTTTTATACTATCTGAAGTATTTGCGAAAGAAGACAAGCCTCAAAACTCGCAACCAGAAAAATATAGCTGGAAGACACAGTAGATGTAGAATATCCACTGAACATATTAATATTCTCCAAACTCAACTGGTCCGTATACTGAAGACTCTTTGGGGGAAGAATGCCTCTTTACCTTTGAGATCCTACTTCTGGGGTCACTTATAGACAACCAAAGGGTAACAACCTCCTTCTAGACAATTTAATTATCATTACAGAAAACAGGCAGTTACTTTCTAGTGCCAGCTCCTTTTCCACATAGGAAGAAAGATCTAAATGTTATTATGGCCACATAAAGTTAAGCTGCTAAATAATCAGTACACTATCCACTTTCTCTGAATTCATTTATTTAGAGGTAAAACACAGCCATTCAAAATTGTGGAATACAATGTCTACACACAGAATAAGGTTGGGGAATTAAGCTGAATTGTTATATTCCATTCACATTAATAAATATTTTTAAAGAAGAAAATGTAGATTTTAAAAGCTTCATTAGACACTAGTGACACATACAAATAACTAAACTGTCATACTGCTTGATTTTCAGGGTGAAAGGTTACAATAATCTATATATTTCAATTACATGGCAGTAAATACAAAGCATTTTAAACATCTTTTGAACTGTGTAGTATACTATAAGCAGGAGTTTATTCTAAAACATTCGATCATTCTTCTGACCTGTTTATGGGTCATGCTGGACACCAGCAATGCACATCACATAAATTATCCACCAGTAATGAGGTGTAAAATCAATGATGCATGTATTTTGAATAGAAATTTTTTTAAATGTCAGAGAGAATGCTATCACTGGCCAATTTGAAATTTCCTAATTAGCTATCTGAGCTATTTAAGTCTGTACTTCAGTGTCTTCATTTTTTAAAATGAGAGAACTGGACTAGATTTTAGATAAGTACCTACTAAAGCCTAGTGTTTTGCAGTTACTTCCTTCCCTGTCAAAATTTTGCCTCCTTTGATTTTCAATATATATATATTTTTGTCTCACTTTGTTGCCCAGGCGTGACCTTGGCTCACTGCAACCTCTGCCTCCTGAGCTCAAGCAATCCTCCCACCTCAGCCTCCTCAGTAGCTGGGACCACAGGCACATGCTACAAAGCCCAGCTTATTTTTTGTAGAAATGGGGTTTCACCATGTTGTCCAGGCTGGTCTCGAATTCCTGGGCTCAAGTAATCCACCCACCTCAGCCTCCCAAAGTGCTGGGATTACAAGGGTGAGCTACCATGCTGGCCCAAAACTAACTTTCAAAGTGAATTTCAAACACTTCCTTCTAACCCATGATTATCCTTTTCAAAACCTTGTCTAAATCCTTCAGAGTTCCAAACATCTCCACTGAACCCATACCTCATGAGTTTAAAACCACCAACAGTTCACTTTGTTGGCAAAGGCCATCTCTACCCAAGTAAGATTATTTACTCATTATTCAATTTAGTACCCAAACCTCCATCCATAACCTACACTATTGTCCACTGAACACTCCCTACCTATGTAAGTCCCATATCAAGGGTAAAACCTTCTAAGATTTTTCAGACAACTGGCATTTAAGTGACTTGTGTATAAATTTTAAAATAAGCCATGTTCTTTGCAGTATCCTACCAGGCAACACATCAAATATTTCAAAAGGCAGCCATACATTTGCTTTAATGCTTCCTAAAACAGCTTAAGGTCTAACATAATCGTAAAATAGGCAATTTTGTTTTTACTCTTCATTTCACAAGTATAGAGCAGAGAATAAGCCCAATAATGTCCACTTTTACTAACTCATCACCATATTCATAAAACTTTCCCTCTGCAATTCATTCTACTTCACATATCAATGCACTTGGCAAGAAAATAACAATGACAAGCAGTAAAATCTAATTCATGCCAGAACACTGGAGAAGTTACATGGGAAGCACAAACATACACAACTTTACAAAAGTTGGGAATACTGTTTTCAAATAAGCAATAATCAAAGTGGGATTTTCATGCTAGAAGTCCCACTCAGTCAAAATCACGATTTGTAAGAACAAGTGGTGCCACGAGTGTCCAAACATACAGCACGATGCCAATCCAACTGGAAGAGATTTTCACCCAGACAGCTGTCCACTGACTTTTCATCTCACGAGAGGGTTCATACCTAAAATTTCAGGGAAAATTATTAAAAAGGGGCAAGTGGGTTGAATTATCAGCCATCAAGCTACGAAGCTTCATTAATTCAGAAGTGTTCTTTGTATACAGTTTGTGATTTCAGATATATCATTGCTGCATCTAATCTGCTCCCTTTCTTTCCACACTGCTAGTGGGAAGGTAAAAATCTGTTATTTCCTTTAATGGAGTGAAGTACACAGGCCTCTGAAATAGTTATTTTGCATAATCTCTGAAGCACTTTATGCATGTCTGCCATGTTATTAAAAGAGAAACTGAATGTGACCTCTGGATAAATGAGATGTCACTATTACATAAGATTGTTCAAAGTGTATATGGAACTCCTCACCTGATTTCCACCCCGCCCCCCCGCCCCTGCCTTCTCAGAATTAAGAGACTGGTATGACTCAGAGACATCTCCTTAAAAAAAGAAAGAATTAAGAGACTGGGAAGGAAATATATCTCAAGTTTAACTGATTTTTGAGTTAATGAAATAAACCAAAATCCTTCTGGTATAAAGCCTTAATATCTACTGTTATCTGACAGCCAAGGATCTGAATTAAGAACCAGCTGGATTCTTACAGCTGAATACACAACAGTGTAGGAATTTTAAAAAATATATATTCTTTTCAATAATAAAAATCAGTAAAGGCTGCACTCAAAGACATACAACAAAGAATAATCTTTTTCCTCCATCTTTTGCTGATACTGAAGGCCTTCTTGCAAATTGTTTATGAATATTATGCATTAAAAAGTTATTAAAAACAAAACTTCCCCAACCACATAGTTCGATCTGAATCTTTGACCAAATCTTTCAGTAGTCATTTGGACAAAACCAGAACTTTCAAAAATGAGAACACTATAAATCACTACCTTCCTCTTAAAAAGATTTATGGATTAAGTTTGAAGTGATAAAAAAGAAAAAGCATAAATTGTAGCTTGTAAGAATTCTAAGAATCTATGTTAATGAATTCATACTTAAATTTAAAAATTTTCAGAGCTTTTAATAACAGTTCAAACAAAACAGAAAAAAGGATATATCCTTCACTATGTTTACAGGATTGAAAAAAATAAATGTTATGTTAGATCCCCTATCAACATGGATTTTGTAAAAAAAAAAAAAAAAGTATTAGTTTCGTAAAAATTTTTATTTCAACCTCTCCAAGATTTGGAACTATTTAAATATTTCAGTTATTGTTAAAGCAAGGAAGTAAAGATTGCATTTCTCTTTTTTTTTTTTTTTTTTTTGAGACGGAGTCTCGCTTTGCCACCCAGGCTGGAGTGCAGTGGCCGGATCTCAGCTCACTGCAAGCTCCGCCTCCCGGGTTCACACCATTCTCCTGCCTCAGCCTCCCAAGTAGCTGGGACTACAGGCGCCCGCCACGTCGCCCGGCTAGTTTTTTGTATTTTTAGTAGAGATGGGGTTTCACCATGTTAGCCAGGATGGTCTCGATCTCCTGACCTCGTGATCCGCCCGTCTCGGCCTCCCAAAGTGCTGGGATTACAGGCTTGAGCCACCGCGCCCGGCCGAAGATTGCATTTCTCATGCTAATCTCACTATTCATTTAGCTGTACGTTTTGAAATATATCAGGATAAAAAGTACTTCATATCACATCATGGTTTCACAAGAGAATCATAAAAACGCCATCAGAATTCACACATCCAGAGTTTTCATGAAATATAAATACCTGTACCAGTTGGTAAGGGTCATCATGATATAAAGTGAAGCCAGGAAAAGCATGAAGTGAAAGAAGGAATAACTGTAAGTGACACCATCCCTTTCATTATCTACAGCTCGGTGAACATCGTCACCATCCTCCAGTGATCCATCACTTCTAGCTCCACCATCTTCTATTAACGTAGATTCATCACTTGTTAAAGTCAGTTTATTAACCTGACTATTGTTTGAAGTACGGATGCTGTATGAAAGAGAGTTTAGGAGGAGAGAAAGAAAAGAATATTTTTAAAAGAAATGATTCATAAATAAACAGCTAGACTTCTTGTTTAAAGAAAAAAATTCCCTAGTTTTTCCTACCTGGAATAAAATACACACAACAAAAAGAGGATTAGTCCTATAATTCCTTGAGCATGCCACCACTGGACTGATTGCCCTTCCTTTGGGACAGTGCTTGTTGTATTGTAGCCAATTATGCTTAGCAGACTTGGGTTGCAATTTGTTTCTGTAACACAAAGTCAAATTAAAATGTTAGAATATATTAAAAAAATGTTTTTCAGAGCAAACAAAAGTTATGTTTAACTCTCTATACCCCTGCAAACTGAAAAACAATTGCTGGAAAAGGCATCAGTATAACAAAAATAACTGAAGACACCTTGCACTTATGAATAAGACCTCTGAAGTGTTATAATTCTGATTTTATAGAAGTACCTGGAAAAGTTAAATCATTTAATTTTCAACAACATGTGAGAGCTGAGAGAGAATTACCTCTACAATCAGGAATATAGATGACCTTTCCAAGGTTAGTATAATTCTAGTAGATTTAGAAAGAAAATTCAGAGATTATAAACCACAATGCACTGGCTTTTCTATTATATGTTGAGATTATGAAATGGACTTTATGAAGCTTATCCATTTGATACAGCACATTGTCAAAAAAGCAAGATGGCTTACACAAAAACCAGTTATAAGGACTCCAGCAAATGCCTCGGGGGAATTACCCAATAAGATGCAACAACCTACTGCTTGCTTACTCAGTTTTATTCTTTAATAAAGAAGAAAGTAGGCCAGGCACGGTGGCTCATGCCTGTAATCCCAGCACTTTGGGAGGCCGAGGCGGGCGGATCACAAGGTCAAGAGATCGAGATCATCCCTGGCCAACATGGTGAAACCTCTTTTCTACTAAAAATACAAAAATTAGCTTAGCATAGTGGTGTGCACCTGTAGTCCCAGCTACTCAGGAGGCTGAGGCAGAATGACTCGAACCTGGGAGGTGGAGGTTGCAGTGAGCCGAGATCACGCCACTGCATTCCAGCCTCCTGATGACAGAGCAAGACTCTGTCTTAAAATAAAATAAAATAAAATATAAAATTAAATTAAAATAAAATATAAAAGAAAGTATGATTGGTGAAATATTCACTACAGTGTCTAAAATACGTATTTTTCTCCCACAAAGCCAGATCTGTTAAACTCCATCTTACTAATGAAAATGACTCTTATCTTAAAGCCAATTAAGTAAGGCTATTTCCTTCTCTAAAGCAAATTACTAGTAATTTTTTTCTAACTACTTACCTGGGGAAAAAAATAGAAATCCTTCTGTAATACATCAAAACAAAAAACAAAAAAAAAAAATCTTGGTCTCCAAGTTATAAAGTACCTATGATAAAATACCTTCAGTTTGTAAACTCAGTGAGATGCATATAACATCAGATAAATTTTTTAGGAAAAGAGATCATTTTCTTTCTTTTAATAGGTAATAATTTTTTTCTATTCTAATTTGTCTCTTTTCAACATATTCTATTCTCATGGTATGCAATATAACTAGTCTATAGTAAGATGCATTACAAAGCCCAATTATCAAATTCAATTGCAAGGTAGTGACAGGGTAGAAGAGTAATTTAATAATGTGAAAAAATTATACTGTTCAGGAATTTGAAGAGCTTGTCTTTATACAACGATCATATACTCTATGCAAATTAGATACCTCCCTTATAATTTCACCCAGTTTCTTACAGACATACCTTGTTTTATTGTGCTTTGCTTTTTTTTTTTTTTTTTTTTTTTTTAGCGTTTCACAGATACTGTTCTTTTTACAAATTGAAGGTTTGTGGCAACTCTGCATTAATCAAGTCTACTGGTTCCATTTTTTCTAACAGTATGTACTCACTTTGTGTCTGTTTCACATTTTGCTAATTCTCGTAATATTTAACAATTTTTCATTATTATTAATTTATCTGTTGTGGTGATCTCTCTACAGTGACCTATTATGTTACTATTGTAATTTCTTTGGGGCACCACAAATCACACTCATATAAGATGGTGAAATAATCAACAAACATTGTGTGTGTTCTGACTGCTCCACCAACCAGCCATTTCCTTGTCTCTATCCCTCTCCTCGGGCCTATTTCAAGACACAACCATATGGAAATTAGGCCAATTAACAACCCTGCAATGGCCTCTAACTATTCAAGTGAAAGAGTCTTCCCTTTCTCACTTAAAATCAAAAGCTAGAAATGATTAAGCTTAGTAAGGAAATCTTGCGAAAAGCTGAGACAGGTCAAAAGCTAGGCCTTCTGTGCCAGTTAGCTGAGTTGCAAATGCAAAGAGAAGAAAGAGTTCTTGAAGGATATTAAAAGTGCCACTCCAGTGAACATGAACACACAAATGATAGATAAGAAAGCAAAGCAGTCTTATTGCTGATATGGAGGAGGAAGTTTTAAGTGACCTGGATAGAAGATCAAATCAGCAAAGCACTCCCTTAAGCCAAAGCCTAATCCCGAGCAAGGCCCTATCTCTCGCTTCAAGTTTATTAAGGCTGAGAGAGATAATGAAGCAGAAGAAAAGTTTTAAACTAGATGGGGTAGGTTCTTGAGGTTTAAGGAAAGAAACTGTCTCCATAACATAAAAGTATAAGGTGAACCTAAGTGCTGATGCAGAAGCTACAGCAAGTCATCCTGAAAATCTAGCCAACAAAATTAATCAAAGTAGGTACACTGGCCAGGAGTGGTGGCTCACGCCTGTAATCTCAGCACTTTGGGAGGCTGAGGCAGGTGGATCAACTGAGGTCAGGAGTTCGAGACCAGCCTGGCTAACATGGTGAAACCCATCTCTACTAAAAATACAAAATTAGCTGGGTGTGGTGGCGCAGGTCTGTAATCCCAGCTACTCAGGAGGCTGAGGCAGGAGAATGGCTTAACCAGGAGGCAGAAGTTGCAGCAAGCGGGGATTTCACCATTGTACTCCAGCCTGGGCAACAAGAGTGAAATTCCATCTCAAAAAAATAAAAATAAGAAAAGAGAAAGCAGCTACACCAAACAACAGATTTTCAATAAAGACAAAATAGACTTCTACTGGAAGAAGATATAATCTAGGACTTTCATAGCTATAGAGAAGTCAGTCAATGCCTGGCTTCAAAGCTTAAAAGAACAGGCTGACTCTTTTGTTGGGGGCTAATGCAGACAGTGATTCTAAGAGAAAGCCAATGTTTGTTTACCATTCCAAAAGTCCTAGGGCCCTTAAGAATTCTACTAAGTCTATTCAGCCTCTCTATGAATAGAAAAAAGCCTAGATGACAGCACATCTGTTGAAAATATGGTTTATGGAATATTTTAAGCTCACTGTTGGGACTTACTGCTAAAAGAAAGATCCTTTCAAAACATTACTACTCACTGACAATGCACCTGGTCACCCAAAAGCTCTGACAGAGATGTACAGGGAGATTAATATTTTCATGTCTGCTAACACAGTATTTATTCTGCAGCCCATGGAAAAAAGGAGTAATCTGAACATTTAAATCTTATTATTTAAGAAATGTATTTTGTAAGGCTATAGCTGCCATAGAGTAATTCCTCTGCTGGATCTGGGTGGGCAAAGTAAACTGAAAACCTTCTGGAAAAGATTCACCATTCTAGATGTTATTAAGAACATTCATGATTCATGGGAAAATGTCAAAATATCAACATTGACAGGAGTTTGAAAGAAGCTAATTCTAACCTCATGGATGACTTGAGGATTTCAAGACTTTAGTGGAGGAAGTAGCTACAGATATGGTAGAGAGAGCAAGAGAACTAATAAGTGGAACCTGAAGATGTGACTGAATTGCTGCAGTTTCATTATCAAACCTGAATGATGAGGAGTTGCTTCTTATGGATGAACAAAGTAGTTTTTTGAGATGGAATCTACTCCTGATGAAGATGCTATGAATATTATTGAAATGACAACAAAGGAGATAGAATTTACATAAACTTAGTTAATAAAGCAGCAGCAGGTTTAGGAGGACTGACTCCAATTTGGAAGGAAATTCTACTCTGAGTCAAATGCCATCAAACAGCATCACATGCTACAGAGAAATATTTTGTGAAAGGAAGAGTCCATCAATGGGCAAACTTCATTGTTGTCTTAAAGATACAAAAACAGCCACCCCAACCTGCAGCAACCAACACCCTGTTCGGTCAGCAGCCATCAACATTGAGGCAAGACCTCCTACCAGCAAAAAGATTACAACTCGATGAAGGCTCAGATGACTGTCAGCATTTTTTGGAAATAAAGTACTTTCAAATTAAGGAATGTACATTGTTTTTCTAGATATAATGCTATGGCACACTTAACAAACTACAGTGTAAGATAAACAAAAGTTTTATATGAATTGGGAAACCAAAAAATTCTTGACTTGCTTTACTGTGATGTTTGTTTTATTGTGGTGCTCTGAAAATGAACTCACAATTTCTCTTAGGTATACATGTAACCTTCTTATAATTTTGTTAGTGATGGAAGAAACTAAGGGAAGAAATAGTAATACATCAAAGATGAAAACTTTTCATACTTTATTCCTCTGGGAGCCTAATTTTTAAGTAATTTAATCTCACCAAAAGACAATTTCTGGAAAAACAACAACAACAATAACTGCAGAACCTTTAGAAACACGTAATATAAACAAAACACACCTGGTTCATTGGTCATAGCTGACCATGTCAAATACATTGTGTAGACTGTAATCACTGAAGACTGTAATAAACCAGATCTTGGTTGTGATTCCTACAAAAAAAAAATAATAATATATACATGTATATAATATATTAAGCAACACAGGTAAATATTCTAGACATCATTCTAGATTTTTGAAAACTTAAAAAGGTACAAGCTTCATAAAAGCTAATACTTTAAAGGGCATACTTGGATTTTTGGCAGTATAGACATTACAGAAGCACCAACGCAGAGGAGCATGTTGACACTGATGAACGCCTTGTTTTCTGAACAACTGGCTGGATGAGTGTAGTAGACAAAGAACAGGACGATAGCAACTAAAGACAGCAGATAATTCAGAGCTGTAGCTGATAACAACGCTGTGAAAGAAATATAATTGGATAATTAGCTTTTTATCAGAAATATGAGCAATTAGAAATGGGACCTGTTTTATAAACAATCTGTCATTTTGTCAAAAAATATATTTTAAGCAACTAACATTGTCAGCATTATAAAGGCTTATAAAAGCAGGAAAGAAAATTAATTCTGACCTTTATTGCTTAAGAATTCTAGTTTTTACACATATCTCACTATTACACATTTGCAAGGATGGCAAGTTAGTAAGAAACTAATATGATTTATTAGTAATATCTATATTAGAGTTTACAAACTATGTTTATATGTTAGCCATTATTTTCAAAATAAGGAAAAATAACTATAAGAGGAATATTACTTAAGATTCTTAAAGAACCATTATCACTCAGTTGTAAACAAGGGCATTAAGAAAATTATTTTCATTGTTAATGTTAAGCCCTCATAACAATGATGCTTTTCCTCATGAACTAAAATCTTGAAAGATACATATTATGCAAAGGTAAGTCATTATTATTTAATAAGTCAACCTATGCTTTTTCTATGTAAATTTCAACATACACAAGTTGTTTAGCCTTTATGCTAATATGTGCTTAATATACAAGTATTTATGTAGATTTGCCTCACTGACAGGGGATCCATCCAACAAATATTTATTGAATGCCTGCGTTCCAGGCCCTGGGGATACAGCAGGGAACAAAAGAGACAGAAACCCTTGCATTAGATTTTGCATTTAGAGAACAAGGTATTCAATGTAAGTGAAATTTCCAAATGACTAAAGCTTGTTTCTTTGAGCACCAAATTATTTTAACTTGAACCATTGAGATCAAACACCACAAATTAGTTGTGTGAGAGGAATATTAGGCCCAGCAGAAACGGATCTGGTTTGCACTCCAATTTAAAATTTTTTTTAGCTGACACTCAGGTCATTTAGCATGAAAATCCAGATTTATGACTTCTTTTCAAAAACATTGGAAAAATCAAGCAATACTGAGTTCACATTCCCACAAGGCAACTAATAAATGGAACTGAGCAGTAGCAATGCACTTTAGATGGGGCATTCATACTCTCGAACTCATTGTAGTCCCTACTATTTGGACAAAGCTTATGCACTTAAACTTTGTCTTCCTGTTCCCTCATTTTTGTTACCTGGTTTGGTCCTGTAAGCATCTGAATTGTGATATCTGTTTTCAAGTATAACCCCAAAGAACTCGACCTCATCATTAAAAATAACCATTAATTACATCACTATAGGAATTCCTTTAGTTGTTACTGATGCACATAAAAGCATCCTTTGCACTTATATAAAACATCCAAGTTGCTTTTTATATTTTTTATTTGCTGCTGTTTATGAATTGTATCACTGTGTGTTTATCTATTCCTAGCAATCCTCTTCCCTTTAATATTTTACCTTTAACCCATTGTACGCTAGAAAATTAGGCCATAAAGTGCACATGCCTTGTATTCAGGTTCTTTTGGATTCTTTCCTGGTTCTTGGGTTATGTTCTCAGTTAACCTGCTAAAAGATCTGATCACCAAGTTGCTGATACAATGTGATATTGTGACACAAAGTTTAAATTAAAAACCTCTTCATAGGAAATTAGACCATAAAAATCTTAAGTGATTTACCTAGTCTACATATCTATTCTTGACTTCAAAGTTGAACTATACTGAAGTTGTTCTGCGACAAAAGCTTACCTGCATACCAACATCTTGAGTTTCCTTCTTCCATTTTTTCAACCCATGATTCATTCCATGAATGTGCAAAATCAATAAGTAAGACTAATTGTATGAGGATGAAACAAAAGGCACCTGCCATGCCTACATAAAACCACACTGAAAGGGAAAAAAAAACATACATAAGTGATTGGTTAATTCGATTTTTATCAATTCCTTTAAAAATCACAGTACACAAAAAGGAAAATAAAATTTTATATGAACATCTTGATTTTGCCAACTGGGAAAACACACACACACACACACCCCCAAAAAGACAAACAATTAGAGTTATAGTTCCAGGTAATAATTATTTCAGATTCCTTTATAAAATATCAACGTCAAACAACTTAAAAAGGATTTCTCACCGGTTGTAAAAGTTCCTTCTGGAATGAAGAATGCCCCAATAATAATTGCAATTGCTGCAGCAAATTTAAAGAACCAAAATCTAAAACAAAAAGAAACATAATTTTTATTAATAAACATTCATTCATCAAATAATTTCAAATATGAAATCATTTAACTGCATCTTAACAAACAGCTACTCTTTATGTGAATGTTCTACTTTCTGAGGATATTATGATGATCTGGACTGTAGCCATATTTGTAACTACAAAACAAGGTAATCATCATATTTAGATAACTTAGTTTGGAGAGAGAGTGAAACTAACCATTACCATGAACCAAAGCTTATATTATAGATCTTTCCAATTGGAAAGAACAAAGCAAAAAAAAAATCTGATAAGAAAGGCAAGTCAAAACGTGAAAGGAATGGATTAAAGCCCAGACTGCGCTAGAGGAAGCATCAGAGCTAATGGCTGGAAAAGAAAGGGAAATGATAAGACATTTCAGGGACTACTGGACACTGGCTCTGAGTTGACATTGATTCCAGGGTACCCAAAACATCATGGTGGTCCCCCAGTTAAAGCAGGCGCTTATGGAGATCATTGGGTCACTCCACCAGTAAAGAAACCACGACCTGCTGAGTTGCTTGATGAAGGCAAAGGGAATAAAGAATGGGTAGCAGAAGGCAATCATCAATACCAGCTACGACCACATGTCCAGCTGCAGAAATGAGGGCTGTAATTGTCATGAGTACTTCCTCGTTTTGTCCAAAACATGTTCATGCATGCATATACTCGTACTAAGAAAATATTTTCATTTCCTTTCTCCTTTATCATGTGACATAAGATTTATTGACTTCACATCAGCATTTAAGTATTGTTAACTCTATGTAATAGTATTTAGGTTGGGGACTGGTGTGTTTTCAGTTGTAAGGTTAGTTGTATGACCTTATTTTTGTCTTTATTTGCAGATTATGTATGGTCTCAGGAGGTGTATTCAGGTTCAAGTTGACAATGGGTAGACTTCTGATAGTTAATATTGAGTGTCAACTTGAATTCAAGGATGCAAAGTACTGACTTGTGATGGTTAATACTGAGTGTCAACTTTATTGGATTGAAGGATGCAAAGTACTGATGTTGGATGTGTCTGTGAGGGTGTTGCCAAAGGAGATTTACATTTGAGTCAGTGGGCTGGGGAAGGCAGACCCACCCTTAATCTGGGTGGGCACCATCTAATCAGCTGCCAGCAGGGCTAGAATATAAAGCAGGCAAAAAAAAAAGTGAAGACTAGACTGGCCTAGCCTCCCAGCCTACATCTTTCTCCCATGCTGGATGCTCCCTGTCTTTGAACATCAGGCTCAAGTTCTTCAGTTCTGGGACTCGGACTGGCTCTCCTTGCTCCTCAGCTTGCAGATGGCCTATTGTGGGACCTTGAGATCATGTAAATTAATACTTAATAAACTCCGCTTTGTATATATATCTATCTATCGTGTTAGTTCTGTCCCTCTAGAGAAACCTAATACACTTGATTATCAGAAAAGACAACAATTATATAAACTGCTTTTAAGACCATTTTGAGAAAGATTTATTTCTCACTAATTCATTATGAAAAACGAGAATGTTAGTTCCATTTCACAGGCTTATTTCACATAAGTGGGATAATATATCAAAGTATAAGGTGAACTGTATAAATGAATAGTTTTTATAAACATGATAAATGCCTCCATCTAAAACTCTAATAATTTAACAAAATAATCAATGACTAAAGGAACACAATAAAAGATAATCAACCTGTCACATATTTTCTCATTAATATTTATATTCTACTTGTTTATTCCTTTTGTCTTTGGTAGCACATGTTACTAGATAAGCAACAGCAGATATTAAAAGAGTCAAATAAGGGTACCAGAAGTAGTGCTCTATATGAAGGAAGATTGATAAATAAACCCTGAAGTTTCTTTCTGGGTTGTCTAATACAACCAACCTAGACAAATCTGCTCTCTGCATCTAGGGAACTGAGAGTTCCATATAAGTGGACTGGTCCACCAAAAGTTAAGGGGAGAAGGAGAAATAGCTATTCCCTTAGTAGTCACAAATATAACAGAGTCTCTTTTTTAGGATGAAAATATAAAACACTGCGGATCAGAGGTTATTATAGCTATTATTTAATATACAAAGTCTGACATTCTCCAGTAAAAACAAGATTTTCTCACCCTGTCATTCATGAATAAAGTAATTCTGTAAATTGTATAAGTTTATTTTACCTTAAGGTTTCCTTAGATAAACTGGCAATTACCAATAAGAGGCTACCCAGGCTTTTATATTGAAGCTTATTTGAAAACTTACCCATTGTGCACTGCAGCTCTAGGATCACTGCTACTCTTCACTTTGATCATTAGTAAAGAGAGAAGAAGATAGAACATAGCCAAACCAAAGCACAAACGATATACAGCTTTATAGCCAACCAAAATATTACAAGGGACAACACCTTTCTCATTCTCACAAAATCCAGGAATCTAGAAAAACAAAAGGGTTTGATCCATTATTTTTCATTAAGTAAAAGTAAAAATTATATGTAATCAAATAGTTTAAGTAAACGTTTAGAAAACTGGAATTTGCTTTACAATTTATGATGAATATGTACTCAAGATGAGTCTGATACATTTTAATCACATCCAGTGGGGAAAAAAGAGTTAAATCCCCATCTGAGCAAATCATAAACTATAATACCAATTCTATGCTGGATGCTTATTTTGAGTTATAGATTTATCTTACATTTTAAAAACTTGCCTTCTACTTGAATAGCATGATATACTTGTTTTGGTAGTGTAAGTGCTATTTCTGAGACTACTGTTCAAAACTATTAATACATCTATTATTCATATATATAAGAATAAATTATTTCCTCCCACTCCTTCCAGTCCCAGCACTCTAAAAAGAACTGCTTTTTCAGCACACTAGTCATGTACTAGTTTTCAAATCCAAAGGCTACTGCTTAATCACATTCCTTAATCTCATTTTTATATAGACACTATCCCTGTCATTCTTAAAACTTTCTTCCTAGAACCTGTACATTTTTTTTGTTCTTTTCTGTTATCCCTTCCCTCCCAGTTTTTTAGGATCAGAACCAGGTTTTCCTTTCTCCACTAACTCCCTTAAGTAAGAGATTTTGGCAAAGTTCTAGCTCTGCTCACTCTGAATGATCTTCAGCATATGATGCCATGGTTTCAACATTCAATTTCTATCCTCAAGGCAGTCTCTAGCTGTGATTTCTTTTAAATTCCTTCATGTTTTCTACTTGCTGCTGTACATTATTATGGACTTCATGTTTGTGTCTACCCAAAATTAAATGCTAAAAGCCTAACCCTCAATGGGAAGATAGTGGGAGACGGGGTATTTAGGTGGTAATTAAATCATGAGTGTAGAGCCCTCAGGATGGGATTAATGCCCTTATAAAAACAGATAGAAGAGAGCTGCTGCTTTCTCTCAATAATGTAAGATGACCATGTGTAAACCAGGAATAAGACCCTCACCAGAACTTGACCATGGTGGCCCCTTGATCTCGGACTTTCAGCCTCCAAAACTGATAAATAAATTTTTGTTGTCTTAAGCCACCCAGCCTATGATATTCTTGTTATAGCAGCCTGAACTAAGACATACATATATATATATACATATACACATGTACATGATACAATACCACCAAGTCAACATGTTAGAAGCTAAATTTATTACATGTTCCCCATCTCCTTCCACAACCTGACTCTCTCTAAAAATTTTTCTTTCTGGGTTAATAGCAACACTTTCCTCCCAGTTTTCTAGGATCAGAACCTGGTTGTTATTTATGATTCCATCACTGCCAATATTTCCGCGCCAGGTTCAGTCAATTTTACATCCAGAAAATCTTACTTCAGGTCCTCTCTATTCTCTTCTTGATTATACCACTGCAACAGCCTCCATATTTAACTGCTTGACTTTTATACTTTATTAATTGTAAGATTAATCTTCCTAAAGTACAGATACTTTGCTCAAAAAGCTCTTTCATACACATTATGCTTTCTATTTTTCAATCGCTGTATATGAAAGTTCTAATCATTCTTAGAATATCCTTTTTTCCATGACCCACTGAGATTCTGACACCTGATTAGAATTATACTTCTTTCTGTGTATTACCACAGTACATTTCCTGTACCACCATCAAAGAACTTAACAAGGTAACGTATATTATCTTTGTTTTTCCTAAAAGATTATGAACTACAACTAGGATTACATACTGTCTTATTCTAGATTATTCTGTTTACAATATCCCTGAATCAGTTTTATTCATATACATATATACCCTATAGCCTCAGTTAATCAATAAATAAGAAATGAGACTAACCTTATTTAGTTGTTCTTCCATTCCTGGTATTAACATTACACAAGCTACACATACTCCAACAAGCAAGAAAAGTGCATAGATCAATCTAGTTACAGTGGAGTTGTTTCCACTAGGACAGCATCGGCATAGCAAACACGGGGCACTTCCACACAAACATGGTATCTGGGAAAAAGAATATTATTAAAAATATTATTAAAAGCCAGTAAATCAGTAGATCTTAAAATGATACAATGAAAATTGACATTCTATCCAAAAAAGAAAAAAGACTAAAAGTAAATACATCAAGGGACATAAGGTATTTGGTTCATATAAATTATCTATATACCACGAAACTTAGCAACTTCTAAGAAGGAGTAAAGACAAAAAAGCCCTTGGACTCTATGACAAGTAAAATGAACAAATAAGCTAAAACAAAAAGGGGGAAAATCATCAGTAGTAACCAAAGTTTAAATAAGAAATGGAATATTCATGAGTAGCACAGCTGCTAAACCCACCACCTCTAGCCCCTGCCCTTTAGCCCCCAGATACTAGACTGATGAATACACAAAATTCTGAGGATTCTCAAATACATCCAGGGAGGAAAAAAAAAGTGAATTGGTATGTTTTCCTTCTTTTGACCTGGTGATAGTGATAATAATGAAAACTACAACTAGAGTGAGCCAAAAAGGATAATAATACAACTGGGGCTAGCTAACTTTCTCCAGTGACCACCACACTAAACTAGCAGCATGCTCCCAAGGGATCAGAGACCACCACACTAAACTAGCAGCATGCTCCCAAAGGAACAGAATATCTTCCTGTCCAGGAGAGAGGAACACTGGTACAGAGTATTTACCAGTATTTAAGAAAGCCACAGAGTAAATATTCTCATAATACCATAACTTGGGCTGAGATGTCAGACTTCTAGAAGGTGGATGAACCAGATCTTCCAGCCCTAGAATTACAACTCTAGGGGAAAACAGTCTTAGATACCACAGTAAGGGAATGTTGTAGAAGCTAGAGCACTACACCAACCAATATAAGGTAAGAATAAAGCTGCTTTATATTAAACGTCCACAAGACAGAAATAAATGTCATGGCAACTATGTAAATATACTTTAGCAAAAATGAAACATAAACATCTCCCCTCAGAAAAAGGAATGAAGAAAATATAAGGCATATGAAGAATTCAGTCTGAAATAAATATAATCCAGTAAGGAAATTCCCTACCAGTATTTCATTTGAGCTATAGAAAAATAACAAAAATATTTTTTTTTTAAAAAAAGGAGACTTTAAAAATGAAATAAGAACAGAACACAATGGAAAGTGGGAATCAAAGGGCTAAAGAAACGAGAAGGGGAAAAACAGACTTAACTAATAACTATCAAGAAACAAAACAGACATAGGTAAAAATAAAATTACTGATGAAAAAAGGCTTGGGATAATCACTATAAATCAGGTCAAGATGGAGAAACCATGATCAGACTTATCCTCCTGACTTAAACAATGGAAAAAACAAGTTTTTCAGACGATGAACAACGGGCAATGTAAAGCAGTAATTTCTAAGAGGAGACATTGTGAGCCCTATGACTGGCCCTTATTTTACCGATTGATCGATTGACAGAGTCTCCTTCTGTCGCCCAGGCTGGAGTGTAGTAGTGCGATCTCCAGTCACTGTAACCTTCCCCGCCCCCACCCCGGGTTCGAGGGATTCTCCTGCCTCAGCCTCCTGAGTAGCTGGGATTGCAGGTGTACACCACCACACCCAGCTAATTTTTGTATTTTTAGTAGAGATGGGGTTTCACCATGTTGGTCAGGCTGGTCTCAAACTCCTGACCTCAGGTGATTGCCTACCTCGGCCTCCCAAAGTGCTGGGATTGCAGGCGTGGCCCACCTTGCCCGGTCAACTAGCCCTTATTTCTGCCTGGGGAGAACGTCCACTGTAGGGAGGGTCTAGGAATTTTACCACCCAGAGGTGAAAAACTTTGTTATCCATGAGGCATTGGGTAGAGATATCAGAAGGCAATTAATACTGGAGAAAAATCAGCCATCAAACTGAAGGCTGCACTAGTTGCACTTAACGAAACCTAAAGGCAAATAAAAAGATCACACTGTCTCTAAGTAAAATCACCCAAGTCAAAGATAAAAGCCCAATAATTTTTTTTTTCTTAAATAAAAGTATATCCAGCACTGATCAAGGAAAAGTTTACACTGGACAGCTAACAAAAAATTAGCAGGCAGGCAAAAAACAGAAAAATACAATCTATAATGAAGATCAATCAGTCAATATCAACCTGGAAATGATATAGATAACTGAGATCATTTATAAATAGGGCACTGTAGTATCAGTGTAAGTATATTATGTCACCTGCTCAAGGAGTAGAGGAAAACTTGATCATGTTACGGACAGACATGCAAGATAATTTAAAATTAAGACCCATATCGTACTTCTCCAGATGACAAAATAAGCCCCCTAAATATCGACAAGACAGAAGAAAAGATTAATAATGAACCTAAAGACATAAGAAACTAAATGATCCAAAATGAAAAAGAAATAAAAATAAGAAGATCAGAACATCATGAGACAACTTTAAATAGCCTAATATAAGTGAAATTAGAGATGAACTTCAATTGGAGAGAAGTGAACCGGAGAGAACAGACACAAGGGTGCTTTTGAGGAAGTAACTGCCAAAATTTTTCCAATTTTATGAAAACTATTAATTCACAGATCCAGGAAACTCAACAAAGCCCTAGCAAAATAAGCATGAAAACCACACCAAGTCACATCATAATCAAATTACTTTAAAAAAGTAATAATCAGAAAAACCTTAAAAGTAGGCAGAAAAATAAAATGTACATTATAAACTGAGGAACAAAGAAATAAATTACGCTTCTAGTAAGAAACGGTTCAAGCCTAAAATCGGTACTGAAAGAAAAAAAATATAAACATAGAATTTTGTACTCAGTGAAAATATCTTCCAAAAATTAAGGCGAAATAAAGACCATTTTCAGGAATAGAAAAGACAAAATAATCCAAACAAGCAGACTTAAACTGCCAGAGATGTTGAAGGAAATCCTCCAAGAAAGAAAATTATACCAGACAGAAATTTGGATTTGCATACAAAGGAAGAAAAGAAACAGTAAATAGATACATTCTTCTTATTTAAAAAAAAAAATGGGCCAGAATTACTGAGACTAAATCCAAAGACATCATAAGAAAATAATAGACAAATATCCCTCATAAACATAAACTTCTTAATGATATTTTAGCAAGTCAAAAACAGCAATATGAAAGTATATAAAAAGGGTAACATATTGTGACTAGGTAGAGTTTAGCCTGGAAAAGCAACGTTGGTTCCACTTTTAAAAATCAACCAATGAACTCTACCGTAAAAACAGACTAAATTGAAAAAACATGGTCATCTCAATCGATGTAGAAAAACCATTTGACAAAATTAAATACCGATTCATGATATAAACTGTCAACAAACAAGGAATAGGAGATAACATCCTTAATTTGATAAATGGCATTTACAAATATCTATAGCTCTCATCCATAATTGATGATGAAATTCTGAATGCTTTCCCTGTAAGATATCAAACAAGGCAAAATACCTCTCTCACCATTTGAATTCAACTTCCCACTGGAGGTCCCAGCCAACATAACGAGGCAAGAAAGAAAAACTGAAACATAAAAATTGGAATGGAAGACACGAAACTGTCCCCTTTACATGTAGCACAACTGTCTACATAGAAAATCCCAAAGAGGGCCATGAACCATGGCTCACACCCGTAATCCCAGCAATTTGGGAAGCTGAGGCAGGAGGACCATTTGAGCCTAGGAGTTCAAGGATATAGTAAGCTATGATAGTGCCACTGCACTTGAGTCTGGATGACAACAAAATCAAACAAACAAACAAAAAACAACAACAAAAATACCCCACAAAAAACCTACAAAAATGCAACTACAACTAACTCTTCAAGGTCACTTGATAAAAAGTCAATATACACAAATCAATCATGTTTCTACATATTAGTAACAACTGAAAACAAAAAGAAAATAGTTATAAATCTAACAAAACAGAGAAAAGATCTCAAATAATGAAAACTACAAAACATTGGTGAAAGAAATCAAAGACCTAAATGAATGGCAAAATACACAGAGTTCATGGATTGGAAGACAATTATTTTCAAGATACCAAGTCTTTCCAAACTTATCTACAGATTCAGTCTAATTCCAATCACAATCCCAATATCAGATTTATAGAAATAAACTAGCTGAAAAGGCAAAAACACTAGAATAGCTCAAACAAGTCTGAAAAAAGAGCAAAGTTAAAAGACACACTACCTGATTTCAA
Organism: Rhinopithecus roxellana; assembly: GCF_007565055.1. Taxonomy (NCBI): domain Eukaryota; kingdom Metazoa; phylum Chordata; class Mammalia; order Primates; family Cercopithecidae; genus Rhinopithecus; species Rhinopithecus roxellana. Next base: position 169,910,118 of record NC_044552.1, read on the forward strand.
GACTAGCATTAAAGTGACAGTAATTAGAGTGATACAGGGAAAAGGGTGGACACACTAAGCAGAACACAATGAAGTTCAGAAACAGACTGATGCAAATATGATCAAAGGATTTTTGACAAAGATACCAAAGCAATTCACTATAGAAAGGATACTTTTTAATAAATGGTGTTGAAATAACTGGATATTCATATATTTTTTTAAAAAGTTAACCTTAAGCCATAATCAAACCATATACGAAAATTAAGATTTCCTGGATACCATATAAAAAACAGGACTCACAATAGAAAAACAAATGAATTGGGCTTCATTAAAATACAGAACTTTTGCTCTTTAAAACACACTGCCGAGAATGAAAAAGCAAGCTATAAACTTGAAAATATTTGCAAGTGAGGTATGTGATAAATCATTGGCATCCAGAATATAAAAGGAACTCTAAAAACTCAGTAATAAGAAAACATACAACTCAATTAAAAAATGGGCAAAATATTTAAACAGATACTTTAATCAAAGGCATATAGACAGCAAATAAGCAAAGAAAAAGTGCTCAATATCATTATTAGGGAAATGTACATTAAAATCAGAGATACTACTACATGCATATTAGAACGGCTAAAATGAAATAAAGTGATGATACCAACTACTGACAAGAATGCAGAGTGACTAGAACTCTCTTACTTTGGTGGTGAGAATGAAAAATGGTACAACCATTTTTGGAAACCAGTTTGTTTCTTATTTTTAAGTCAAACATGCACTTACTGTATGAATAAGCAAATCCACACTCAGATATTTATTCAAGTGAAATAAGACCTTATAATCACACACAAAAAAAACCTTTATGGGAATGCTTATAGCTACTTCATTTGTAATCATCAAAACCTAGAAAGGCTCCTCAAACGGTGAATGGATCAATTGTGGTATATCCAAACAAAAACAATACTAACAATAAAAACATATGGAGAATGAAACTCAGATGAATTATGTGCTAAGCAATAAGAAGCCAGACTCAAAAACTATATATTGTAGGATTCCATTTATATGACACTCTAGAAAGGCAAAATTCTAAAGACAGAAAATAGGGGTTGCCAAGGATAGGACAGCGCAATTTTTTAGGATGATTAATGTTCCAAAATGGTTACACGACTAGATGCACTTGTCAAAACTCGTGGAACTGTGTATTACAGAGTAAATTCTACTGTATATAAATTATACTTTAACTAAAAAAAGTCCTTAAAATAGAGAATACTCTAAATAAATGAATTAAAGGATATTCACAGATCTAATATAAGAAAAATTCCTCAGATGGAAAAATAATCTGTGAATCAAAAGAGCACACTACTTTTTGAGAAGAGGAAAAAAGTGATAAAAGATTTAAACTCAGACTTATCTGGTTATTTAATTTCTAAGATAAAGAAAAACTCTTCAGCTACTCAGGCAGAAGAAACAAATCACCTATGCATGTACAGAGTTGTTTTGGGAGGGTATGGAAACCAAGCTGATAAAAGACAGAATACAATACAGAAATAACTACAAAGTTCTGAAGGAAATTCGTATACTATATTATACCAGTCCAAAATGTCTCTCAAGAATTTAGCAGACACTTTCAAAAACCAAAGATTCTGGCACCCATAAATCCTTTTTGAAAATTCTACTGATGACAAAATGTGGTCAATTAGGAGATGACATTAAAATAAAACATTAGAGCAAAGCAACGGTAAGCCAAGGACTGGTAGAGAGCTTTGCATCCACTTAAGTTTAGAGCACTGGTTCTCAAACTGTAACAACTACCAGAATTACCTGGAGGGCTTATTAAAACATAGAATGTCCTCAGTCAACATTTCTATGGTACAACATAATGGCGACATAAAAATGATAGTACAAAGTGCTTCTGGTTAAAGATGGCAGACTGAATATGTTAATTTACCTACGTTCCCTGTAGAAATCCCAATCAAATAAAAAATAAAGGTTTGAGTTTTTTTTTTTTTTCTTTAAAAAATGAGGAATAAGGCCGGGCGCGGTGGCTCAAGCCTGTAATCCCAGCACTTTGGGAGGCCGAGGTGGGCGGATCACGAGGTCAGTAGATCGAGACCATCCTGGCGAACCCGGTGAAACCCCGTCTCTACTAAAAAATACAAAAAACTAGCCGAGCGAGGTGGCGGGCGCCTGTAGTCCCAGCTACTCCGGAGGCTGAGGCAGGAGAATGGCGTGAACCCGGGAGGCGGAGCTTGCAGTGAGCTGAGATCCGGCCACTGCACTCCAGCCTGGGCGTGAGAGCAAGACTCCGTCTCAAAAAAAAAAAAAAAAAAAAAAAAAAAAAAAAAAAAAAAAAAAAAAAAATTGAGGAATAAAATGTAAAAGTCAAAAAGAACTAGAACAAATCTGGAAAGTAGAAAGTACAAGGTAGTAACAGCCTTAACAGAGAAAGCTGAATTCTAAGTTATCAAAGGAAAAAGTTAACAAGCAACACAATTCATTCGGCAGAATACCCAAATAGTTCAGGAACTGGTGGCACCAGAAGTCTCTGTAAGTGGTACTAAAGGTAGAGTAAAAATAGATGATTGGTTGAATGTCTTTTCAAAGAGTAGTTAAGACTCCCAGATTTCATTCCATTTCTTGCACTAACCAACTGAAAAGGATAAAACATGAGGTTTGACAGGGGAACACCAAGAAGAGTTGACAAAAGGGGTTCCATGCTAAAAATATAAAATTAAATCAAATTTTATGTACTGAATGTGAAGAACCTCATCATTCTTTCCCTCACTTGCCTTCCAGAATGCAGGTATATTGCTCAGGTTAGAGACTGGAAATGTACCCTGGATCTATCAATAGCCCTAGATACATATCTGCATCAGGCTTCCACAATAAACTGGTTCAGCCAGATCACTTCACTGTAGTCACAGCTGACAAGTCCTACACCAAGCTCTTGAGTGTCCCACTCCTAAATATGAACAAATAGCTACTGACCACTGAATACTGAGGAAAACACTAAGATCAATGAAAGTGGGTGGAGTGGATAGGAGAAACTTGAAAAGAAATTATATGCAAACATAAAAGCATAAAAAAATCTAGTATTTCTAATATACTTACAAAGTGTATTAATATATAGTACAGGGTACATCATAAAGATAAAAATAAAGATTTTTTTAAAAAGAGAGAAAGACTGCTTCCATGAAACAAACACAGGATGCTATAAAAATGGAACAGAGGCCAGGAACGGTGGCTCACACCTGTAATCCCAGCACTTTGGGAGGCTGAGCCTGGCAGATCACTTGAGGTCAGGAATTCAAGACCAGCCTGGCCAACATGGTGAAACAGTCTCTACTAAAAATACAAAAATTACCGAGGCATGGTGGTGCGTGCCTGTAGTCCCAGTTACTCAGAAGGCTGAGGCTTAAGCATTGCTTGAACTTGGGAAGTAGAAGTTTCAGTGAGCCAAGATCACGCCACTGTGCTCCATCCTGGGCGACAAAGCAAGACTACATGAAACAGAGAACAAAACAAACCTCTGGTAATTAAAAATGTTATAGCAGAGGTTTTTGTTGTTGTTTTTTGAGACAGTCTCACTCTGTTGCCCAGGCTGGAGTGCAGCCTTTAGTAGAGTGCAGTGGCATGATTACAGCTCACTGCAGCCTCAACCTCCCTGGGTTTAGGTGATCTCCCCACCTCAGCCTCCACAGAAGCTGGGATCACAGATGTGCTGGGTGTAGCTGGGACCACAAGCACACACCCCCACGCCTGGTTAATTTTTTTGTATTTTTTTGTAGAGACAGGGTTTTGCCATGTTGCCAAGGCTGGTCTCCAACTCCTGAGCTCAACTGATCTGCCTACCTTGGCCTCCCAAAGTGCTAAGATTATAGGCATGAGCACACCGCCCCTATAGCAGAGGTTTAAAAATTCAACAGAAGTCCAGTCAGTCAATAAAAAAATGTAAAAAACAAAATTCAATGGAAGTTCTGAAAACAATCAAGGAAATTTCTCAGAAAGCAGTGCAAAAAGCCAATGAGATGGAAAGCAGAAAGGAAGAAACATAGACTTTCAGTCCAGGAAGCACATTATCTGAATAACAGAAAAACAATGTAGAAAATACAGGTAAGAAAATTAAATAACTCAAGAAATGTAATTAACTGGTGGAGAAGAGAAGGATGGAGAGGTCATACAGAAAAAGTTTCTAAAATGACTTCAGAATACCCAGCAACAACACTGCAAGTCTACAAAGGAGCATCAAAATTCTGACGGAAAATGACTTTCAATCTAGAATTCTATGACCAAAGTGTACCTCCTATGTGCTTCTGTCAAGGAGCACTATACCAAAACATGGTCATCAACCAAAAGAAAACAAGCAATGAAGAAAAAAAGGGTTTCAACCTAAGAGAGAGGAAATGTACATCCTCATTTGAGGATAAAGTGAGATCCAGGATGAAAACAGTGACTAGAGCAGGTCAGATGATTCTGGGAGAGATAACCTCCAAGGTTCGATCAATCATGACATGTATCTGAACTTACTCAGAGATGCATACAGCTGGGGAAAAGTCTGAGGTCAAATAATTTACACACACTGAAAATAGGCTGGGCGCGGTGGTTCACACCTATAATCCCAGCACTTTGGGAGCCCAAGGCAGGTGGATCACTTGAGGCCAGGAGTTATGAGACCAGCCTGGCCAACATGGCAAAATCCCATCTCTACTAAAACACAAAAATTAGCTGGGTGTGGTGGCATATGCCTGTAATCCCAGCTACTCAAGAGGCTCAGGCAAGCGAATCCCTTGAACCTGGAAGGCCAAAGTCGCAGTGAGCTGAAATTGCACCACTGCACTCCAGCCTGGGCAACGGAGCAAGATTCTGTCAAAAAAAGAAAAGAAAAGAAAAGAAAGTAAACCAATGAACACAAAATTTTGTGCATGAAAGGAAAAGTCGTTGTGTATTTGTTACAAGGCTGACCTATGAAGAGCATTACACAAATAAAGAACTAATATTTAAGTGCTTACTATAGCTTTACAGATATAAACTTATATAAATAGTCACAATAATGTTCATTTACCACAATTATTTAGTATTATGGAAAGCTATGGGGACATCAATGAGTGTATGTGATTTTGGTGGAGGCAGGGATGAGGGCCAGTTGAAATCAAGGGATGATTGCTAAATCTTCGTCTTCCATAATTAGAAGACAGTGTCTAAAACAAACAAATAAAATCAAGAATACACTATATGTATGTTAATTAGAAATGTGGCAATAAATACCAAAAGAAATACTGTCTCCAAGGGGTGGAAATGGGAGTGGTACTATTTTTCTTAAGCACACAGAGAAATATGTACATACAGAATTATGAATTAAAAAATTTAAAAATCATACAATTAATTAAACCTGGGAACTAGGGGAATGGGTGAATATTGATTTGCTCCACTTTTCAGAGAAGTGAATCTAAAATTAAAATGTCCTTAAAAATTTACTCCAACTTCAATGTTTTATACAATGTTTTTCTTAAACTTAAAACAGGCTTTTTAACCATGGTATTATTGATATTTTGGGCTGAATAATTATTTGTTGTTGGGGGCTATCCTATACATTGTAGATTTAGCAGCATCCCTGTCCTCTACCAACTAACTAGATGCTAGTGGCACCCCTCACCCCAGGTTGTGACAATGAAAAATGTCTGCAGATATTGCCAAATGCCCACTGGGGAGCAAAACTGTGTCCAGTTGAGAATCACTGCTATAGAAACACCTCCTTAAAAGAATCTCTTTAGGAAACTCTTTTGACAAATGTTAACATTCAAGAATTACTTTTTTTCTTTTGTTAAATTCAAGAAAAATTAATTTCAATGCTTTGCTTAAAAATGTTTAAAATGCTGCTATTCGGCCGGGCGCGGTGGCTCAAGCCTGTAATCCCAGCACTTTGGGAGGCCGAGGCGGGCGGATCACGAGGTCAGGAGATCGAGACCATCCTGGCTAACACGGTGAAACCCCGTCTCTACTAAAAATACAAAAAATTAGCCGGGCGTGGTGGTGCGCGCCTGTAGTCCCAGCTACTTGGAGGCTGAGGCAGGAGAATGGCGTGAACCTGGGAGGCGGAGCTTGCAGTGAGCCAAGATCGCGCCACTGCACTCCAACCTGGGTAACACAGCGAGACTCCGTCTCAAAAAAAAAAAATAAATAAATAAATAAATAAAAAATAAAATAAAATAAAATGCTGCTATTCCTAAGAATGTACTTTTGTCTATTCATCCACCCATGCGCATACAAATACACAATGCACCCATGCGCATACAAATACACAATGCACCCATGCGCATACAAATACACAATGCACCCATGCGCATACAAATACACAATGCACCCATGCGCATACAAATACACAATGCACCCATGCGCATACAAATACACAATGCACCCATGCGCATACAAATACACAATGCACCCATGCGCATACAAATACACAATGCACCCATGCGTATACAAATACACAATGCACCCATGCGTATACAAATACACAATGCACCCATGCGTATACAAATACACAATGCACCCATGCGTATACAAATACACAATGCACCCATGCGTATACAAATACACAATGCACCCATGCGTATACAAATACACAATGCACCCATGCGTATACAAATACACAATGCACCCATGCATTGTGAGAGAAGGAAGATTTTGGGGGGACATTTTTATTTAACTTCTACTCTGCATTGCTTGACTATTCATAGCAACTATAAATTATTTCTATAAAACAAGTCACTGTATTAACAAAAATTTAGGAGAGGTTGGCAAAAAATACGCACTTAGTAATCACTAGTTCTTAACGACTTAACTACATTAAATATCTTGATAGGTATTGTGTATAAGGTTCAGTCATTCAAAAAAAAAATCAATTCTGTCTACTCACTAATATCAATGTTGAGACTGGGATGGGGAAAAGCATGTTAAGTAGGTATTAGTGACTGGTAATGTCGTAGTTATAGGATTAGTTGGTATGATGTTTATAATGTTTGAAGTAATTACCAACAGAAAAAAGAAACAACCACGCATGAATAAAAAATTATACTGCCATGAACCAAGGATTATAATCAATCTAATTCTAGGCCTCTTAGCTGCAAACAAAAAGTGAACAATTTAACACTCCAATTTCTGCTCAGTGCTATTACACATAATTTATCTCTTTTTAGTTTAGCCATTTTCTACAATTAATTTACAAATAAGGAAAAAACTTACTAAATTTGATTAAGCCTGCAGAAACTTGTACTAACAACGAATGAGGCTGGTTTGTTTTTAATTCTGGCTTACCTGATCTAATTTAATGATTTGAACGTTACTTTTTTTTTTTGGTCTGTTTTTTGTTTTGTTTCGTTTTGGACACAGAGTCTCACACTGTTGCCCAGGCTGCAGAGAAGCGGCGCCATCTTGGCTCACTGCAGCCTCTGCCTACTGGGCTTAAGCATTCTCCTGCCTCAGCCGCCGAGTAGCTGGGATTACAATTGTGCGCCACCACAACCGGCTAATTTTTGTTTTGTTTTGTTTTGTTTTCTGAGACGGAGTCTTGCTCTGTTGCCCAGGCTGGAGTGCAGTGGCATGACCTCGGCTCCCTGCAACCTCTGTCTCCCGGTTCAAGCAATTCTCCTGCCTCAGCCTCCCAAGTAGCTGGGACTACAGGCATGTGCCACCACGCCCAGCTAATTTTTATGTATTTTTAGTAGAGACGGGGTTTCACCATATTGACCAGACTAGTCTCCAACTCCGGACATCAAGTGATCCATCCACCTCATCCTCCCAAAGTGCTGGGATTTCAGACGTGAGCCACCGCAGCAGGCCCTGAATGTTACTTTTGAAAAGTTGAATAAATTTTAATTTCATCAAAACCTCTAAGTAAATGAGCACATTAACTGTTAAGAATGTAGAAGAGATGGTTCCCTTCAATGACTATTGGCCTGCACTAAAATCAAACAATTAATGAATAGAGACAGAGGCACAAGAAGAAAAGGGAAAAAGATCACTGAAACTGCAATCAATAAAATAAATTCCAAACCGGGCACAGTAGCACCTGCCTGTAGTCCCAGCTACCCGAGAGGCTGAGGTACTAAGACTTGAGCCCAGGAGTTGCAGGCTACAGTTCACTACGACTATTCCCTGCACTTCAGCCTGGCCAACACACTGAGATCCCCGTCTCTAAAAAACTGCCTCACTGCCGCTACCTTTTTAATTTACTTCGTTATTAACACAGAAACTAAAAGGTAGTGTCAATTTTATCACGGACATTCTTCTAATCAATAAAGGTGGCGATCTATATTGTAAAACGGAAAACATGCATCTCATCTTTTAAATCTCCATTATATACAAAAAAAAACTACAGCATGCCCACTTCATAACTGGGCAAGATACGACATTACAAATTAAACTGCGTTAACATCTTCCAATAACAAAACGATGAAAACAATCTTACATGATAATCAATTATCAGCTTTCAAAACTGTTTATTACACTAAATATGCCTTTGTATGAAAGTCAATAAACTCTCTAATATCTTGAGATAAAATATTCCAAGTTTCCGTGCAAGAAGAAATATCATGTAATCAAGAGAAGAGACTAGCTGGAGTAATAATCTCCACATCATTATTTGATTAAAATTCAACATTTTCAGTTCAAGACATGAAAACCTTTTTGAAAAGAGTATATATAACGGAATTATTTAGGAAGTCAGCAAAGCCATTGTTAGAAACAGAATTAACAAATTCCAGACTAAAGAAAAGTGATTTGAATCCAAATACCTCGCCTAAAATTCCAAATATCTTTTATTAACTGCACTGCCAATGTTTTGCCTACTATTTTGGAGGGGGCAGAGATTATTTTAAATAAACTGAAATAAATTTGTGCCATATGGACCAAAGTCTTGCCACTATACTGAAAATAGTTTTACTCTAACAACCCTTTAATGAAAATGCAATGTACAGAGAACTAAGCATGAAATTTCAGATGACACACGCATGCCTTGTGCCTAATGACAATTTTGTCTTTAGGCACAAAACATGTGCGTGTCATCTGAAATTTCAATTTTAAGTTGAAATTTGAAATTGACACTTCAAACAGTCATGGCAGAGCTATGACTACTTGTTTCAAAAACAATATTACTACATTAACATTACTGCCAGGCGATCCCAAATGACGACAAGCACTTTTTAATCATAATCTGCGCCACAGAACAAAGAGGGCGACATGAATCCAGGAACGACAGTGCGGCAGTCTGAGGTCGCCGGGAAAGAGATGACAACAGAGTGGGTACCCCACAGAAGGAAAGGAGCAAAGACCTTTGTAGACATGGCTTAGGCAGATACAAACAAAACCATGAAAAGGGGCCTGAAAGAATGGGAGACAGCGCTCACGAAGCAGGGGTGGGGGAGGGGTACTATTCTAGTTCTCTTCCTCAATTTGGGTCATCTTCCCATCGCCACTACACCTTACGGCCAGTGATCAGTTCTTCGCAAGACCCAAAGCTCTGAAGCGAACTCTGAGTGACGAGAAGAGACGAGAAGAAAACGGGGACAGCGAGGGCACTCCCTGTTGGGTGGGGCACCACATTCCCGCCGGGCTCACCCAGCCCCGGCTCGGGTCGCCTTCTCTTTAGTCTCTCACACTAGCACCCCAGAGGCCGCAAAAAGCACCTTACCCAGCTCGCCATGGAGCACAGCCCCAGGACGCTCCCCATCTCCACAACGTCACAAGAGCAGCGGATACAGACAAGATGGAGACAGCGCCTTTCTCGCCTTTCCGAGATTATTTACTATTTGCGAGACACTTCCGGCACAGAGCTCAACCCGCCCCTCAGCCTCGCGTCACTTCCTTCCAGGCCAGGGTGGGATAAGAGGCGGAGCCGGCAGCGCTGAGATTGCGCGTGCGCGTCACTAGATGGCCTGGCTGTCCTCTTTCCTGGAAAATTTCCCAAGGACTGCTGGCTGGAAACTTACGGCTAGTGCCGATCTGACCGTAGTTTGCCAAATTAAGAAAACGGTGTGAGCAAAACCAATCTTTACCTACCATTAACTTGAATTTGGGCATTAGTAGAGAACAGAGCTGAGGTGGTGGTTGACGTTTTGCCCTCCATGTGAGGAACCTCTCTGCTTTTTAGGGGATTGCTTCCTCTTTCTTAGTGTTTGTCCTTCCTAACTCCACTTATTTCCCATTTTTCCCACTGTTGCATCCTGTTTTGCGCTTATGTTCACAACATATTCCTGCAACCCGCTGCCTAGAACAAGTTTTATTGGGATATTTATATTCATCTATGTGCTTCAGTTTCTCTGTATCATTTCTGTTTGCTATTGACTTATATTTTAATTTCTTGTGCTGTTAAGATGTTACAAGAAATTTGCACATTAAAATTATTTTTAATTAGTTAGATAAGACATACTAATTATCAAACTCAAGCATTGGTTTGGAATGTCATGAGCTGTTGAGGCATGTGGAACCCTTGCATATTAGGTGATGATGCACATCTGCAGGGAATGCATTCCTATAAAAGTTCCAGTTTTTTTTTTAGAGTTATTGGTTCTTGAAAATATTCTGGGAAACAGCTCAAACTTGAAATAGTCATTCCCATAACTAATAATAAGAAAGTGATGTAAAATCTACAAAAATGGTATGGGTTGAGGTGGGGTAAACACCTAAGAATCTGGAAGAATGTCAGAATCCCTACTCCTGATTATTGTAACCACTAAGGGACAATCTTGCCTTATTCTTCTTTACCCTATCAGTGGTTTTGTAGACCACTCTTAAAGTATTATAATAGAGCATCCATAAGGTTTAAAGAATTGTGGAAATGCCTGTAATCCCAGAACTTTGAGAGGCCAAGGCAGGCGGGTCACAAGGTCAGGAGTTCAAGACCAGCCTGGCCAGCATGGTGAAACCCCATCTCTACTAAAACTACAAAAAATTAGCCGGGCATCGTGGCACGCGCATGTGATTCCATCTACTCGGGAGGCGAGGCAGGAGAATTGCTTGAACCCGGGAGGCAGAGGTTGCAGTGAGCCGAGATTGGTCCACTGCACTCCAGCCTGGGCCACAGAGTGAGACTCTGTCTCAAAAAAAAAAAAAAAAAGGTGTGGAAATGGAAATTACAAACCTAACAATATTTTTAATTATGCTAAACTTAAAGTAATATGTTATTTATGGGAGAAAAGAATCCTATTATCTCAAGTCCTTAAACTTTCCAAAGTATCACAGAAGGAGACAAAAAACACTTATATGCAAGTAACTTTAAGGTCGTAAAGAATATGTTGATTAGACAAATGGAGAATGAGTCTTTTAAAATTTAAATTAGCGCAGGTTCTTGTCTCTTGCTACATTCAATAGGGTTTCTGAGATATTCGTAAGTTCTTGCACTATTCAATAGAGTTTTTTCACCTGAGATATCCAGAGTTAAATACAAAAGTCCTTGTTAATCTTTCTGGAATGTAACACTTGGCCTTGAAATACGTTTAAAAAAATTTACTTTTTAACCTGTAGGCTATGTGGAGTGGAATTTGCTCACTTAAGTTGTTATATATACAACATTAATTAGACACGACAGTATATAAATTATAAACTGTTTTATTCGTTAGAAAAGTCTTCGACATCAGTCTTGTTTTACTCTTTGCCAACTATGAAAGAAAATTGAAATGATGACTTTTTCAAATATCAACCCAAACACAGCTCAAAGCATAGTTTTCTCAACGTATACCAGCTATTAGTAGGAGCACCCATTTCTCCAGGCGACTTCCTGTAGCACACATATAACATACAATGCCAAAATACAAATTAGTCTAAGTACATTAGTAAAAAACATTCTATCTAGCCGAGCATGGTGGCTCACACCTGTAATCTCAGCACGTTGGGAGGCCGAGGCAGGCAGATCACCTGAGGTCAGGAGTTCCAGACCAGCCTAGCCAATATGGCGAAAACCTGTTCCTACTAAAAATATAAAATTGGCAAGGCATGGTGGCACACCTCTGTAATCCCAACTACTTGGGAGACTGAGGCTGGAGAATCGCTTGAACCCAGGAGGCAGAGGTTGCAGTGAGCTGAGATCATGCCACTGCATTCCGGCCTAGGCGACAAGAGCAAAACTCTGTCTCAAAACAAACAAACAAAAAAAGCCATGCTATCTAATAACTCAGTTCTCTGACTTGATTAAGGGCTAGTATGCCAAAAAAAAAAAAAAAATTGGAATACTGATTTTTTTTGAGAATGTTACTAAGTAGACATGCTGGAAAAAGTTTTCAGATAAGCTTGGATAGTACTGCCTGTTATATTCTCTTGTGACTGATGTTGCATATTAGCATGTTGAATTCCTTCACTCCTAATGTTTTCTAAACTTGACCTTAAAAAATCTTTTTTTTCTGATGAAATGTATTAATATGCATTGTAGTTATTCTGTGAAATATAGTTTAAGAAATACTGATGGAGGGAAGGATGGACTTCATAGCCTTCTGGTAGCCTTCCTAGAATATCTTTTCTCATGATTAAACTTTTGTTCCATATGTGGCATCAGAGAGCTGAAGGTTATGTTCTCTGTCAAGAATCAGAGCATGAATGCTCTGTGTTGTCAATTAAGGACAAGACATAAACTTTAACATTCAAATAAATGGTATGTAAAATTAATAGTCACTTAAGGAAATTCAGGAGAAAGACCAAAATACTTGTCAGAATAGACATGCACAGAAATGGGCTGGGAGAACTATGGAGTACTATAGTCAGGCTTAAGGTTTTCTTTAGAAGATAGTCCAGGTTCATTCTCACATATGGGTAAATAAAGAATCTCCCAGATAAACTATAGTTGTGATTATTGTACCCTGAGAAAAATGTAAAGCAGGATTACCAAGCTTATCCTAGTCATAGTAAAAATTTCAATAATGGGTTCACAAAAATCAATATTAACCAATGTAATTTCAGAATGATTTAGGTACAAAATTTAGGTTTATGTAAGTTACTCTCAAATATAGATTTGTCAGTTATCAGTCATTTCGGTTTGTTGTGTTATTGTTTTGAGACGTAGGCTTGCTCTATTGCCCAGGCTGGAGTTCAGTGGCCTGATCTCGGCTCACTGCAACCTCCACCTCCCAAGTTCAAACGATTCTCCTGCAACCTCTGTCTGGAGTGCAGTGGCCTGATCTCAGCTCACTGCAGCCTCAGCCTCCTGACTAGCTGGGATTTCAGGCACGTGCCAAAACGCCTGGCGCATTCAATTTTTGAGAGAATACTAAAAATAATAATTTTATTTTCAGAATTCACCAGCATGGTAATAAAACCACATCTTCAGCATAAAGGAAAATAAATGTCTATAACCTTTCACCACCTCTTGTAATTCCTATTGAAATCCATAAGGTTATGCTGGGTGCAGTGATTCACATCTTAATTCCAACACTCTGGAGACTGAGGCAGGAGGATAGCTTGATCACAGGAGTTAGAGACCAACCTAGGCAACATAGTGAGACTTCATCTCTATAAAAGTTAAAATAGGCCAGGCAGTCGTGGCTCACGCCTGTAATCCCAGCACTTTGGGAGCCCGAGATGGGTGGATCACCTGAGGTCAAGAGTTTGAGACTAGCCTGACCAACATGGTGAAACCCCATCTCTACTAAAAATACAAAAACTAGCTGGATGTGGTGGCTTGCGCCTGTAGTCCCAGCTACTCAGGAGACTGAGACAGGAGAATCGCTGGAACCTGGGAGGCAGAGGTTGCAGTAAGCCGAGATCGCGCCACCCCACTCCAGCCTCGGTAACAGAGTGAGACTCTGTCTCAGAAAAATAAAATAAAAAAAAAGTAAAAGTAAATAATCCATAAGGATATGGTTTAGAATCCTGTATATCACATTTAAAAATTCCCAGTGTAACCTAGAATCAGTGTGTCTCCATCAAGGTTGACTAAAATTAGACTCATCTTTGGTCCCATAATCCTTCCTGCCTTTACACAAATCTCTGTATAAACTTTAATTTTTATCCTAATAAATGATCTATATCTCTGAAATATTGTGAGAGTGTAACAGATTTTAAGGAAAAATAATCAGGTCATATTTTTCTGGAAATTAGAAATTATACTGCTTAGTTCTCTTGTCCTTAGTATATCAACAGTAAATGTAATGAGGACTGAAACATCTTGGCCCCCCACAATAGTTAAATGATGAATAAAATTTGTGCATAGTTTGTTATATAATCCAAGGAGAACAAAAATATAAAAAGTATTTTATGGCTTTCATCCTAAATTACTTATATCTTAAATGTAAACATGTTTAAGTATTTCACTAGATATTCTGAAAGGGTAAGCCAAAAATAGATTAGGACACAGTAACCCATAGGGGTCAGTATAAACTTAGAATTGGAAGAGACCATATTCTGATTAAAGACATGCTTTTATTTGTTAAGACAGACATTGAGACTTTTGGAAAATAACTCAGAAACTAAGATATAGTGTCAAATGTATGAAAACTCTCTTCAGTTATGGTCTTAATGTTAAAATAGCAAGTGAACAATACTCTTTCCACACTGATTTTCTTCTTTTGCTGAAATCTAAGTCTGTAATTCCATAACAAGCAGATATGTTTATGCCAGTGAAATAGATGTCTACAAAAATATGTTTATTTCAGTCAGAACATACATAAATTCAGGAAAAAAGGAAATATTCACTGTGTAAATAATAAAGTGAATAGCGAATTCAAATATGTGTCTGATATTTAATGTACTGTTTTATAATCATTGAGAAGGGAGTGACTTCTTGAAAAATTGTTAATGGCATTTCTAAAACATTTCACTTCTCAAGGGCAGATGTATTGACCTTGATAAAATATAATGAAAGTATATACTGAAGAAATTCTTTACATTCATTCACCCAAAACGTTATTTATTGTGCTACAGAAAGAAATCAACTACTTCTATTTGGCACTCATCAGATTTTTGAGTTCTTATTAAATATGTTATTAAGGCAACGTCTAAATCAGCACCTTCCAATAGAAATGAAATGTGAATCACATTTGTAATTTAAAATTTTTTGTAGCTGTGTTAAAAGAAACAGATGAAATTAATTTTAAAGATGCATTTAATTACACTCAGTATATCCAAAATATTTCAGCAACATTAATATAAAAATTACTAATGAGATGTTGTACATTATTTTTCATACTAAGTCTTCAGAATCTGGTTGTGTTATATAATTAAGAGCACATCTCCATTTGGACCAGCACATTTCAAATGTCCAATAGTCCCTATATTGGACAATGCAGGTCTATAAGCTGAAGGAGAAAGTTGAGGCAATTATCCAGGTGATACAAGCTAAACAAGCAAGCAATCATATTTTTCTTCGTATAAGTTATTTAGATATTTGAGATAAAGTGGTTTTAAGGCTGTGCATTTGCTTTAGGTATTGAACCTAAATTGATTTCTTCTATAAAAATCAAATAGGAGAGATTTATAAGAAGGATAAATGTCATATTCTGATAATCATTTAGGCTATCAAAGTACTATACTATATGTATGAAATTTGCCAGATTTGACTTTATTTTCCAGTAATCCAAATACTCCATGATGTTGTTTTAGCCAATTTATCCTGATTTCTTTTTTATTCACCCAAGTTTCTATGGCCTTAGCTGCTTTCTTTTCTCCAGAATTAATTGTAAGAATAGTATGATATACAGAGACCCTGACATTTTAAGTGGCCTGATCTCAAGTGACTTCAGACAGTGATTTTTTATTCTTACCCAATTCTCTACACCTCACTCCACTGACTGTATTGTCCATTACTGCATATAACACTTGGCAAATTCATACCTAAAGCTCTTTCCGCTGAATGATCAAGAACTTCGGGTACTTTTTCCTTACAGTTTTTACCCCGTTGAAGATTTGCTTTAACTTCAAAAGCGATTACAACAAAGTATGGACACTCCTTCAGGGCCAACCTGGTAAGTCACTGGTAAGGTCTTAATTTCTCCATAAAGCTTCCTAATATTTTCTGGTATTAAGGTCTTCATATTCCGTAACCCGCTTTGCATCACCTGCAGAAATCCTAGACTTAGCTGTTTGGTAGCATCTGGCTGTATCATTTGTTGTATTATTTTTCCCAGGCTCTCATTCAGAGTCCTGTTATAGCGAAGGCTGGCTTCCACTAGTTTCCATTCTTGCTCATGGGTCTGTCCCTTTTCTCCAGAAAAGTCCTATCTTTTTAAAGATGTAATGTCAGATGAAGCTTATGTATGAACCAACCACAGGCCATTTTTTTTATCGACATCTCCTGAAGGAAATTTTCTGCCTCAGTTGGCCTGACTGACTTGTATTTTGCAGCAGAATCCAGTCTTTCTGGGAATCATCCAGTTTTTAAAATCATCTCAGTGGTTGTGGAGCTGAGAGCAGAATTCTCTCTACCTATTTTCTCTGCCATGGAGACAGCACTCCCAGCATCATTTATACAAATGCTATGCACATTTCCACTACTCAGCAATACTCATCCAGCAGTTTAGATGCCATGGGAGGGTACTCCATAGTTCAATTCTATGGTATGCTTTGATATGGGCATGGCTGGACACTGCACATTGTTCAGTAATTCCAAATGGTAGTCTTTAGTAAGAGAAAAAACATAATTAGAGTCACTTAACATAATATGTGGCAGGGAGAATTGTGCTTTAAGAAATAGCTTTCACATACAAATGGAGTCCAAAATAATGAACTTTCCCATTGGATCTTTATACGAATACACCCATAGATTAGATGCCAATAGGAGAAAGTGTTTTAGAGACATGCTTAAAGTCTGGAGTAAGAAAAAAAAAAACAAAAAACAAAAACAACAACAACAAAAAAACAAAAAACTCCTGCAGCTAGCTCAGGGTCTGCCCAAACAGCCATCCAGTTTTGTACTTGAAACCCAGGGCCCTGGTGGCATAGACACTGGAGGGAATCTCCTGGTCAGTGGGTTGTGAAGACCATGAGAAAAGCATAGTATCTGGGCTGGAATGCACCATTCTTCGTCACTTTATCTGAAATATCTAAAATACAAAGAAAAATGTGATTGCTTTCTTGTTTAGCTTGTATCACCTGGATAATTTTCTCAACTTTCTCCTTCAGCTTATAGACCTGCATTGTCCAATATAGGGACTATTGGACATTTGAAACGTGCTGGTCCAAGTGGAGATGTGCTCTTAATTATATAACAAAACCAGATTCTGAAAACTTAGTATGAAAAATAATGTAAAACATCCCATTAAATAATGCTTCACGTACCTTTTTCTATTCAAGTTATTTACTTAATCCAAAGGGAATAAACTTTTTGAAAATGTAGTAATAGTGATCCTAGAAAAACGTCATGTTCTATTTATATGCCTAGAGTATTTACTCCATTTCTATCTCTTCCCTTTGATCTGTTTGATGGCTATGCCTTATATTTCTAAGAATTTTTTTCAAACAATTTTTAGTGGGTTGTAGTGTTCATCTCCATTTCTTACGGTACAGATATTTTTCTGTTAAATGTAAAGGTTACTCTCTAAAGCTTAGTAGGTGCACTATCATTTTCACAGTGATTAAAAATCCACATCGTTACTAATCATAGATGTGCATGTGTGTTGATTGTAAAGTGATATTGTACATATCACAAAATCTGACATATAAAAATAATCTTTTGATGTTCTTTTAAAAGAACTTAATATAGAAATATCATAAAATGAAGTTAAATTGAGTAAATCTTAAGATATCATTTAGTCAAACTCCTTGCATCAAATCAAGCCCATGATTATGTAAGTGTATAGAAAAGCCCACAAAAAATTTAAAAAAGCTTTTCAGTGGAAAACCTGACAGACACCTTATCCAAAAGATCAAAGTTTTAACATCACCAGTAATAGAACAAATAGGTTTCATGTGTCTTCTGATGTAATACACTGAGGAGTGAGCACTATCACTCCTGAGACATTTTTGCCAAAAACCTATAAACGGGAATAAACATGAAGAAACGTAGACAAACCCAAATTAAAGGACGTTATGCAACATAAATGGCTTGTACTTTTCAAAATATCTAGGTCATGAAAGAAAAGGACTAAGAAACTGTCCAGATTAAAGTAGACCAGAGACTTGACAACTAAATGCCACATGTAATCATGGATTAGATACTGGAGCAGAAATAACAATGATAATAAATAATAACTGTTATTGCTGTAAAGAACATTATTTAGACAATTAGCAAAGTTTGAATGGGGCTTGTGAATTACAAAGCAGTATCATATCAAAACTGATTTTCTATTTTTGATTGTTATAATGTGGTTATGTAGAAAAGTGTTGTATTTTCGGAAATGTACATTGAAGTATATAGGAGTAAATAGGATCATGTTGGAAATTTATTCTCAAATGGTTTACAAAACATGTTTTGTATGTGTGTACATACACATACACTGTTTTGTATGTGTGTACATACACACACATTGTGTAAACAAGATAAAATTTTAATATTTGGTGAATAGCGGTGAAAGATATATAGAAAATTTTTGTATAGTATTTGCAACTTTTCTGAAGTCTGAAATTAGTTCAATTTTTTTTTAATATTGCTTTGGCTTCCTATTTTACCTGTAGTTAACTGTGTCAAAAATATGCTAATTTTATTACCAACACCCAGGGTTTTTGTAATCTCGCAATATTGAAATCAAGAGACATCACAGAACACTAGTAGCAAAGGTAAGTTTAATTTTATTCCAGCTTGTGCACAAGGGAGCTAGCACTGAGAAAGAAAAAAGGAGTTGGCTATTGCCTGAGGGTAGTGTGTGGGTTAATTTTATAGACTCTTTTCATAGGGAAAGGTTATATTAGGGCATATATAGGACAGTTTTTTCTAGTGCTTGCACAGGAGCTCAACATGCTTCTCCGTACATTGCATGTAACATTAGCATTTAAAATCTCCACCCTTGGGTATGAATTATTTTAGCATTAAAATGAGGAGGAGGTAACTTTAGGTTTTTTTTTTTTTTCAGACGGAGTCTTTCTCTGTCACCCAGGCTGGAGTGGAGTGGTGTAATCTTGGCTTACTGCAACCTCCACTTCCCGGGTTCAAGCGATTCTCCTGCCTCACCCTCCTGAGTAGCTGGGATTATAGACGTGCGCCACCACACCTGGCTAATTTTTGTATTTTTAGTAGAGACAGGGTTTCACCAAGTTGGTCAGGCTGGTCTCGAACTCCTGACCTCATGATCTGCCTGCCTCGGTCTCCCAACATGCTGGGATTACAGGCGTGAGCCACTACGCCAGGCCACTTTAGGTTGGATTTTAAGTCCAACTGCACATGCAAGGCTCTGGGGAAATCCCTAGTCCCCTGAAATGGGAGCTTGCTGTTAATAGTTTCTTGGATCTCTTGTCACTGATTGGCTGAAAGTTAAATAAGCTAGTGCTTGAATGAGGGGCTTTATCATTTCCTTTAGACCATCTTAAAGTAGGGAATCAACTAGCCTGCTTGTCTTAATCATATACATTTATTTAAAATTATCTTAATAAACCAGAGCCTGGAGACTATTTTTTAAAAGAATTATTTGTTGAAGTATTAAATTTTTAGTAAGTTATCTCTTTTTTGTGTGTAGCTTCCTCACTTTTAATTTTAAACCGGACAAAAAGTTTCAGTATACAACATAAAGAACATTTGTCGAAAATTTGATGGAAGTAATTTAAACAACTATAAATACATTAATTTATATCAATTTTTGATTATGGGAGAGTAATAATCCTTAATTACAAGTTGAAACATCCCCTGAATACATTAGAATGAATGCTACTGAAAAGAGAAATAATTTTTACAATTATCTGCCACATATCATAATGCCTCAGACAAATTTTGTGTATGCATATAGAAGATGAAAAATTCTTTCCTAATACACTCCTAGGTTTTCTGCTTAGAGTCCTCTAAATTAAATTGACAAAAGGCAGCAAAATAAGGGGGAAAAAAACCCAAAAGTTTATTAACACATGCATTGTGCATGTAACATATACCCAGAGATGAGTAACTCAAAGATTTGGTTAGAACTTGGACTTACATAGGACTTCAGCAAAGAAACAATTTTTAGAAAAATGACAAGTGTCTCTAGGAGTGGCAAATTGTGGGAAGGCAAGTATATGGGAAACTAGGTAAATAAAGGCTAGTTAGCAAAGTTTGTTATATACATTCCTCTGATTCTCTCTACAGGCCGTAAGGGTCTAAAGCTGTCTCTGGTAATTAAGTTTTGTCCTTCCTTGTAGAAAGCGGGGGACAACTTTGTAAATTTATGTCCTGCTTTTAGACGACAGAAGGGGAACAGAGAACTTTTCTTGTATCATCTTCTCATTTGCCTTTAGCTGAAAGTAATCCTTGTGCCAAAGTGGAAAGTTTGCTGTGGCATATTCTGACACCCTACCATAGCTAGGATAGAACACATCTGTGCACAAAGGTCTTTGAGGGCAGAGGCCAGATTAATTTGTAGAGTTTTACTGCCATCACCTGGCCTAGTGCTTGACATGGAGAAGGGGCTTGGTAAACAATTGAATGAATTAATGCATTTGCTTGTGCCTTGCATATTTTCCACACAACACTCTTGCCGTAAATAAACAAAAAAAAAAAAAAAAAACACTCTTGCAGTAAATATACTCATATACTTTTAAATACTATTCTAAGGTCAAAAACACCTTTATCAAATATCTAAAAGCTAATGTGAAGAAAATTACATGAACACCAACCAAATTGTATAAAATAATTTCATATGCTTGGTTTATGTACTTGTTTTGAAAAGTGGAATTTTGCCTTAGAAATCAGAGACCACTTTACATCTTAACTGAGAATCATTTTCATTAACTCTTGGAACAGGAGCAATCGCAAGGAATAAATATAACTTAATTTTTGGAAGATGTATTCTGTGAAGAACGGATACAGTAAGAGAAGTTATTTATTCTTATAAAAAGAAGAATCCTGAAATAAAAAGGGGCAGTCCCAAAGTGAAGGGATCATTTTAAGTAGGTTTGCTACTTTCCTTATCAGAAATTCACAGCACACATTACTTTTTTAAGACTTTGACAAATACTGCCATAAATAAAATCATTCAATATTGTTTAATCCAATGTTTCTGAAATGTATATGATCTCAAACCCTGAAACAAAACAACATATCACATCCCATGGATCATCATTTAGGAAAACACTATTAATGTGTTAAAGCAAACTAAATATGGCCTGAGAAGGACTCTGTACTTCTGTATTTGAGTCCTTGTGGATGAACTGCAACCTAACTTAATAGGTAGACAAGATTGAAAACCTAACTTAGGAGTATGCGCCAGAAACAATAGATGAGTCTTGGCCAATCCTAGCAGCTGAACTTCAACCACTCATACACTGCCTAGTGTTCAAACTGTCTTCAAATAAGGCAAATGCTGAGCTGTAATCAATCTAGTTGTTTCTGTACCTCACTTCCAATTTCTGTACCTCACTTCCCTTTTTTTGGCCTATAAATCTTCTTCCACCATGTGGCTGCTCTAGAGTCTCTGAATCTGCGGTGATTCTGGAGGCTGCCTGATTTGTGAATCGTGCATTGCTCAATTAAACTCCTTTAAATTTAATTCAGCTGAAGTTTTTTTTTTAAACAAAAATATTCTTTTTTTTTTTTTTTTTTTTTTGCTGGAATGTTCTAGCTAGGTGGTCTATATTTTTGCTGAGAATAAAATGAGACAAAATGGAAAAACTGAATTAATCTATTACATGAGATATAAATAAGATGCCTAAGTATTTGTACATTGAAATTATTTCCCAAAGGAAAATTAAAATCTCACTGAAAATGGAAGAGCTAATCATCTATAAAGTATTTATTTTGAAGGTTTAGGTTAAAATATTAGAATAAACTAAGGTATCAAAGTAGCATCATTCTTTTGGTAAAAGATAGACGTATCAGCGGTAAAAACAGCATTAAATTTTCTGGAATAATTAGGCCTCAAGATAACATCAGTCGTGTGTGACTGGAATACAGAAATCAGGATCTAAGGGAAGTACACATGGCAAACAAAAAATCACATTTACTTACAAAGGAGAGTGGTTAGCACATTTTCAATTTGAAGCTAGAAGAGAGTAGAATCTAGTAAGGATGGCTAGTTTAATAGCAGAGCCATCAAAGGCAGTGTTAAAGCAGAAGATGGAAGTTCGGGCTAATGCCTTGAAGGATGGTGGCAGAAATCATTAGCAGTCGAGTGCCTAAGGATTGAATGTTGCATCTGTTGAAGTCTTTATCATGAGTTAGCAATGACTATGCTTTGGTAGCATGGTTGGATTCACTGTAACTTTTGGATTATTGCTCTACATCTTGCCTTTTATCTTTTTGCATGGAAGTAATTGTCACCAAAAATTGTCTCTCTTCTATTTTTTTCCCCAAATTTGCAACATATGTCTTTTCTTAGGAGAAATTTCTGGTGCCAAATGATTGTTTCTTTCTAGAAATAACATATTCATAGACACATACACAAATGTGGCTAATTCATCACATAATATACCCATGTAACAAATCTCCACATTACCCTCCCGACTCTAAAATAAAAATAAAAACAAATGTAGCTGATAAATTGAATAGCCAAACTTAAAAATAAACTTTTTAAAATCCATCACTGTCCCTATTAAAGAAGCCAGCTTCTTTCTGCAGAAATTGAAAAAGTCTTGAGTCTAGTTTCATCATTTCTGATTGTTTCCGAAAACAAAATGTCCTCCAGTCATTTTATTCCTCCTAAACCAGTCTCAATTCAATTATTGTTATCTGTCTTTCAGAGTAATAAGTATGGCATTTAAAAATATTATGCAATTATTTGTTCTCTTGGTTTCTTTTTTGAGGATTCCAGCCATAGTTGCTTGATCCACCTTCATCTTCTGTATTTATTATTTCATGTGTAATGCATTTTAAGCTTATTTCTGTTGTACTTTTTCATTTTTAAGTTTCATCCTCTATGTTCCAATAGTATCTCACTTCCATTAGGTTCCTTCTAATTTCATTTCTCATATTAGTTTTTTGTGTGTATTTTTTTTTCTTTTTCTATTTCTTGTTTCTTTTTAGTTTTTCTAATAATGTTGTGTATCTCCTTTTATTGCCTTACCATTTCTTCCTCAATTTCCAACATTTCTGCTTTATGGTATTCTAGTTATAGATAATTGTATTAAGTTTTTAATTTTATGGCAGAGTATTTGATCACAGTTTTAATCTGCACCATGACATTTTTCATGTAATTTTACTTTTGCTTTCTAAAAGTACTGTGTTTTAAAATGTCTTAGTTGAAATACTCTAGATTTGCAGAAAAATTATAATAGTATGAAGAATTCCATCTATCCTTTATCCCAATCCCCCAAATGTTAACCTTTTGCCATATTTACTGTCTATCTGTCTATCTATCTATCTATCTATTTATGTGACTACTATTTTTCTGAATCAATTAAAAATAAGTTGTAGATATGATGCTGTATTTCATGTAACTACATAAATATGTATTTCTTCAAATGTAAAAGCATTTTACTGCATAACCACAATGTACCAAAATCAGAAAATTAATAGATAAACTGCTTCTTTCTATACATTGAGCATATTCACATTTTGCCAATTGTCCCAGTGATATATTTCATAACAAACAAATAAATAAATAGTTTATCTGGTCCAGGGTCCAATGGAGGATTATATGTTGCATTTAGTTGTCATGTCTCTTGATTACCTGGCGATGTAGAACTCATACTCAGTCTTTTCTTTCATGACCTTGTTATATTTTTGAAGAATGAAAGTTAGTTAAATTGTATCATACCTCTTATATTTAGATTCATCTGATGTTTCTTTGTGATTAGATTCAGCTAGTTATGTTCTGAATATTCATGTTTGTGTTCACCCCCAAAATTCACATGTTGAAACCTAATCACCAGTGTGATAGTATTAGAAGGTGGGGCCTTTTGGGAGGTGATGAGGCTGTTAGGGGAGAGCCCTCATGATTGGGATTTATGCTCTTATAAAGGAGACTCCAGAGAGCTAACTAGCTATTCTACCATGTGAAGACACAGCAAGAAGGTGTTGTTTTGTTGTGTTTTGAGACAGGCCCAGCTGTAGCATCAGCTGACTCCATGGGGAAGCTCTGGCACTAGGATGACCCTTTAGTCTTAACTGGAAGCGGACCCTCACCAGACACCAAATCTATTAACACCTTGATCATAGACTTCTCAACCTCCAGAAATGTGAGAAACAAATTTCTGTTGTTTATACACTATCCAATTTAAGGTTTTTGGTTATAGCAGCCTGAATGAACTAAGTCACAGCTTAGGCATTCAGGACAGGAATATGAGAGAAGCGATGCTGTGTTCTTCTCATTGTGTTAATACTGTATCAGTAAACGTACGGTGCTGATTTATCCCATTACTGATGATAACACATTTATCACTCATTTAAAGTGACATCTTCCAGGTTTCTCAATTGTAAAGTTTCTGTTTCTCTCTTTAGTAAGTATTTTGGAGGGAGATGTTTTTAGACTGTAAATATCCTGTTCCTCAATAATTACCCATTCATTTCAGCATCCATCCATGGTTTTTACCTCAATATGTTCTTCTTATAATGGCTACCAAATTGTAGTTTTCTCATTTCATCATTCTTTCCACATTTAATTTGTATTTGGCTAGAAGTAATAGCTTTTTCTCTCATATATATATATATTTATATACACACACACTCACATAAATGTACACATAGAAACAAAAAATATACATCTACTTGTAGATTTCTGTTTATTTAATGAGTTTATAATCTATTGGTATAATAATTTTTTATCTTGTTGCTCTATTTGCTACATATTTGGCAAATGGGGATACCTCCCACCTAGAAGCTGAATCCTGTCTTTTACGTTTTCCCATCATATTCTTTTGTTTGAGCTCTTCTTCTTTTCTAGAACAAGATCTTCCAGGGTCTCACTGTGTTGCCCAGGCTGGAGTACAGTGGTGCCATCATGGTTCACTGCAGCCTCTCCCTCCCTGGGCTCAGGTGATTCTCCTGCCTCAGCCTCCCAAGTAGTTGGGACAACAGGCACACCATTATGGCCAATTAATTTTTGTATTTTTTTGTAGAAATGGAGTTTTGCCATGTTGCCCAGGCTGTTCTCAAAGCAGTTTATATTATTCTTTCATTTCTTCAAGGAACTCTTGTTCTACATTAGAGAAGAATGATACTTACAAACCAACATTCGAGCACTATGTCTGCTTACTGCTCCTGGGATTAATTGCTTCTAGGCTTTCCCACCAGGCAGAAGTAGAAAATGTCTGTCACTCACATACACGAACATTTGTATCTACTTCAATGACTATCTGTCTATCTAAGAAATTGTACATTCCCAGTGATAACTGTAATTGAAACTTAATACCACAGGGATCATTCTGGTCACTGGCTTTTCATATTTGTAACTCTTTTATCCAATAATGAGAAACTTGGTTCTCATTATTCTCAATTTATTTACGTATTTGCTTTTTCTTCCTCTATGTAATCAAACTCCTGACCCAGAAAGTTGCCTTCTAGGCCCTGCCCACCTCAACAGCCCCAATAGTTTCCTTGTCCTACAGTTTCTACTTATGTTAGCTGCCTCAAAGGACAGTAGAAGGAATTAATCGCTTTTTCAAAAGAAGGGGGAAAAGGAAGAGACTTTTTAAAATAGTATTTTATTTATTAGTATTGTTATTATTTTTGAGACAAGTCTTACTCTGTTGCCCAGGCTGTAGTGCAGTGGTGCAGTCTTGGCTCACTTCAACCTCTGCCTCCCAGGTTCAATTTATTCTCCTGCCTCAGCCTTCTAAGTAGTTGGGATTACAGGCACCTGCCACCACACCCAACTAATTTTTGTATTTTTAATAGAAATGGGGTTTTGCCATGCTGGCCAGACTGGTCTTGAACAACTGACCTCAAGTGATTCACCTGCCTTAGCCTCCCAAAGTGCTGTGATTATAGGCATGAACCTGGCCAAAATAGTAATTTAAAAATGGATTCTCTCCTTTTAAAATGCTACCCATCATTGAATGAGTTAGGCTTTCCTGGACTGGCTATTTGTAAGAGGCTTCTTTTGGGATATGAAACAAAGATAAAGTTTTTGCCTAACTAATTTTCATAGAGCAAAAGCTTTCTCCTTTCCTGTTACAGAGTCATGTTACTTCCTGTAAATATGGTTTTTCTGTATAGTTATTTTTATAGCCCCAGGCCTTCTTAAGAGGAAAGACATGCCAACTCAAGCCATTCAGTCTTTGTACTAAGGGCCACAAAAAAGGAATATTACTTTTTGGCTTCACAGTGTACCCACACTTTCAGGAAGTATATTTTGCTGGTGCTTTTTGAGATCTATTTTTCAGTGGGTCCCTGCTCTTGAGATTTATCACCAGGGATTCTTGTTTTCACTGCCCTTTTTGTGTGTACAAAAAAAAATCATCTGCCTTTGATAGTGTTTGATATAAAATGGAGTCTGGGAGTTAAATATGCATCCAGGTTCTTCAAAAATAGTTTGCAAACTTATGAAAACTTCTTGTAGCTTTTGAATAATTTCCAAGAAAAAGGGAAAATGCTAAATTATAGAGTCATTCAAATTGTGTCTAAGTCCTCCAAAAATGGTTTTCAAACTTATAAAAGCATCTTCTTGTAGCGTTCGAATAATTTCCAGGAGAAAGAAAAAATGCTGCTTTACAGAGTTATGTTTGTAGTTGTCACATGTTGGGTTCTTCAGGAAGGAGACTCTGCGATGAAGTTTAGCATGAGGATGTTTATTAAGGTGTGCCCTTATGAAAGAGATCAATACAACTGGCAGGAAGGGAAAGAAAACAGTAGTAGTATTATGGTTTGGATGTTTACCTCTTCCAAATCTTACGTTGAAATGATTCCCAATGTTGGAGGTGGGGACTGGCGGGAGATGATTAGATCATGGAGAAAGGTCTCTCATGAGTGGTTTAGAACCAACCTCTTGGTGATGAGAGAGTTTCCTCTCAGTTAGTTCACACAGAGATCTGGTTGTTTTGAATCTGGAACCTCTCCCTTCTCTCTTTCTTGCTTCCATTCTCATCATGTGACATATTGGCTCCCACTTGTCTTCCACCATGATTGTAAGCTTCCTGAGGCCCTCACCAGAAGATGGCAGCATTATGCTTCATGTACAGCCTGCAGAACCATAAGCCAATTCAATCTCTTTTCTTTATAAATTCCTCAGTCTCAGCTATTTCTTTATAGCTAGCAAAAATGGCCTAATACAAGTAGGCAGAGGAAGAAGTTGTGCTGTGATACATCTCAGCTTTAGCCTCAGCTGAATCCATCGGGAAGCTCTAGAACTAGAATGACCCTTTAGAGTTGCCGGAATGGGGCTAAGATCACCCATCAGTGATAGCGGCAGTGAATCTATAGTGGTCTGCAGCAACTTCAATTCTTGCCTCCTCAGAAGAAAAAATCTGAGGGGCATAAGGGAGAAGAAAAGACTGAGAAAAGTTTTAGAGCAGGAGTGAGTTTATTAAAAAGCTTTAAAGCAGAAAGAAAAGTACACTAGGAAGAGGCCCAAGCAGGCCACTTGAAGGACAAGTGTGGGGTTTGACCTTTTGACTTGGGGTTTTATATCTTGACATACTTCCACAGTCTTTCATCCCTTCTCTCTTGATTCTGCACTTGAGGCTGCCTGTCCTCATGCACGGTGTGTTACTGGAGTTGTACGCATGCTCACTTGGGCATTCTTCTCTTTACCAGTGGAATGCTTCTGGAAGATCATATACCAGTTAAACTGCACCATTTTGCCTCTTAATGTGCATGCTTGAGCTCACTTGCCAAATTCCTGAGATCTTTCTGGGAAGCATCTATTATTATTTTAGAGAGGCAGTGTGACAACTGCCTGACCATCACCTGATGGTCACCTGACATTCCTGTTGGAGTTGGGGGAGCCCTCTCTGCCCCTGCTCAGACCTGGCTAGCTACTTGCTATAAAAATTAGTCATTAACATAGGCCTCTATAAGGGACATGTGGCCTTGGGCAAACCGAGTCTTCCTGAAGAAGTGAATAACTGAAAGATGTCTGCAGATAGGACTCCTCAATACTGGTGCAACAAGTTCTTCCTTGAAAATAGATTGTGGAAGCACATTTCAGTGTCCTGGTGCATAGCCTTTTAATACACACTCCTCTGAGTTATAGTTTTCATCTGATTTCATAGTCGTTTATGACTCAAAAATATCAAGAATCACTGAATTATTGGGAATATTCATTATTTCTGTAGCTTGTTTTTTTCTAGAAAACTAAGGTTAGTCTAGAAAGATTTGAGCTGAATTTCTGAAGCTACTTGGTAAAAATAAATACGTTGCTTTTACAGTCGGCAAATTTTCTTTAGTTATATGCTAGAATTATTAGTACTGAAAACCCTTTGTAATTCCACTATATTACTAAAAGCTAAGACTCACCAACTGTGGATTAGTTATGCAGGTATTTCAAAAACACTTGGAGGTTTTATTCAGAGGCTTAAGCCACACATCTCAGTGCTTGGGAGGGTAGCCTTGAACCAAGAGGGGGCAGCAGAGGGCCACCAGAGCAGTGAGGGAGAGTGATGAGAACATGTCAGTTGGAAGGATACTGATTTTAGAGAGAGAAATACATCTATCCATGCTAAACACAGAAGGGGGAGTTACGGCTTAAGAAAAATTGATTATAAACATATTGAGAGAATCTCTGGTTGTTCGTGGGTAGTGTTCATGGGACAAAAACTGAGCAGAGGAAAAGCAAGTAGAATTCAGGTTATAGGGAAGTCATGGGCTTGTTAGGGAATGTGTGCCTTTTGGATCTATGACCTATGGTTACTTCGGGCTCTAAATCAGTGATAATATTGAGTACTCAGGGAAGAATATGGGACCAAAGATAGCCCCAGTAACATTTCCAGATATATATTTATATTCCTTTTCCACTAATTCCTAGACCAGAGTAATGGACTTAAGAGATATTCTTTCAAAGAAATTTTTTCCCCAAAGAACCAGTTTTTGCTTTTAGTGATCAAACTACATTTTCCTCTCAGTTGCTAGTTTGACTTATTATTTCTGTAACTCTAACATTTTATGTTTTATTTTGTTGAAGCACTTGTTCTTTTTATATTTGTCTGTAATTTAAGCATAAGAGGTTATGAGTTTGCCCCCATATAGCTTTATTATATCTTATATATATTTTAAGAGAAAGAGTTTTTGTTTTTAATTTTCTCAGTATTCTTTACTGGAAGCTTTGGTTTCCTTTTAACCCAATAATTATTTAAGACATGTTTTCCATTTTCCACAAAGGCAATCCTTTTTGTTAAGCCATTGTCATTAAATTACAGTTTTATTACATTTTAGTCAGAAGATGTGACTTTCATTTCTTCTACTCTGGCATAAGGTTTTGTGTCCCAGTAGATATCAATTTCTCTTTCATGAATTATTGAAAAGGGTATAGTTTCTATTACAAGTTATCTATTGTCTCTCTAAACTCAACTTCATTAATTCGGTTAATTTTAGACTTTCCAATATTTTCCTGAGTTTTTAAAAAGAAATCCCTTTCAACTGTCAAAGCATGATGCTATGGTCTGAATAATCGTGTCCCCCCTGCAAATCTACATGTTGAAACTTAATCCCCAAAGTTACCATGTTAGGAGTTAGGACCTTTGGGAGTTGAATGAGATCAGTGCTCTTATAAATTGGCTCCAGAGAGCTCCTTTGTCCCTTTCACCATGTGAGGACACAGCTAGAAGACACCATCTGTGAACCAGAAAGTGAGTCCTCACCAGACACTAAATCTGCTGACACCTTGATCTTAGACTTCTCAGCCTCCAGAAATGTGAGAATTAAATTTCTGTTGTTTATAAGATACACAGTTTATGATATTTTGTTTTAACAGCCCAAACATGTATGATGTGTTGAAATCTTCTATGAAAAATTGTGTGATTTTCCTCAAGTTCTTCATGTTTCTAACAGATTTTATTATGCATATTTGAAGCTGTGCTTTTCAACATACAAATGTTTATTATTCTATAACTTTGATATAGGTAGTGCCTCATAAGTAGTACCTTTTGTCTGAGAGTCTATTTTGTCTTCTTCCATGACCCTGTAAACTCCAAGGAGTTTTCTAAAATATTTTCTGCTTTGATAGTATGCAAAATCCCTAGGCCTGAAATTTCTTTAATTGTCTTTACATGAGGGGTGGTCTAGCTAGTCCAGTCTTTGCCAGCTTAACCTTTGTCTTCCTCTCTGTACCTTCACTATAGTTATATTGAATTCTGGACCACAGCCAGGGAGCACATTGTTCCTACTAATCCTGTTCTTGCAGTCATTTATCTACTGTGGCTCTTCTGGAAAGAAATGGGATCTTTTCCCATCCTCTCTGCTTACTTTATTGCTTGCTTTAAATATTTGACTATTTTATTAAGTTGTCCTTAAGAGTCATGAGGCATATATGCCCATGTTAAT
Source organism: Rhinopithecus roxellana (assembly GCF_007565055.1). NCBI lineage: Eukaryota > Metazoa > Chordata > Mammalia > Primates > Cercopithecidae > Rhinopithecus > Rhinopithecus roxellana. The sequence goes on from NC_044552.1 coordinate 169,940,539, forward strand.
ATAAAATGAAAATTTTGAAAAACCTATTAGTAATTTAAAATCAATTACTAAATCTAACTTTATATATGACCAAGTTAATTCCACATAGACCTTGAACTTTCTTGTTTGAGAACATGCTTGATTAATTTAAATTAAATCCAAACACCAAAAGTTCAGAAAACTTGAAAGGAGTGCTATGACATTAAAAATCTTTCATTGTATCTTTGGAATAGTAAGAAAAATCTGCTCGCTAGTTTGGAAATTGATAGCTCTGAGACCTCAATTGAGCCATCTAACTTTTCTGGACTTCTGTTTACCCTCTTCTTAAAAAATAGGCATTAGGCCAATGGTACAATATAAAACCTCTTCCTGGCAGTTGTTCAGAAGTATGTAGGACTGTTTTTGTTGTCACAATAACTGAAGAGTTCTATGGGGCAAGGGTTTAAAATATGAGACAGTTTTATACTAAAGAGAATTATCTCAACAAAATGCCAATAATACCCCCTTAGGAAATACTGGAAGATGATCAGCAAGTTTTACTAATTTTGTGGTTCCTGAGCAAGTGTTGAAAAATAATGGGGAAAAAATTGCCTGTAAGAAAATCTGGCCTGGCATGATGGCTCATGCATGTAATCCCAGCACTTTGGGAGGCCGAGGTGGGCAGAGCATGAGGTCAGGAGATCGAGACCATCCTGGCTAACACGGTGAAACCCCGTCTCTACTAAAAATACAAAAAATTAGTCGGGCATGGTGGCGGGCACCTGTAGTCCCAGTCACTCGGGAGGCTGAGGCAAGAGAATAGTGGGAACCCGGGAGGTGGAGCTTGCAGTGAGGCGAGATCATGCCACTGCCCTCCAGCCTGGGCGAAAGAGCGAGACTCCGTCAAAAAAAAAAAAAAAAAAGAAAAGAAAAGAAAAAAGAAAATCTTGAAGATGGCTGACTTAGAAGCAGCTAGTGTGCTTAGGTTAATTCACTCTCACACAGAGAAACAGGGTAGAGAGTAAACACTTGCTGTTTAAGTGGGCCATCAAAGGGATCATTTCTGGATTCACCAAAGAAGGAACAGGGACCCCAAAGAACAAACAGAAGTGAAGCCAGGCAGCTTCCTATTCAGAACTGGTGTGGAGCCACGGGAAGCCCCCTAATGTGGAGAAGTAATGAGTGAGTGAGTGTCCCCAGGGGATCCACACTTCCTCCATGAACCTTGCAATCCTGGGCATGGGAGAACCTCCCTGACACCTTCACTCCTCCAGGCCAATAGAGAGGGTCAGCTGGAGTCTGCACAGGCACTGTTTAAGCCCATGAGAAGCCCCACAGGCCTTGGATCCCTTGGTGTCAACAGTTATAGCCCTGCTAGAGGATGCAGGCACAGTGCTAATGAGTAGTCAGACTGCCCTGCTATTTCTTGCCAGGCAGGGATCTACAGCTTGGGCTCCCAGCACAGTGGCCCTGCCCCCAATCCAAACATTATGGTTGGTGACAGCTCCTCATTCTTCTGAGCCAAAACTCCCAGAGGTAATAGACAAGGTTCAGCACCTTTGCATGCCACCAACAGCAAAGTCCACCCTCTTGGGTGGGAAGGAAGTGCAAGTGTATCACATGCCCTACAGTCTTTATTGCTCCAGCTGAGGGGGTCCTGCCTTCCTCAGTGGAAGGCCCACAGCACAGCTGCCCTGTCCCCACCTGAACATTTCACCTGTGCTCCAGAGCCCTTCTGAAAACCCAACCCCCACAGGCCTGTAATATCCCCTCAGATCCTCCACCACTTAAGTGTTCTGTGTGCCTCTGTCTGAGAGTTGGTTGGTGATCTGGGGACCAGGCCATCTCTCCCCATCACAGCTAGCACTTGACTTCTGGGCTAGCCCGACCCTAGTCCAGGCCCTTTAGGAGTCATATATGCTATCTAGTGGGCTATCTGGGGCCTGGGAACTGGGAAACTACCTACCCCATTCCAACTCAGCTGGCATCTGGCCAACTCCCCCAGTGTCTGAGGTCAAGCTGACCAAATCAGCCGATACCACCACAACCAACTACCACTTGCATGAGTCCAAAGGTGGAGCCACCCCTTTACAAGAAGCAGAAGTACTGTCACATTGGAGAACAGGAGAGCCATGAAGCTATATGTATCAGGTTGGGTGACAAGATTATACCCTGAAACCACTTCTGCAGAGAGTGGTGAGACAGGTGTTTCCCATGGCTTTCAACCATATTGTGGTCCAGAGACAGACTGCAGTTTGCATCTGAGCTAGGATCACAAGCTCTGCAACAGAAGTTTCACAGGGAAACAGGTCAAGTCCTTGCCTGTCTAGGATGGGGAGCTGCTGCAGCCTCTCCCCCACATGGAGACTCAAGCACATTTCCCCAGAAGATCCTCCTAGCCACCCTTGTCAGAGCTGGTGTTTACTTGCCATCTCTGTATTCATAGGCAAACTTGGGACTCCAGCTCAACCCAGCTGTGTCCCCCAACACCCATGGAAAGCTCAGGGCACCAGGTACTTCACTGTCCAGTCCTTCACCTGAGACAACAGAAAGCCCCTCATGGTAAAGAAAGATCAGGTACACAACTACCTGCTTGTGCTACAGTGGCTCTTACCTGCAAGTGTTGTCTACTGGCCTGTAGGTCAAACCACACGAAACAATATAAAATCTGCTGACAGAAGTGCAAAGGGATATAGTAGTAAAGCCCAAAGACCCTACCCAGCAACACATTTCTTTCCAGACTTGAAGGAACTAGTATAAAAAGTCTGGCACCATGAAAAACTGAATGTTGCAATACCACCAAAGGATCATTCTTTACAGGAATAGTCCCTAACCATAATGGAAACTCAGAAATGACAGTTAAAGAATTCAAAGCATAGATATCAAGGAAACTTGATGAAATCCAACACAAAATTTAAAATCAACACAAATAAACTTCTAAAGTAATCCAGGAAACTAAGGAAAAGATACATCTTCCAAAAAGAAATCAATCAGAGCTACTGGAATTAAAAAATGGCTTAAGAAATTCTAAAATACAATTGAAAATTTTATCAGTAGACTAAACCAAAGAGAAGAGAGGATTTTAGAGCTTGAAAACTATTCATTAAAACTAATCTAGTCAGACAAAAATTTTTAAAAATTCAAAAAATGAGCAAAGTCTCCAAGAAATATGAGACTATGTAAAGTGACCAAATTGGCATTCCTGAAAGATAAGAATACAAAGTAAACCTGAGAAATATATTTGAGGGAATAATTCAAGAAAGTTTTCCTAATCTTGCTAGAAATTTCTTATATCCAGATGCAAGAAATTCAGAGAATACTTGCCAGATACTATACAAAATAAATGTTATTAAAGCATATAATCACCAGACTGCCTAAGGTCAATGCTAAAGAAAAAACCTGAAATATAGCTAGAGAAAAAGGTTAGATTACGTGCAAAGGAAACCCCATCAGGCTAAAAGCAGACCTCTTAGCAGAAACCTTTCAAGCCTGAAGAGATTGAGAGCCTATTTTCAGCATTCTCAAAGAAAAGAAATTCCAATCAAGAATTTTATATCCTGCCAAACTAAGCATCATAAATGAGAGATAAATAAAATCGTGTTCAGACAAGAAACTAGGGGAATTTATTACCTCTTGACCAGCCTTACAAAAGATTATTCAGGAATTTTAAACATGGAAACAAAAAACAATACCTACTACCATAAAATCACACTTAAGTATATAGCCCACAGAATCTATACAACAACTACAAAACAGCGACAACAAAGCAACCAGCTAACAACTTTATGATAGAATCAAAACTTCACATTATTATATTAGCCATGAATGGAAATGGTATTCACACCCTACTTAGTAGGCAAAGAGCAACAAGTTGCATAGAAAAGCAAGACCCATTCATCTGCTGTCTTCAAGAGACTCAGCTCACATGTAACAACACCAATAGTCTCAAAGGGTTGAAGAAAGATCTATCATGTAAGTGGAAAACTAAAAGAGATTGAGGTCATTATTCTTAGACAAAATAGACTTTAAAACATAAACAATAAAAAAAGTCAAGGGCACTACATAATGACAAAAGGTTTAATTGAACAACAAGACTTTATGCTAAATATATACATACTCAACAATGGAACACCCAGATTCATAAAATAAGTACTTCTAGACCTATGAAAAGACTTAGCCACACAATTATAGTGGGGGACTTTACCATTCCACCGATGGCATTAGACAGATCGAGGAAGAAAACTGACAGGAAAGTCTGGGCTTAAATTCAACGCTTGACTAACTGGACATAATAGACATCTACAGGACACTTTACCCATCAACCAACCACAGAATATACATTCTTCTTATCTGCAGGTGAAACATACTCTCGGATTGACCCCATGCTCAGCCATAAAGCAAATATTAATAAATTTAAAAAATCAAAATAATACCAACCATACTTTTGGGCCACAGTGGAATAAAAATACAAATCACTACCAAGAAATTCTCTCAAAACCACCCAATTACATGGAAATGAAATAACTTGTTCTTGAATGCTGTATTAGTCTGTTTTTATGCTGCTGATAAAGACATAACTGAGACTAGGCAATTTACAAAAGAAAGGTGTATTGGACTTACAGTTCACATGGCTGGGGAGGCCTCACAATCATGGTGGAAGGTGTACACCACACCTCATATGGTGGTGGACAAGGGAAGAGAGCATGCACAGAGAAAGTCCCATTTTTAAAACCATCAGATTTCGTGAGACTCCTTCACTATCAGGAGGACAGTGCAGGAAAGACCCACCCCTATAATCCAGTCACCACTCACCAGCTTCCTCCCATGACACATGGGAATTGTGGGGGTTACAATTCAAGATGAAATTTGGGTGCAGACGCAGCCAAACCATATCAAAAGACTTTGGGGTAGACAACAAAATTAAGGCAAGAATAAAACATTTTTTTGAAATAAAACAGACACAACATACCAAAATCTCTGGGATGCAGCAAAACCAATGTTAAGAGGAAAGTTTGTAGCATTAAATCCCTACATCAAGACTTTAGAAGGATTTCAAAGTAATGAGCTAACATCACATCTAGAGAAACTAGAAAAACAAGAATGAACTAACTCCAAAGCCAGTAGAAGAAGAGAAATAATTAAAATCAGAGGAGAACTGAATGAAACCAAGAGGCAAAAATCCATACAAGGGATCAATGAAATGTAAAGTGAGTTCTCTGAATGAAGAAACACGATTGATGACCACTAGCTAGATTAACAGAGAAGTGAGAGAAGATTCAGATAAGCTCAATCCGAAATGCCAAAGGCAACATTAGAATTCATCCTATGGAAATACAAAAGATCCTCAGAGACGATTATAAACACCTCTATGTATACAAACTAGAAAATCTAGAGGAAATGAATAAATGCCTGGAAACACACAATCTCCCAAGACTGATGAGGAAGAAATTGAAAGCCTGAACTGACCAATATCAAATTCTAAAACTGAATCAGTAATTAAAAAACCTACCAACTATAAAGAACCCTGGATCAGATGGATTCATAGCCTAATTCTACCGGATATACAAAGAAGAGTTGGTACCAATCCTACTGAAACTATTCCAAAACATTGAGGAATAGGGCGTCTTCTCTAACACATTGTACAAAGCCAGCATCACTCTGATATTGAAATCTGTCAAAGAAACAAAAAAAAGCAAACTTCATGTCAACATCCCTAATGAATATAGGCAGAAAAATTCCTAATAAAACACTAGTAAAACAAATCCAGCACCATGTCAAAGTTAATTCACCACATCAAGTAGGTTTTATTCCTAGTAGTCAGGGTTGGCTGAACATATGCAAATTAATAAATATGATTTGCCACATAAACAGAATTAAAAACAAAAACCATATGATTGTCTCAATAGACACAGAAAAAATCTTTTGATAAAATCCAAAATCTCTTCATTAAAAAAACACTCAACAAACTAGTCATCAAAGAAACATATATCAAAATATTAAGAGCCATTTATGAGAAACCACAGCCAGCATCATACTGAATGGACACAATCTTGAAGCATTTTCCTGAAGAACTGGAAGAAGACAAGGATGCCCACTTTCACCACTCCTATTCAACATAGTACTGGAAGTCCTAGCCAGAGATATGAGGGAAGAGAATGAAGTAAAAGGCAACCAAATAGGAAAAGAAGAAGCCAAATTTCATCTCATTTTGCTGATGATCTAATTCTATACCTAGAAAACCCTAAAGACTTCACCAAAAGCCTCCAAGAACTGAAAAGTGACTTCAGTAAAGTTTCAGGATACAAAATTTACATACAAAAATCAGTAGCAATAACTTTTAAATGGAGAGCCAACTCAAGAATGCAATTCCATTTACAATAGCCACATAAAAATAAAATATCTAAGAATACAAAGGAGGTGAATGTTATCTACAAGGAAAACTATGAAACACTGCTGAAAGAAGTTATAAATGAGACAGACAAATGGAAAAGTATTACATCCTCATGTATTGGAAGAATCAATATTATTAAAATGGCCATACTGCCCAGAGAAATCTATGGATTCAATGCTATTTCTGTGAAACTATTCAGCATAAAATCAGCACCTTTAATCTATTCAGCATTGATGTCATTGGCTACCCAGTGAGATATAAGGAATAGTGGGAAAAAAGTCCTCAATAGGGTTTGAATTCCTAAGTGGCAGAGATTAGATCACATTCTTTTTTTATATTCAGTATCCAGTATATACTAAATGCTCACTAGATATTAATAAAATGGAATTGTAACACTGAGGAAGGGAAAAGAAGATTGCCTCTACATTCTAACACTTTTCTATGGATAAATTTTTGTTTGCATTACATTTATACAGTTAGCACAAAAAAAAATTTCCTTTGAGTCATTTCCAATAATGCTAAATATAAACTTTTATGCTGTGCAGCTAGGAGTTTACACAAAAAAATGCTGTCTAGGATTGTCTCTAGAATTTTTCTGGCTTCTCCAGAGGATTAAGAACTTACCCCTGCTCACAAGCATAGAATCCTAGATACAACCAATTCCAATTGCATTTTCTTAGATATGGAGAAATGTATTTTGTCATGAGTTATATGTTGTATTAGTTTGTTCTCATAGTCCCAAAAAGCCATACCCGAGAGTAGGTAATTCATGGAGAAAAGGGACTTAATTGACTCACAGTTCTACAAGCCACACAGGAGGCATAGGCTGGGGAAGACTCAGGAAACTTAACAGTCATGGCCAAAGGTGAAGGGGAAGCAGGCACAGTCTTCACATAGTAGAGCAGGAGAGAGAGAGCAAAGGGGGAAGCACTACATACTTTTACACAACCAGATCTTGTGAGAACTCATTCACTACCACAAGAACAGCAAGGGGAAGTCTGCCCCCATGATTCAATCACCCCCCAACCAGGACCCTCTCCCAACGTGTGGACATTACAATTTGATATGAGATTTGGGTGGGGACCAAAAGTCAAACCATATCATTCTGCCCCTGGCATCTCCCACATCTCATGTCCTTCTCACATTCCAAAACACAATCATGCCTTCCCAACGGTCCCCTAAAGTCTTAGCTCATTCTAACATTAACTTAAAAGTCCAACTCCAAAGTCTCATTTGAGACAAGGCAAGTCCTTTCTGCCTGAGCCTGTAATGTCAAAATCAAGTTAGTTACTTCCAAGATACAGTGGGGGTACAGGCATTGGGTAAATGCTCTCATTCCAAAAGGGAGAAACTGGCCAAAACAAAGTGGCTACAGACTCTAGAAGAGGTTCTCCATGATGGCTCTGCCACTGCAGCAGACTTCTATCTGGACATCCAAGTGTTTCCATACATCCTCTGATATCTATGAAGTGGCTTCCAAACCTCAACTCTACCCTTCTGTGCATCCTCAGGCCAACACCACATGGAAGCATCAAGGCTTGGGGCTTATGCTGTTTGAAACAATGGCTCGAGCATTTCCTCAGAAAATGGATTTTTCTCCTCTACTGCATAGGCAGGCTGCAAATTTTCCAAACTTTTGTGATAAGTTCTAGTTTCAGTTCATTTCTTTGTTTATGCAAATAAGCATAGACTTTTGGGAACCAAGCATAAAATTGTTCCACAGCATAAAACAAATCCATAAGATTTTCCTTATGAACTTTTACCCCACCACAGTTCAAGAGCTGCCATAGCAAGCTCAAATACATGGCATACTTACTTTCAGTTTGTCCCATTTGTGTCCCTAGCTTTCTCCGAGCGCCTTGTTTACCTGCAGAACTTAAAACTTTTTTGTCTTTGGGAGTCCTTTGTCCATCGGTCCTCCATTTCACATGCTTGAACGTTTCTTCACCAGATTCAGGCCCCACGTTGGGTGACAAAATGTTGGGGACCAGCCTCAACACCACCCATAGGGTACCCAAAATCTGGTGGTGACCAAGGAATGAGAAGAGACAGGTTAAGAGTTCTTAAAAATGGGAGCCAGGGGGCCAGTTGTAAAATGGAGGCTGCAAAAGGCCCCAAGGTCTGGTTTCCACACTATTTTTTGAGTACTATCACTCAGATCTAAGAAGCAGATGTTCAGAGCGAAACAGTGAAAGGGAGGCAGTATATCATAGGTGTAATCTACAGCAATAGTGGTTTAAATGAATTTTCTTTGTGTTCAAACAGTGTATCTAACTTACTGGAGAGTAGTTAGTGAGAGTGGGCTTAGCTAGGCGTCTGTACATCTGTCCACATTTTAATGTTTTAAAGGAGTGTCTTTTTTTCTTGAACACAGTGTTTACAGATAAGAGAGCGGGTCTCACTCTGAGCATGGGAACATGATGGCAATTAGGAGGCTTTTCTCCTTAAAGGCCTCTTGTGGTTTTCCACAACTTACCTTCCCATATTTTTAGGGCCAGTTTATGCAGGCACCCCACAATCCTTTTTCCCAACAATGTCCTAACCTATTTAAAATTATAGTGGTATCCTAACACACCAGTACCTCAGAAGACTAAACTTTTAATTCAAATAATATAAAATGCATTTTATTTTGCACATATTTAACAAACAGGAAAACGTCAATACTTGAAATAACCAGATTAGTTTATTCTTGAAATAGTCAAGAATATTCTTGGGATCTGTGACTCCCATTCTCCTTAGTGAACTTCTCTTTCATTGCTCATTCCATAAATGTTCTTAAGTTTCTCTCTTTTCCCTCTTCTCATTTTATATTAGATGTTGGAAATTGGTGACTATACAGACCAAATCTAGTCTACGGATAGTGTATTATAATAGTAATTATTATTTTTTTGGTGTTTGCAATACTTGGAAATAAGTGGACTTAACATTTAACAATTTGGAGATTATATGAAATCTGTTTTCAGCTTTTTTGAAAACCTGGACTCTCTGGACCATCTTGGCTGGCACTTCCACCTGTTCATAGTTAGCTTGAGCTGTGCACCAGCTGCTGCTTTGAACAACACATGCTGTGTCCCTTTCACCTACCACTCCCTTTGGTATCCTTCGAACACTGAGTCCAAGCCTCGGTTATCACTTATCACAATGAGACTGTTATTTTTCTAATAGTAGAAAAACATTCCTTGACATTTAAAATTAGAAAATGAAAGACCAAGACAGCTATGTGTTTAAAGGAAAATTAGAAGAATGCACTTGTCAATGTCCAAATTGTCCAAGAGGGCAAGTCTACCCTCTTGTCCCTGGAAGATTCATTTACTTCCTTAAGATTTAAACTACCATTTTTTAATGTTAATAATTCTAAAATATATATCTCCATTTCACAGTTTTCTTCTAAACTTCTTAGCTATATATTTGTATATAAGTATAGGTGTGTATGTATATCCAATTGCTTTGTCAGCATCTCTGTTTGAATGTCTCACAGACACTTTAACCATGACATGCCTGATGTGGACACATCATCTTATTCCCTCGATTTACTCTTCTGCCTCTGATCTTTCTTTGTGGCAGACCCAATTGCTCATTCTTCCCTTCCCTGTAAGACAATTAATCTACATCCACTGCCATGTGCATACAGTACTTGCCTTAAGAGGAGCATACTTTCCCACACCATTTAGGCCAGGCTAAGCCACATGACTTGTTTTGACCAGTTAAATGTGAGCAGAAGTGACAGTACACCAGTCTGAACAGAAGCTTTCTATTGTGTGGTTTCACCAGCTCTCTTGCTTTTACTCTCTACCTCGAGAAGTACAAATCACAGGTGAGTGATACTTCTTCCACCTGGATCCTGGAGTGAAAGAACAACTAAATTGCTGGATAAAATATTTACATATAAATATTTATATTCAATTTCAACTTTTATTTTAGATACGGGGGTATATGTGCAGTTTTGTTACAAGAGTATTGTAAGTACTTTGCGTGGTGTTGAGGTTTGGTATGTAGATCTCATCACCCAGGCTGTAGTGAGCACAGTACCCAAAGGGTAGTTTTTCACCCCATGGGCTTCTCCTTCCCTCCCCTGTCTAGCAGTTCACAGTGTCTATTGTCCCAATCTTTAGGTCCATGTGGGCTCAATGTTTAGCTTCCAGTTACAAGTGAGATCATGCAATATTTGGTATTCTGTTCTTGTGTTAATTTCCTTGGGATTATGGCTTCCAGCCGTATCTACGTTGCTGCAAAGGACATGATTTTGTTCTTTTTAAATAGCTGCATAGTATTCCATAGTGTATATGCACCACATTTTCTTTATCCATAGATAAAATATTTTTTAAATTTATAATTATAAGGAAAGTGAGGGAACTTCACCAAGACCTGTAGCAATAAGAAATTGTGAATCTCTTTCTAGGTCAGTGCTAAAGTCAGCATTTGCACTAAAAGCATCTGCTCATCCTTGGTGATTTAAAGTTTCATATTTTGATGGGCTGATAATCACAAACAAGAACACTTGGGCTCCTGTGCAAGGTGAGAGACTGGAGCAAGACTCAGAGGCAAATCCAGGAATTCTAAAAGGAACAGATTCCAGGGGTGAATTCTCTTATTCAGGAGAAGGGAGAGAATAAGAATGCTTGCCTTTTTTTGGACTTGGCCATGAGTACATGGGAAAAAAAAATTCTTTGAGAATTCTCAGTATGCCTTCCTTCTGGTTTGGGGTCACATGCCCTGTATGCCTGGAAAAATACCCATGCCACAAATTTATGTAAAAGTTGTCCTGGGCTAGTAGTATACACAGGTTCCTGGCATTTTAGCAAACTCAAATTCTCTATGGTGGTACATGCTTGAAACTCAGGCCACAAAGAAGTCATGCTGATAAAGTTTAGAGAAACATGAGTTCACAAAAATATTTGAAAAGTACTTGGCAAAACAAGCTATTGTTGGCAAAATTTAGCAGAACAACAAAATGAAGAATCAGATTCACAAAGTGACATATATTTGAATGTTTAAAGATAATACAAAATAAGGGTATAAATACAAAATATTTATCAGAATATAAGAAGATAGTTTCAGGGTCTTGACCAATCTCCTTTCCATAGATACCAAGATAAGAAATATTGCTTTAGAGAGTAGTGTTTTTTTTTTTTGTTTGTTTGTTTGTTTTTGTTTCTCAAGTCCTTGTATTACTCATTTTTAACAAACAGCCCCAGGGATAGGGAACCAGGGGAAGTAGAAGGGGGAGAAGGGAGCCCCTACAACCCCTCCCAACTCACCCATTCCCCTATTATAGATTTATAATCTGTATATATAAGCCCCAGGGGTAAGAGAAAAGGGGAACTCCCTCACTGGAGTTGGGTAACCCATAGAGAGAAGTTATATTTAGGCTTTGTGTGACATTCATTCTATGCCTCTGTGCCTGAGGTCTTTGCAAGAGTAAATGGTACAGTTTGAGTGCAATTTTTTCTCTCTTGGTATGCTTACAGAGATAAACTAACAGTAAAACTATTTTACTCTTGCAGTTGGTATTAGTGTAGTTTCTTATAAATTCATATTTTTGGAGGGGAAGAAAGAGCAAAGCACTTAAGTGGACATTAACTCATGAAATAACCCTATTACACAATACTAAATAATTTTCCATTTTCTTTTTTTTTTTTTTTTTTTTTTTTTTTTGAGGCGGAGTCTCGCTCTGTCGCCCAGGCTGGAGTGCAGTGGCCAGATCTCAGCTCACTGCAAGCTCCGCCTCCCGGGTTTACGCCATTCTCCTGCCTCAGCCTCCCGAGTAGCTGGGACTACAGGCGCCCGCCACCTCGCCCGGCTAGTTTTTGTATTTTTAGTAGAGACAGGGTTTCACCGTGTTAGCCAGGATGGTCTCGATCTCCTGACCTCGTGATCCGCCCGTCTCGGCCTCCCAAAGTGCTGGGATTACAGGCTTGAGCCACCGCGCCCGGCCAATAATTTTCCATTTTCTGAACTATAATTTATTGATAAAACTCTGGATTTGAACCATTTATTCCAGGTATAATTGCAGATTTTGAAAGCCAAACAATAAAATATAAAAAATCTTTTAAAATTATCTTTCTTCCGTTTCTGACTTCTTCAAGTTCAATAAATATTAAACATTAACAGTTGTCACTTGCAAAGAGTGAAAGATTTTAAATGACCAACTTAATGTTTAAAAATACTATATAATTTATAAAACAAAAATCTCATTTTCATTAGAAAACATTTTATCAGTTCAGATTCACACAAGGTTAAGTATAAATAAGAGAAAATTAGGATTAAATAATACTTGAGAATAAAGGCAAAGTCTTCTCATATTTTTAAGTACAACACAAACTTGAAGAACAAAGCATTTATTAATAGAGATCCTTGAGAAATTAAGAACAGATAAGACAGATTAGCAGGTACCCCATGTACATGAATGCCTCTATGGTTTGTTCATTTAGATAAGTCAAAAATTCTCACTTGAGATCTTATTAATTAAAATACTAGTAAACTATTTCTTCATGAGTTTTTTGTTTATTTTTGAGATGGAGTCTTACTCTGTTGCCAGGCTGGACTACAGTGGCGTGATCTTGGTTCACTGTAACTTGTGCCTCCTGGGTTCAAGCTATTCTCTTGCCTCAGCCTCCTGGGTAACTGGGACTACAGGCTCACGCCACCATGCCCTGCTAATTTTTGTGTGTTGGTAGGGACAGGGTTTCACCATGTTCACCAGGGTGGTATCCATCTCTTGACCTCGTGATCCGCCCACCTTGGCCTCCCAAAGTGTTGAGATTACAGGTGTGAGCTACCATGCCCAGCCTCTTCTTGAGTTTTTAATGATTCCTAGCTCATATTTGAAATCAATGTTAGCTTTAAAAGCTCTGACAACTAATGGATTTCCCACAGAATCTACTATCATACCATTTAGTGTCCTGCAATAGAAAGTATAAATCTGAAAGAGCATGCACATAACTACTTGAGCTGAGGAGTGAACCAGTATCTGGCTTCCCGGAAGACTGTACTACAAGTATGGAGCTGTCTTCTCTTTTGGTCATTTGCTTCTGTCATCATTCAGGTGAATCCACTCATCCTCACCTTCAGGTTTCAGTTCTGCCTCTTGGGGGACTGGTTTTTGCTTTAATATAACTCCATAGGACACCTCAAGATAAATCAGAGTTGGCTTTCAGTTCCCTGTGCCTCTTGCATGCTCCTCTTTTATGGTTGTGGTCACTAATGCTCAGTCACTTGTTTGAGTTCTTGCCTTCAACTTCCAAGACCCTTGTTGCCTACTATTAAGATGACTTCTTGGGTAATCAATATGTTCCGTTTTCCTTGTTAATATTTACTAGGTGACTAATCCTATAAACCTTGCCTGTGTTCCCAGTTCTGATTACTCTGCTGGAGACTTCCAAGTTGACCTGCTTAGCTGTATCATCTCTCATTCAGATCTGGCTTATAGCAGGTGGCAGATTGACTGAAACTGAGGTGTTACGTAAAATTCAGCATTAAGTAGGACAGATGAGTATTAGAAAGCAGAAGAGGTCCCACCACGTAAGTCAACACTAAAACAAGTATTGAGATTGGGAGCATTCAAGGAATAAATTAGGGAGAAGAGACATGGAGCAATGGAAAAGTGAGAGATTTTGGTTAAATATGGCCATATGGGAAGCTTTTACCTGGTCTCCCAGGGATATTTGAAACATGTGCCATTTAAGAGCTGGGGTGAGCAGGTATCCAATTCTAATTCTGTGCTGATAACCTCCTCTCACCCATAGTATGGGAATGGTGCATGTACCCTGGCCATGTATGGATCATCTGAATCACTATTTAGTGGATTATATCTTAGAGTCTCAGATTTTTTTAGAGGTTAAAGTGTCTTTAAAAATATTCCATCACTATGGATTATGTTTCTGGTTTTTTGTTGTTGTTCACTTTTTATTAAAAATATACATTCAGAAAAGCATATAAATAAATGTACAATTTCTGGAATTTTTATAGTGAACACATTCTAATCACCATTCAAATCAAGTTATAGAATATTTTCAGTACCCCAGAAGCTTCCCTTGTGCTCACTTTCAGGCATTATTCAACCCCACGGGTAGCTAATGTTTTGACTTCTATTAAAGAGACTTTTTAAAATATTGTTTTTTTATAAGTTGAATGCTTTCAGGGAATGTTTAAATATTAAACAAATATTCCCCTAAGCACTTACTGTGTACTAAACAATAGGGATTTTTAAAAGAATAAAAGTCATCTTTGCCTTCTAAAAAGAGGAGCTGGATTTGTTTTCTGTGAAAGTCCAAAGGGAAAATATTTTAGACTGCATGGGCTATGTCTTTCTCATAATTATTCAGGGACATCAGTCTAAAGTGTGGTTTAACCCTTCTCCCGTTTGCCCTGAGAATACTCACTTGTGGCACTTATAGCTGCAGCATTTGTCCCTGGATAAGTTTGCCATGAAATGTCTGGATTTTATTATTATTTTCACTTTGTCTATGTATATTGACTTTGGAAACAGAAGACATAATTCTATCTGTGGCATTCTGTTTTTAGTAATGGCATTTCCATTTACAAAAGATAGTAATTCTTGATCACTGAATGTGTCAAATCCTAGAAAACATAGCATGACTAGATGTGACGTTAACATCATTCTCAAACAGATATTGGGCCAAGAATCATTTGATGAATCCGATTTTTCCAAAATAGTTGATTCTGATGTTAGTTCTGTTTACATATAACTCCAAAAACAGTTTTTATATTTTACTTTCACCTTAAAAATTAGTCATATTTGCTTTAGCCTCAAAGAGCGTGTTCATGTAAAATTAAATGAGCGCTGGCAGTGAGCTGCACTTTTTTTTTTCTGAAGAGGAAAAGGGTTAAAAAGCAACCCCAGAAATGAATAAATGTGGCTGTGTCCCAATAAAACTTTATTTATAGAAATTTGAATTTTATCTAATTTGTACATGCTGTGAAATGTTCTTCTTTTGAGCTTATTTGCCCAACCATTTAAAAATGTAAAAGTTACTCTTAGCTTACTGGTTGTACAAATGCAGGCAGTGGGCTGTAATACTCTAATTTTAAACACTACATTAAGTCTTTTTAGAGTGGTACCTTCACAGTTTTATTGGAGTTCACTAGTGAGAGGGACTGACTCTATCCAAGTATGTGAAGATTTCAGGAAACAAAATGAGGGAGCAGGACCCTGCTTTACCTGTAGGTTGTCAGGACCTCTCCGGAGAGGAACCATTTGAGCTGAGAACTGAAGGGTGAGACAGAGTGGCAGTGGGAGAGCTGGAAGTCATGCCTTCCAAGCAGGAAGTAAAGCACATGAGAAAGTGCTGAGAGGGCCTCTGGCATATGGGAAAGGAGGAGTGCCTAGTGGGTGTCACGCATTCAGGAAATGTACTTGTTGTTATAACCATCATGACCCCTTTTAGACGGAGAAACTAAGGAGTGAATAATTAAGTCTATGAGGCTCACATTCATTAACACAAATATATTTTATTTATGCATCGTATGCTATTCATTTTATTTTTAAAGTATCCATTAAAATAGGCTCCAATACAAAGATATTTTAAAAATTGATCATTCAAACACAGACTGAGCACCACATGCTGACCACTTTACTGTACCTTTCATCATAAGATGAAATAGAAAGATGCCTCACTTTGGGGAACGTACCATCTAGAGGAAGAAGAAAATGCTACAATGCAAGTGTGAGCACTTATTAGTTTGGAAGAGCCAAATTTGGGGGAGAGAAGATGTTTTAGGTTAGGGGTAACAGTCCATGGGCTGCTTGGAACCAGACTGCACAGCAGGAGGTAAATGGTGGTGGGTGAGCAAGTGTTACTGCCTGAGCTCTGCCTCCTGTCAGATCAGCAGCTCCTGGAGTCTCATAGGAGAGTGAACACTATTGTGAACTGTGCATGTGAGGGATCTAGCTTGTGCCTCCTTATGAGATTCTAATGCCTGATGATCTGTCATTGTCTCCCATCACCCCCAGGTGAAACTGTCTAGTTGCAGGAAAACAAGCTCAGGGCTCCCACTGATCCTACATTATGATGAGTTGTGTAATTGTTTCATTATATGTTACAATGTAATAATAATAGAAATAAAGTGCACAATAAATGTAATGCACTTGAATCATCCCAAAACCATCCTCCACATCTCCCACCTCAGTCTGTGGAAAAATTTTCTTCCACGAAACTGGTCCCTGGTGTCTAAAGGTTGAAGATGGCTGTTTTAGGTTATATAGCCATAAAAAGCAAGCTGTAATGAATTAATAAAAATCTTTTTCTATTCCAAGGCAAGAGGAATGAATGATGGGTTAAAACATTGCCCTCACTGACTAATAAACAGCAAAATACAATTTCACTAGGAGAGATGCCTTTC
Source organism: Rhinopithecus roxellana (assembly GCF_007565055.1). Taxonomy (NCBI): domain Eukaryota; kingdom Metazoa; phylum Chordata; class Mammalia; order Primates; family Cercopithecidae; genus Rhinopithecus; species Rhinopithecus roxellana. The sequence continues at coordinate 169,957,250 of NC_044552.1, forward strand.
TCCTTACTCTGTGAGCGAAGAAGAGATACAAGGTTTTTTCTTATTTTATGTTTTCCTGAATCTTTCTATTAAAGACTCACATTCATGAAGTGACAGCATAATAAACGTTGTCCTCAAAATACTTTTATCAGAGCCATTGGATAAAGAAACATTTCTAATCCCAATCCTAGATGGAAACAGAGGACATCACATTAGCAGAGCTTGAGGCCCACTGTGGCCCAGATGCAAAACCCTAATCTTTTCTTCCTCCAACTTTACACTGAACTGCTGGCATTTTTCTCATTTATCATGTAGTTTCCCACCTTCCAAGATTCCCTCTACGGTGCCATTCATTATTGCCAAATAATCTTAATATTTCCAGTGTTATAGTTATTCATTGAGACTGACTGAGTTCAGGCATCAATTCCCAGAAGCATTCCCTAAAAATCCATACTGAACCAAGTGCTTTTTAGTCTGCCTTGTTTGGCACTGTATCCATACCACATCACTGTACTTGCTATATTACATTGAAATTATCAATATATTGGTCAATTCGATGTATTTCCTCAACTAGATTATAAGCTTCTAGAAGAAAAGAGCCATGCATTTTTGTTAATTGTCATATCTCTGGCACTTAGAATAGTAGGTGCACATTAAATGTTTACTGATACTCTATAAGTTTGATAAGCCTCTGGAGTAACAAACCTGAGTTACACAAGCTGATTTTGTTGCATTCTGATGATCTGACTTGATAAAGGAATTTAACACAATAAATCATCAATGTGTCTCCTTAGAAGAGGCCTCCTCCATATCAATAGTGTCTATTCACCTTAGGCCTATTCTGCAGATGGTATGAAATTGAGATAATTGGCACTCATCTAAGTTCACATGTTTGTGTTTTTCTCATCTGGCTTATACTCCTATGGCAATTCTCCTCTAGAGAAAGTCATTATTTCCTCTTCTCAAGCTCTCTCTGTAAATGCATGATGTGGACTGAAAGTTTATGTCCCTCCGCCCCACCAAATTTATATTAGTTTGATGCAAATGTAATTGTGGTTTCAGACCGTGAATTTTAAATCATTATAACTAAGCTTAAACACATCTTTATTAATCAAAGTAGGGACCATTACAATCAACACATTTTTTTGCCAATGAGAAATAAGTTTGTTTAGTCCTGTAGCATAAAAATTCATGCTTTGGGATTGATGAACTCTTGGAAAGCATTTTCTGCATCCTACTGGTTGTGGAAGCATTTTCCCTGCAAAAGGTTGTTGAGATGCTTGAAGAAGTGGTAGTCAGTTGGCGAGACATCAGGTGAATATGACGGATGGAGGCAAAACTTTGTGACAGAATTTCTTCAACTTTTGAAGCACTGGTTGTGTGACATGCAGTCTGACGTTGTCGTGGAGAAGAATTAGGCCCTCTCTGTTGACCAATGCTGGCTGCAGGTGTTGCAGTTTTTGGTGCATCTCATCGATTTGCTGAGTATACCTCTCATATGTAATGATTTCGCTGGAATTCAGAAAAATGTAGTGCCAAGCAGTGACCACTACCTTTTTTTTTTGGTGCAAGTTTGGCTTTGGGAAGTGCTTTGGAGCTTCCCTCGGTCCAACCACTGAGCTGGTCATTGCCAGTTTTTGTATAAAATTCACTTTTTGTCATATGACACAATCCGATTGAGAACTGGTTCATTGCTGTTGCATAGAATAAGAAGATGACATTTCAGGCCGGGCGTGGTGGCTCATGCCTGTAATCCCAGCACTTTGGGAGGTCAAGGCAGGCGGATCATGAGGTCAGGAGATCGAGACCATCCTGGCTAACACGGTGAAACCCCGTCTCTACTAAAAATACAAAAAATTAGCTGGGCGTGGTGGCGGGCGCCTATAGTCCCAGCTACTTGGGAGGCTGAGGCAGGAGAATGGTGTGAACCCAGGAGGCAGAGGTTGCGGTGAGCCGAGATCGCGCCAGTGCACTCCAGCCTGGGTGACAGAGTGAGACTCTGCCTCAAATAATAATAATAATAATAATAATAATAATAATAACAACAACAACAACAAAAGAAGATGACATTTCAAAATGATGATATGCTTGATTTTCCATCTGCTATTGAGGCACCCACTCTATCAAGCTTTTTCACTTTTTTGATTTGCTTCAAATGCCAAATGACCGTAGAATGGTCGACATTGAGTTCTTTGGCAACTTCTTGTGTAGTCGTAAGAGGATCAGCTTTGATGCTTGCTCTTGGTCCTTGTTAATTTCCGATGGCTGGCCACTATGCTCCTCATCTTCAAGGCTCTCATCTCCTTTGCAAAACTTGAACTGCCACTGCACTGCACATTCGTTAGCAGTTCCTGGGCCAAATGCATTGTTGATGTTGTGAGTTGTCTCTGCTGCTTTATGACCCATTTCGAACTTGAACCAAAAATCACTTGAATTTGCTTTTTGTCTAACATCATTTCTATATTCTAAAATAAACTTAAACAGCAAGTAATAAGTCATTAGCAAAAAAAAAGCATAAAGTGAGAAATGCACATTAAATTGATGTACAACATAACCACATTTATTTAAGAATATATTCTAATATCAAATGGCAAATTTAAACAATGCAAAAACTGTAATAACTTTTGCACTCGCCTAATATATTGGATCCTCACCAGAAACTTGTGGTATTAGGAGATGAGGTCTTTGAGAGGTAATTATGTCATGAGGGTTGAGCCCTTGTGATTGGGATTGGTGTCCTGAAAAAGAGAGATGTGAGAGACCCTAAGCCCCATTCACCATGTGAAGTTAAAGTGAGAAAATGGCTGTTAATGAGGAAGTAGGTCCTTACAAAACACCTAATCTGCCTTGATCTTGGACTTCTATGCTTGCAGAATGGTGAGAAATATATTTCTGTTTTTTATAAGCCACCTACTTTATGATACTTTGTCATACTAGTCAAATGAACTAAGACAATGCATTACCTTCTGTGTTGCTTTCTAGCATATATCAGCCAATTTTCCTCAGGCCTGCCTATTCAAGTTTATGAAGAAAGTCTCTGTCAAAATCTTTCTGCTAAAATACTGAACACGTTTATTTCCATGGGAGGAAGCAGGCAGAATCCTGCCACACATTTATCTTTAGGGGCTTTTTCATTAACTGCTAGCAGTGTTGACACATTGAACTTTCATAAACTCTCCTGAGATCTCTCTAATGAATTCCATATCTAATTTCAAAACATCTTCCATGGCAAATTCTTGGTTAGAGAATTGATGCACTGTGATTACGAACTTTTCTGCTCTTCATTTAAATCTGAACTAAAATGTATCTGTATCCTTAGGCTCAGAACTCAAATTTCCTTTCCATTATATTTTACCTTCAAGGAAGCATTGAAAGTAAACACATTACTGTCCAGGGTAAGAAAAAGTGACTTCTTAATTGTGACAAATGAACAAACAAAACCACATAACATAAAATTTACCACCTTCACTATTTTGGAAGGGATTTAATTACCTTTATTATATTATTTATAATAACTTTTTTGAAGTATAATTTACATATTATACAATTCACCCATTTAAAATGTATGGTCCAATAGTTTTTAGTGTGTTCACAGAGCTCTGCAACCATCACCACAATAAATTATAGAAGATTTTCATCATCCAATAAAAGCTCCATAAACATTAGCAGTCACCCTTCCTTTACCCCCTACACTCTCCCTCTTCCACCACCTTCCAGCCTCAGGCAATCACATCTCTAGTTTCTGTATGTGTGCATAGCCTATGCTGTATAATTTTTTTCACTTTTCTTATCTCACTATGACTATGTATCCTTTGACAAACATTTTCTCACCTCCTCCAACCAACCAAGCCTCTGGCAACCACCATTCTATTCTCTCCTTCTACCAGATCAGCATTTTTAGATTCCACATATGCCAGCGATTATGTGGTATCTGTCTTTCTGTGCCTGGCTTATTTTATTTAAAATAATGTTTTCTAGCTTCATCTATGTTGTCACAAATGACAGGACTTTATTTTATTTTTTATTAAAAAAATTTTTTTTTTAAGAACATTGAATATTGGCCCCCACTCTCTTCTGGCTTGTAGAGTTTCTGCCGAGAGGTCTGCTGTTAGTCTGATGGGCTTCCCTTTGTAGGTAACCCGACCTTTCTCTCTGGCTGCCCTTAAGATTTTTTCCTTCATTTCAACTTTGGTGAATCTGGCAATTATGTGTCTTGGAGTTGCTCTTCTGGAGGAGTATCTTTGTGGCATTCTCTGTATTTCCTGAATTTGAATGTTGGCCTGCCCTACTAGGTTGGGGAAGTTCTCCTGGATGATATCCTGAAGAGTGTTTTCCAACTTGGTTCCATTTTCCCCCTCACTTTCAGGCACCCCAATCAGACGTAGATTTGGTCTTTTTACATAATCCCATACTTCTTGCAGGCTTTGTTCATTTCTTTTTCTTCTTTTTTCTTTTGGTTTCTCTTCTCGCTTCATTTCATTCATTTGATCCTCATTCGCTGATACTCTTTCTTCCAGTTGGTCGAGTCGGTTACTGAAGCTTGTGGATTTGTCACGTATTTCTCGTGTCATGGTTTTCATCTCTGTCATTTCATTTATGACCTTCTCTGCATTAATTATTCTAGCTATCAATTCTTCCACTCTTTTTTCAAGATTTTTAGTTTCTTTGCACTGGTTATGTAATTCCTCCTTTAGCTCTGAGAAGTTTGATGGACTGAAGCCTTCTTCTCTCATCTCGTCAAAGTCATTCTCTGACCAGCTTTCATCCATTGCTGGTGATGAGCTGCGCTCCTTTGCAGGGGAAGATGCGCTCTTATTTTTTGAATTTCCAGCTTTTCTGCCCTGCTTCTTCCCCATCTTCGTGGTTTTATCTGCCTCTGGTCTTTGATGATGGTGACGTACTGATGGGGTTTTGGTATAGGTGTTCTTCCTGTTTGATAGTTTTCCTTCTAATAGTCAGGACCCTCAGCTGTAGGTCTGTTGGAGATTGCTTAAGGTCCACTCCAGACCCTGTTTGCCTGGGTATCAGCAGCAGAGGTTGCAGAAGATAGAATATTGCTGAACAGCGAGTGTACCTGTCTGATTCTTCCTTTGGAAGCTTCCTCTCAGGGGTGTACTCCACCCTGTGAGGTGTGGGGTGTCAGACTGCCCCTAGTGGGGGCTGTCTCCCAGTTAGGCTACTCAGGGGTCAGGGACCCACTTGAGCAGGCAGTCTGTCCGTTCTCAGATCTCAACCTCCCTGTTGGGAGATCCACTGCTCTATTCAAAGCTATCAGACAGAGTGGTTCGCGTCTGCACAGGCCTCTGCTGCTTCCCCTTTTGTTGTTTAGCTGTGCCCTGTCCCCAGAGGTGGAGTCTACAGAGACAGGCAGGTTTCCTTGAGCTGCTGTGAGCTCCACCCAGTTCGAGCTTCCCAGTGGCTTTGTTTACCTACTTAAGCCTCAGCAATGGCGGGCGCCCCTCCCCCAGCCTCGCTGCTGCCGTTTCGGTTAGATCGCAGATTGCTGTGCTAGCAATGAGGGAGGCTCCGTGGCTGTGGGACCCTCCCGGCCAGGTGTGGGTATAATCTCCTGGTGTGCCCGTTTGCTTAAAGCGCAGTATTGGGGTGGGAATTACCCGATTTTCCAGGTGTTGTGTGTCTCAGTTCCCCTGGCTAGGAAAAGGGATTCCCTTCCCCCTTGCGCTTCCCAGGTGAGGCAATGCCTCGCCCTGCTTCAGCTCTCGCTGGTCGGGCTGCAGCAGCTGACCAGCACCAATTGTCCGGCACTCCCCAGTGAGATGACCCCAGTACCTCAGTTGAAAGTGCAGAAATCACTGATCTTCTGTGTCGCTCGCGCTGGGAGTTGGAGATTGGAGCTGTTCCTATTCGGCCATCTTGCTCCGCCCCCCCTATTTTTAAAAATTTTTTGAGATGTAGACTTGCTGTGTTCCTCAGGCTGGAGTGCAGTGATGCAATCTTGGCTCACTGCAACCTCTGCCTCCTGGGTTCAAGCAATTCTCCTGCCTCAGCCTCCTGAGTAGCTGAGCCCACAGGCCTGTGCCACCACACCCAGCTAATTTTTGTATTTTTAGTAGAGACAGGGTTTCACCATATTGGCCAGGCTGGTCTCGAACTCCTGACCTCATGTTCCGCCCACCTTGACCTCCCAAAGTGCTTGGATTACAGGTGTGAGCCACTACGCCCAGCCACAGCCAGGATTTTATTTTTATGGCTGAATAGTATTATACTATGTATATATACTGCATTTTCTTTATCCATTCATCTATTTATGGACACTTACGAGTGCTGTGATAAACCTGGGAGTGCAGATGTCTTTTTGACATGCTAATTTTAGGTCCTAAGTGTACATACAGTTCAGTAGTGTCAAGTATATTCACATTTGTGAAACAGATCTCCAGAATTTGTAATCTTGCAAATTTGAAACTATATACCCATTTCTCTCTCCTCCTCCTTCCCTCTGTCCCTGGTATCAAAAGTAATCACTACTCTACTTTCTATAAGTTATTCTACTTTTGATACTTCATAAAAGTGGAATCATATAGTATTTGTCTTTTTGTGACTGGACTATTTCATGAAGCATAATAATGCCCTCAAAGATCATCCACGCTGCAGCACATGTCAGAATTTCCTTCCTTTTTGAGGCTAATATTCAATCGTATATGTATACTGTATTTTGCTATCCGTTCATCTGTTGATGCACATTTAGGTTGCTTCCACCTCTGAGTTATCGTGAATAGTGCTGCAATGAACATGAATGTGTAAATATCTCTTCAAGACCCTGCTTTTGATTGTTTTGGATTAATAACCAGGACTGAGATTGTTGGATTACATAGTAGTTTTAATTTTAATTTTTTAATACTGTTTTTCACAGTGGCTACACCAATTTGCATTTCCATCAATAGTGCCAATGGTTACAATTTTTTCACACCTTTGTCAACACTTGTTATTTTCTGGTTTTATTTATTTATTTGTGGGTAGTCATTTTAATAGATGTGAGTTGATATATCATTTAAGTCTTGATTTGTATTACTCCATGATTAGCAATGTTAAGCATCTTTTTATATACTTGTTGACCATGTGTATATTATCTTTGAAGAAACGTCTATTCAAGTTCTGTATCCATATTTTAACTGGGTTATTGGATTTTTTGTTGTTGAATTGTAGGAGTTTGTCATATATTCTAGATATTAATCTCTTATTATATGTATGATTTACAAATATTTTCTTTCTGTAGGTTGTCTTTTCACTCTGTTTATGTCCTTTCCATTCCATAGGTTGCCTTTTCATTCTCTTGATTATGTCCTCTGATTAATACAAGTTTAAAGTTTGGTGTAGTCTCATTGTCTATTTTTGCTTTTGTTGCCTATGCTTTAGGTGTCATATCAAAAATTATTGACAAATTCTCTGTCATGAATGTTTTCTTCTAAGACTTTTATGTTTCTTGCTTTTATATTTAGGTCTTTGATTCATTTGAGTTAATTTTTGATATGGTGCAAAGTAAGAGTCTAACTTTTTTCTTTAGCATGTAGATATCCCATTTATTAAACATCATTTGTTGAAGAAACTGTCTTTTCCCCATGAAATGGTCTTGGCACCCTTTTTGAAGATAATTTCACCATACATTTACAGGTTTATTTCTAGAGTCACTGTTCTGTTTTATTGGTCTGTTTGTCTGTCTTTATGCCAGGCCCCTCTTTTGTAGGTCTGCTGGAGTTTGCTGGAGGTCCACTCCAGACCCTGTTTGCCTGGGTATCACCAGCAGAGGCTGCAGAACAGCAAAGATTGCTGCCTGTTCCTTCCTCTGGAAGCTTTGGTCCAGAGCAGCACCTGCCAGATGCCAACTGGAGCTCTCCTGTATGAGGTGTCTGTTGACCCCTGATGGGAGGTGTCTCCCGGGTGGGAGGCACAGAGGTCAGGGACCCGCTTGAGGAGGCAGTCTGTCCCTTAGCAGAGCTGTAGTGCTGTGCTGGGAGGTCTGCTGCTCTCTTCAGAGCCAGGAGGCAGGAACATTTAAGTCTGCTGAAGCCACACCCACAGCTGCCATTCACCAGGTGCTCTGTCCCAGGGAGATGGTTGTTTTGTCTATAAGCCCCTGATTGGAGCTGCTGCCTTTCTTTCGGAGATGCCCTGCCCAGAGAGGAGGAATCTAGAGAGGCAGTCTGGCTGCTGCCGCTTTGTAGCACTGCAGTGGGCTCAGCCCAGTCTGAACTTCCTGGTGACTTTGTTTATACTGTGAGGGGAAAACTGCCAACCCAAGCCTCAGCAATGGCAGACGCCCCTTCCCCCACCAAGTTTGAGTGTCCCAGGTCAACTTCCGACTGCTGTGCTGGCAGTGAGAATTTCAAGCCAGTGGATCCTTAGCTTTTTGGGCTCTGTTGGGGTGGGATCCACTGAGCAAGACCACTTAGCTCCCTGGCTTCAGCCCCCTTTCCAGGGAAGTGAGCGGTTTTGTCTCTCAGGCGTTCCAGGCACCACTGAGGTACAAGAAAACCAAAACAAACAACAATAACAACAACAAAAGTCCTACAGCTAGCTCAGTGTCTCAGTGTCTGCCCAAACAGTCACCCAGCTTTGTGCTTGAAACTCAGGGCCCTGGTGGTATAGGCACCAGAGGGAATCTCCTGGTCTGTGGGTTGCAAATATAGTGGGAAAAGTGTAGTATCTCGGCTGGATAGCTCCATCCCTCATGGCTTCTCTTGGCTAGGGAAGGCAGTTCCCCAGCCCCTTTTGCTTCTTGGGTGAGGCAATGCCCCACCCTGCTTCTGCTCACCCTCCATGGACTGCACCCACTGACTAACCAGTTCCAATGAGATGAGCCAGGTATCTCAGTTGGAAATGCAGAAATCCTTCACCTTCTGCGTGGATATTTTTGGGAGCTGCAGACTGGAGGTGTTCCTGTTTGGCTGTCTTGCCTGGAGATAACATTTTTATATTATAGGGTCATGTCTGAGGACAGAGAATTTCATTAATTCCATACATTTAATAATTTACTTTTTTTCCCCAATTTGGATATCTTTCATTGTTTGTTTTGATTAAGGGCTCTGGCTAGGACATCCAATACTATGTTATATAAAACAGTGAGACTGGGCATCCTTGTCTTTTTGTTCTAATCTTAAATGAAAAACTTTCAGTTTTCACTATTAAGTATAATGTTAGCTGTGGGCTTTTCATAAATGGCCTTTATCATGTTGAGGCAGTTTCTTGTTCCTGTGTTGCTAAGTGGTTTTAAAAATTATTATTATTATGAGAGTGTGTTGAATCTTGTCAGATGCTTTTTCTGCAATTGAGATATTCATGTTGTTTTGTCCTTCATTCTGTTAATGAAGTGTATTACATTAATCTATTTCTGTGTATTAAATTATCCTTGCATTCCAGGAATAAATCCTACTTGTTCATGGTTGATATGGTTTGACTGTGTACCCACCCAAATCTCATCTTGAATTGTAGCTCCCATAATCCCCACACATTGTGGGAGGGACCCAGTGGGAAGTAATTGAATCACGGAGGTGGGATTTTTTTGTGCTGTTCTCATGATAGTTAATAAGTTTCATGAGATCTGATGGGTTTAAAAAGGGAAGTTCTTGGGAGGCTGAGGCAGGTGGATCACCTGAGGTCAGGAATTCAAGACCAGCCTGGCCAACATGGTGAAACCCCAGGTCTACTAAAAATACAAAAGTTAGCTAGGCGCAGTGTTGGGTGCCTGTAACTCTAGCTACTTGGAAGGCTGAGGTAGGAGAATCACTTAAACTTGGGAGATGAAGGTTGCAGTGACCCGAGATCAAGTCACTGCACTCCAGCATGGGCAACAGAGTGAAACTCTGTATCAGGACAAAAAAAAAAGGATGTTTCCCTGCACATCTTTCCTGTCACCATGTAGGATGTGCCTTTGCTACTCCTTTACCTTCTGCCACAATTGTGAGGCCTCCCCAGCGATGTGTAACTGTGAGTCCATTAAACCTCTTTTTCTTTATAAATTACCCAGTCTCAGGTGTTTCATTCATAGCAGTATGAAAATGGACCAATACAATGGCGTATACCCTTTTTAATGTGCTGTTAAACTTGGTTTGCTAATATTAGTATTTTGTTGATTTTTGAATCAATATTCATCAGGGATAATGGTCTATAGATTTCTTCTTCTTCTTTCTTCTCTCTTCCTTCTTCTTCCTTCTCCTCCTTCTTCCTCCTCCTCCTCTTCATCCTCCTTCTTCTTCTTCTTTCTTCTTCCTCCTCCTCCCCCTATTCCTCATCCTCCTCCTCACCCTCCTTTTTTTCTTTTCCTCTTCCTCCTCCTTCTTATTCTTCTTCCTTATCCTCCTCTTTTTCTCCTCCTCCTCCTACTTCTTTTTCTTCTTCTCCTTCCTCCTCTTCTTCCCCTTCTTCTTCTTCCTCCTCCTCCTCCTCCTCCTCCTCCTCCTCCTCCTCTTCTTCTTCTTCTTCTTCTTCTTCTTCTTCTTCTTCTTCTTCTTCTTCTTCTTCTTCTTCTTCTTCTTCTTCTTCTTCTTCTTCTTCTTCTCCTTCTTCATTGTCATCATCATCATAGTTGTCTACAGTGCCTTTGTCTGACTTTAGTATCAGGTAATGCCTCATAGAATAATCTTGGAAGTGTTCCCTCCTCTTCAATTTTTTGGAAAAGTTTTAAAAGAATCGGTGCTATATCTTTAAATGTTTTGTAGCATTCTCCAGGGAAGCCATCTTTTCCTGGGCTTCTCTTTGTTAGGAGGTTTTTGATTACTGATTCAATTTCTTTACTTTTTATTGACCTGTTCAGATTTTCTATTTCTTCATGAATCAGTCTTAGTAGGTTTTATATGTCTAGGAATTTATCCATTTCTTTTAGGTTATTCAATTCTTTGGTATGTACTTGCTTATGTTATTCTTTTACAATTTTAAATATGTGTGGCATCAGTTGTAACATCCCCTCTTTATTTCTTTTTTTTTTTTTTTTTTTTTTTTTTATTATACTTTAAGTTCTAGGGTACATGTGCATAACGTGCAGGTTTGTTACATATGTATACTTATGCCATGTTGGTGTGCTGCACCCATCAACTCGTCAGCACCCATCAATTCATCATTTATATCATGTATAACTCCCCAATGCAATCCCTCCCTCCTCCCCCCTCCCCCCTCCCCATGATAGACCCCAGTGTGTGATGTTCCCCTTCCCGAGTCCAAGTGATCTCATTGTTCAGTTCCCACCTATGAGTGAGAACATGCGGTGTTTGGTTTTCTGTTCTTGTGATAGTTTGCTAAGAATGATGGTTTCCAGCTGCATCCATGTCCCTACAAAGGACGCAAACTCATCCTTTTTTATGGCTGCATAGTATTCCATGGTGTATATGTGCCACATTTTCTTAATCCAGTCTGTCACAGATGGACATTTGGGTTGATTCCAAGTCTTTGCTATTGTGAATAGTGCCGCAATAAACATACGTGTACATGTGTCTTTGTAGTAGACTAATTTATAATCCTTTGGGTATATACCCAGTAGTGGGATGGCTGGGTCATATGGTACATCTAGTTCTAGATCCTTGAGGAATTGCCATACTGTTTTCCATAATGGTTGAACTAGTTTACAATCCCACCAACAGTGTAAAAGTGTTCCTATTTCTCCACATCCTCTCCAACACCTGTTGTTTCCTGACTTCTTAATGATTGCCATTCTAACTGGTGTGAGATGGTATCTCATTGTGGTTTTGATTTGCATTTCTCTGATGGCCAGTGATGATGAGCATTTTTTCATGTGTCTGTTGGCTGTATGAATATCTTCTTTTGAGAAATGTCTGTTCATATCCTTTCCCCACTTTTTGATGGGGTTGTTTGTTTTTTTCTCGTATATTTGTTTGAGTTCTTTGTAGATTCTGGATATTAGCCCTTTGTCAGATGAGTAGGTTGCAAAAATTTTCTCCCATTCTGTAGGTTGCCTGTTCACTCTGATGGTAGTTTCTTTTGCTGTGCAAAAGCTCTTTAGTTTAATGAGATCCCATTTGTCAATTTTGGCTTTTGCTGCCGTTGCTTTTGGTGTTTTAGACATGAAGTCCTTGCCCATGCCTATGTCCTGAATGGTACTACCTAGATTTTCTTCTAGGGTTTTTATGGTATTAGGTCTAACATTTAAGTCTCTAATCCATCTTGAATTAATCTTCGTATAAGGGGTAAGGAAAGGATCCAGTTTCAGCTTTCTACTTATGGCTAGCCAATTTTCCCAGCACCATTTATTAAATAGGGAATCCTTTCCCCATTTCTTGTTTCTCTCAGGTTTGTCAAAGATCAGATGGCTGTAGATGTGCGGTATTATTTCTGAGGACTCTGTTCTGTTCCATTGGTCTATATCTCTGTTTTGGTACCAGTACCATGCTGTTTTGGTTACTGTAGCCTTGTAGTATAGTTTGAAGTCAGGTAGCGTGACGCCTCCAGCTTTGTCCTTTTGACTTAGGATTGTCTTGGCAATGCGGGCTCTTTTTTGGTTCCATATGAACTTTAAAGCAGTGTTTTCCAATTCTGTGAAGAAAGTCATTGGTAGCTTGATGGGGATGGCATTGAATCTATAAATAACCTTGGGGAGTATGGCCATTTTCACGATATTGATTCTTCCTATCCATGAGCATGGTATGTTCTTCCATTTGTTTGTGTCCTCTTTGATTTCACTGAGCAGTGGTTTGTAGTTCTCCTTGAAGAGGTCCTTTACATCCCTTGTAAGCTGGATTCCTAGGTATTTTATTCTCTTTGAAGCAATTGTGAATGGAAGTTCATTCCTGATTTGGCTCTCTGCTTGTCTGTTGCTGGTGTATAAGAATGCTTGTGATTTTTGCACATTAATTTTGTATCCTGAGACTTTGCTGAAGTTGCTTATCAGCTTAAGGAGATTTTGGGCTGAGACGATGGGGTTTTCTAAATATACAATCATGTCATCTGCAAACAGGGACAATTTGACTTCTTCTTTTCCTAACTGGATACCCTTGATTTCTTTCTCTTGCCTGATTGCCCTAGCCAGAACTTCCAACACTATGTTGAATAGGAGTGGTGAGAGAGGGCATCCCTGTCTTGTGCCAGTTTTCAAAGGGAATTTTTCCAGTTTTTGCCCATTCAGTATGATATTAGCTGTGGGTTTGTCATAAATAGCTCTTATTATTTTGAGGTACGTTCCATCAATACCGAATTTATTGAGCGTTTTTAGCATGAAGGGCTGTTGAATTTTGTCAAAAGCCTTTTCTGCATCTATTGAGACAATCATGTGGTTCTTGTCTTTGGTTCTGTTTATATGCTGGATTACGTTTATTGATTTGCGAATGTTGAACCAGCCTTGCATCCCAGGGATGAAGCCCACTTGATCATGGTGGATAAGCTTTTTGATGTGCTGCTGAATCCGGTTTGCCAGTATTTTATTGAGGATTTTTGCATCAATGTTCATCAGGGATATTGGTCTAAAATTCTCTTTTTTTGTTGTGTCTCTGCCAGGCTTTGGTATCAGGATGATGTTGGCCTCATAAAATGAGTTAGGGAGGATTCCCTCTTTTTCTATTGATTGGAATAGTTTCAGAAGGAATGGTACCAGCTCCTCCTTGTACCTCTGGTAGAATTCAGCTGTGAATCCATCTGGTCCTGGACTTTTTTTGGTGGGTAGGCTATTAATTGTTGCCTCAATTTCAGAGCCTGCTATTGGTCTATTCAGGGATTCAACTTCTTCCTGGTTTAGCCTTGGGAGAGTGTAAGTGTCCAGGAAATTATCCATTTCTTCTAGATTTTCTAGTTGATTTGCGTAGAGGCGTTTATAGTATTCTCTGATGGTAGTTTGTATTTCTGTGGGGTCAGTGGTGATATCCCCTTTATCATTTTTTATTGCATCTATTTGATTCCTCTCTCTTTTTTTCTTTATTAGCCTTGCTAGCGGTCTGTCAATTTTGTTGATCTTTTCAAAAAACCAACTCCTGGATTCATTGATTTTTTGGAGGGTTTTTTGTGTCTCTATCTCCTTCAGTTCTGCTCTGATCTTAGTTATTTCTTGCCTTCTGCTAGCTTTTGAATGTGATTGCTCTTGCCTCTCTAGTTCTTTTAATTGTGATGTTAGAGTGTCAATTTTAGATCTTTCCTGCTTTCTCTTGTGGGCATTTAGTGCTATAAATTTCCCTCTACACACTGCTTTAAATGTGTCCCAGAGATTCTGGTATGTTGTATCTTTGTTCTCATTGGTTTCAAAGAACATCTTTATTTCCGCTTTCATTTCGTTATGTACCCAGTAGTCATTCAGGAGCAGGTTGTTCAGTTTCCATGTAGTTGAGCGGTTTTGATTGAGTTTCTTAGTCCTGAGTTCTAGTTTGATTGCACTGTGGTCTGAGAGACAGTTTGTTATAATTTCTGTTCTTTTACATTTGCTGAGGAGTACTTTACTTCCAATTATGTGGTCAATTTTGGAATAAGTGCGATGTGGTGCTGAGAAGAATGTATATTCTGTTGATTTGGGGTGGAGAGTTCTATAGATGTCTATTAGGTCCGCTTGGTGCAGAGATGAGTTCAATTCCTGGATATCCTTGTTAACTTTCTGTCTCGTTGATCTGTCTAATGTTGACAGCGGAGTGTTGAAGTCCCCCATTATTATTGTATGGGAGTCTAAGTCTCTTTGTAAGTCTCTAAGGACTTGCTTTATGAATCTGGGTGCTCCTGTATTGGGTGCATATATATTTAGGAGAGTTAGCTCTTCCTGTTGAATTGATCCCTTTACCATTATGTAATGGCCTTCTTTGTCTCTTTTGATCTTTGATGGTTTAAAGTCTGTTTTATCAGAGACTAGGATTGCAACCCCTGCTTTTTTTTGTTCTCCATTTGCTTGGTAGATCTTCCTCCATCCCTTTATTTTGAGCCTATGTATGTCTCTGCATGTGAGATGGGTCTCCTGAATACAGCAGACTGATGGGTCTTGACTCTTTATCCAGTTTGCCAGTCTGTGTCTTTTAATTGGAGCATTTAGTCCATTAACATTTAAGGTTAATATTGTTATGTGTGAACTTGATCCTGCCATTATGATATTAACTGGTTATTTTGCTCGTTAGTTGATGCAGTTTCTTCCTAGCCTCGATGGTCTTTACATTTTGCCAAGTTTTTGCGATGGCTGGTACCGGTTGTTCCTTTCCATGTTTAGGGCTTCCTTCAGGGTCTCTTGTAAGGCAGGCCTGGTGGTGACAAAATCTCTAAGCATTTGCTTATCTGTAAAGGATTTTATTTCTCCTTCACTTATGAAACTTAGTTTGGCTGGATATGAAATTCTGGGTTTAAAATTCTTTTCTTTAAGAACGTTGAATATTGGCCCCCACTCTCTTCTGGCTTGTAGAGTTTCTGCCGAGAGATCTGCTGTTAGTCTGATGGGCTTCCCTTTGTGGGTGACCCGACCTTTCTCTCTGGCTGCCCTTAAGATTTTTTCCTTCATTTCAACTTTGGTGAATCTGGCAATTATGTGTCTTGGAGTTGCTCTTCTGGAGGAGTATCTTTGTGGCGTTCTCTGTATTTCCTGAATTTGAATGTTGGCCTGCCCTACTAGGTTGGGGAAGTTCTCCTGGATGATATCCTGAAGAGTGTTTTCCAACTTGGTTCCATTTTCCCCCTCACTTTCAGGCACCCCAATCAGACGTAGATTTGGTCTTTTTACGTAATCCCATACTTCTTGCAGGCTTTGCTCATTTCTTTTTCTTCTTTTTTCTTTTGGTTTCTCTTCTCGCTTCATTTCATTCATTTGATCTTCAATCGCTGATACTCTTTCTTCCAGTTGATCGAGTCGGTTACTGAAGCTTGTGCATTTGTCACGTATTTCTCGTGTCATGGTTTTCATCTCTGTCATTTCGTTTATGATCTTCTCTGCATTAATGAGTCTAGCTGTCAATTCTTCCACTCTTTTTTCAAGATTTTTAGTTTCTTTGCGCTGGGTACGTAATTCCTCCTTTAGCTCTGATAAGTTTGATGGACTGAAGCCTTCTTCTCTCCTCTCGTCCAAGTCATTCTCTGACCAGCTTTGATCCGTTGCTGGTGATGGGCTGCGCTCCTTTGCAGGGGGAGATGCGCTCTTATTTTTTGAATTTCCAGCTTTTCTGCCCTGCTTCTTCCCCATCTTTGTGGTTTTATCTGTCTCTGGTCTTTGATGGTGGTGACGAACTGATGGGGTTTTGGTATAGGTGTCCTTCCTGTTTGATAGTTTTCCTTCTGACAGTCAGAAGGACTCTCTGTTGGTCTGTTGGAGATTGCTTGAGGTCCACTCCAGACCCTGTTTGCCTGGGTATCAGCAGCAGAGGTTGCCGAAGATAGAATATTGCTGAACAGCGAGTGTACCTGTCTGATTCTTCCTTTGGAAGTGTCCTCTCAGGGGTGTACTCCACCCTGTGAGGTGTGGGGTGTCAGACTGCCCCTAGTGGAGGATTTCTCCCAGCTAGGCTACTCAGGGGTCAGAGACACACCTGAGCAGGCAGTCTGTCCGTTCTCAGATCTCAACCTCCGCGTTGGGAGATCCGCGGCTCTCCCCAAAGCTGTCAGACAGAGTCGTTCGCGTCTGCACCGGCTCCCGCTACTTCCCCTGTTGGTCTTCAGCTGTGCGCTGTCCCCAGAGGTGGAGACTACAGAGACAGGCAGGCTTCCTTGAGCTGCTGTGAGCTCCACCCAGTTCGAGCTTCCCAGCGGCTTTGATTACCTACTTAAGCCTCAGCAATGGCGGGCGCCCCTCCCCCAGCCTCGCTGCTGCCTTGCGGATAGATCGCGGCAGACTGCTGTGTTAGCAGTGACGGAGGCTTCGTGGGCGTGGGACCCTCCCGGCCAGGTGTGGGATATATTCTCCTGGAATGCCTGTATGCTTACAGCGCAGTATTGGGGTGGGAGTTACCCGATTTTCCAGGTGTTGTGTGTCTCAGTTCCCCTGGCTAGGAAAACGGATCCCCTTCCCCCTTGCGCTTCCAGGTGAGGCGATGCCTCGCCCTGCTTCAGCTCTCGCTGGTCAGGCTGCAGCAGCTGACCAGCACCGATTGTCCGGCACTCCCTAGTGAGATGACCCCAGTACCTCAGTTGAAAATGCAGAAATCACCGGTCTTCTGTGTCGCTCGCGCTGGGAGTTGGAGACTGGAGTTGTTCCTATTCGGCCATCTTGCTCCGCCCCTCCCCTCTTTATTTCTGATTTTAGTTGTCTTCTTTCTTTTTTTAACATAATCTGCTTAAGAGTCTTTCCATTTTTTTTTTGATCTTTTGAAAAATATCTTTTCGTTTTGTTGATTTTTTTCCCTATTGTTTGCCTGTTCTCACTTTATTTATCTCTGCTCTAATTTTTATTATTTTTTTCCTTCTACTAATTTTGGGCTTAGTTTTTTTTTCCTAGTTTCTTTAGGTGCAATGTTAGGTTGTTAATTTTTTCTTTTTAAATGTATACATTTACAGATATAATCTTCTCTCTTCGCACTGCTTTCACTGCATTCCATTAAGTTTTGGTATGTTGTATTTTTATTTTCCTCTGTTACAAGGTGTTATGTAATTTCCTTTGTTACTTCTTCTTTGATCCATAGGTTATTTAAGAGTCCATTGTTTAACTTTCACATATTTGTAGGTTTTTTAGTTTACCTTGTGCTTTTTATTTACAGTTTCATTCTATTGTGATTTAAAAAATACTTTGTATGATTTCAGTAAACTTGAAATTGTTGAAGATTTGTTTTATGGCCCATTAAAGCTTCATTTTCTGCCTTAATATGTAGTCTATCTGGGGGAACATTCTATGTGCACTTGAGAAGAATGTATATTCTACTGCTGTTGAGTGGAATGTTCTGTATATGTCTGTTAGGTCCAATTGGTATATACAGACATACCTTGGAGATGTTGTGGGTTCAATCTCAGACCACAATATCACAACCAAGCAAGTCACAAATGTTTTGGTTTCACAGCACATATGTTATGTTAACACTATACTATAGTCCATTAAGTGTGCAATAACATTATTTCTAAAAAGATGTACACACTTTAAAAAATACTGTAGGGCTAAAAAATGCTAATGATTATCTGAGCCTTCAGTGAGTCATAATATTTTTGCTTGTGGAGGGTCTTGCCTTTATGTTGATGGTTGCTGACTGATCAGGGTGGTGGTTGTTGAAGGTTGAAGTGACTGTGGCAATTTGGTAAAGTAAGACAATGGTAAAATTTGCTACATCAATTGACTCTTTCATAAAATATTTCCCTGTAGCATGCAATGCTTCTTGATAGCATTTTACCCTATAGTAGAATTCTCTTAAAATTGAAGTCAAATCTCTCAAATGCTGCTACTGATTTGTCAACTAAGTTTATGTAATTTTCTAAATTCTTTGTTGTCATTTCAATAATGTTCGTAGCGTCTGCACCAGGAATAGACTCCATCTCAGGGAACTACTTTTTTTTTTTTTTTTTCTCATTCATTAAAAGCAACTCTTCATCATTCAAGTTCGATAATGAAATTTCAGCAATTTTACCACCTCTTTCCGTTCCACTTCTACTTTTGTTCTCTTGCTATTTTTACCACATTTTTAGTTGTTTCCTCTGCTGAAGTCTTGAACCTCTCAAAGTTATCCATAAGGGCTGGAGTGAACTTTTGCAAATTTATATTAATGTTGACATCTTGACTTCTTCCCATGGATTACAAATGTTCTTAATAGCATCTAGAATGGTTAATTCTTTCCAGAAGGGTTTAAATTTACTTTGCCCAGATCTATCAAATGAATCATTCTTTGTGGCAGCTATAGCCTTATAAATGTATTTCTTAAATAATAAGATTTAAATGTTGAAATTGCCCTTGATCTATGAGTTGCAGAATGGATGTTGTGTTTGTAGGCACAAAAACAACATTAATTTTCCTGGACATCCCCATAAAAGCTCTTAGATGATCAGGAGCATTGTCAAGGAACAGCAATATTTTAAAACAAAATCATTTTCTTTGAGCAGTGGGTCTCAACAATGGGCTTAAAATATTCAATAAGCCATGCTGTCAATTAATGTGCTGTTATCTAGGCTTTGCTGTTTCATTTATAGAGTACAAGCAGAGTAGATTTGGTGTAATTCTTAAGGTCTCTAGGATTTTCAGAATGGTAATGATTTTACAAAATGGATTTTCAAATGGTAAATCAGTATTGGTTTCTAGCTAAAGTCACCAGCTGTGTTAACACCTAATTAGAGAGTCATCCTCATTATGAGAGTCAGTGATTTTCTCTTTAACTCTGAAAGTGCTAGATGGCATCTTCTTCCAATATAAGGTTGTTTTGTCTACATTAAAAATCTGTTGTTAAGTGTAACCACCTGAATTAATGATCTTGGCTACATCTTCTGGATAACTTGCTACAGTTACTACATAAGAAATTCCTGCTCCATCTTGCACTTTTATGTTATGGAGATAATTTCTTTCCTTCAACCTCATGAACCAAACTCTCCTAGCTCCCAGCTTTTCTTCTGCAGTTTCCTTACCTCTCTTAGCCTTCATAAAATTAAAGAGAGTGAGGATCTTGCTCTTGATTAGGCTTTGGTTTAAGGGAGTGTTCTGACTTGCTCGAAATATTCAGATCAAACTGTCTTCCTTTCAGTAAGAAGGCTGTTTTCCTTTCTTATTCACGTTTTCACTAGAATAGTACTTTTCATTTTTTTTATAAGAAATGTTTTTGCATTCACAACTTGCTAACTGGCACAAGAGGACTAGCTTTTGGCCTATCTCAGCTTTGGACGTGCTTTTCCATTAAGTTTAATCATTTGTAGGTTTTGATTTCAAAGGAGATACATGCAAATTTTTCTTTATTTGAACATTTAGATGCCATGGCAGAGTTTCTATTGACCTAATTTCATTATTTTTGTGTCTCTGAGACTAGGGAGATCCAAGGAGATGCAGAGAGATGAGGGATTGCCTGGTCAGCAGAGCACTCAGAGCATATACAACATTTATCAATCAATTGCACTGTTTTATATGGGCATGGTTTGTGGGGCCTCAAATAAATTATAATAGTAACATCAAAGATCACTGACCACAGATCACCCTACAGATATAATAATAATGGTTGAAATATTGTGAGAATTACTAAAATGTGACATGAGATACAAGACGAGCACATACTGTCAGAAAAATGGTTTCAATAGGTTTGCTTCATGCAGGGTTGCCACAAACCTTCAATTTGTGAGAAACACAATATTTGTGAAGCAAAATAAAGCAAACTGTAATAAAATGAAGTACATCTGTGTTATTTAAATCCCCTGTTTTCTTATTGATATTCTGTCTGGTTATTCTATTCACTATTGAAAGTGGGGTATTGAAGTCTCCTACTACTATTTTGCTGTTATTTCTCACTCCAATTGTGTCGAAGTTTGCTTTGTATATTTTTATTTGGAAACTTGGAGATTTGGTGCATAAATACTTAGGATTATTATATCTTTCTGGTAAAGTTACTCTTTTATCGTTCTAAATGCCCTTCTTAGTCTCTTATAACAGTTTTTTATTTGAAGGCTGTTTTGTCTGCTATACCAATATTAAGCACTAGTATAGCCACTCCTGCTGTTTTTGGTTGCCATTTGCATGGACTATCTTTTCCTGTCTTTTCACTTTCATCTTACATATGTCTTAGATGTAAAGTGAGTTTCTTTTAGAAAGCATATAGCTGAGTCCTATGTTTTTTATCCACTCAGTAAATCTATGTTCCTTGATTGGACAGTGTCTTAGTATTCTCAGGCTGATAAAATACCACAGACTGGATGGCTTAAACAATACAAATTCATTTCTCACAGTTCTGGAGGCTGGGAAGTCTGAGATCAAGGTCCCTGCATGGTTGGGTTCTGATGAAGGCCCTTTTTCTAGCTTGCAGCCAGCTGCCATCTTGCTGTATCCTCACATGATAGAGAAAGAAAGAGATCTAATATTTTCCTCTTCTTATAAGAACATTAATCTGTTGGCCAAGTGTGGTGGCTCATGCCTATAACCCTCGCACTTTGGGAAGTCAAGGTGGGAGGATCACTTGAGATCAGGAGTTCAAGATTAGCTTAGGCAACATAGCAAGACCTCATCTCTACAAAAAAATAAAATAACTAGCTGGGCATGGTGGCACATGCTTGTAGTCCTAGCTACTTGGGAGACTGAACTTAGAATTTCAAGGCTGCAGTGAGCCATGATCATACCATTGCACTCTAACCTGGGTGACAGAGTGAGACCTTGTTTCTTTAAAAAAGAGAAAAAAGAAAAAACGGAAAAAAAGACACTTAATTCTCATGACCTCATCTAAACCTAATTACCTCAAATGATTGCACCACTAACTACTGTCACATTTCGGACTAGGGCTTCATGCGAATTTTAGGGTAACACAAAAATTCTGTGTATAACAGACAGTTGACTCTATTTACACTTAAAGTGATTACTGATGGTAGAAGAATTACAATTGCCATTTTGTTAACTGTTGTTTGTATATCTTATAGCTTCTCTGTTTCTCCTTTTTCTCTGTCTTCTTTTGTGTTCTCTTGATCTTCTGCAATGATATGCTTTGATTTACTTCTTATTTCCTTTTGTATATATTACATAGATTTTTCTTTGTGGTTTTCGTTGCAATTGCATAAAACATCTTAAGTTATAGCATTTTATTTTAAACTGATATCAAGTGCGTTTAATCACACACAACAACTCTATTTCTTAACAGTTCCACCTCCCCTACTTTATGTTATTGAGGTTACAATTTACATTTTCATATATGATATTCTCACTAATATGACTTTATAGCTTTAGAATTTTTGGTCATTTAAATTTTATGCATCAAAATTACAATAATACAAGTTACGATATTTGTCTATAAATTTACCTTTATGAGAGTACCTTATATTTTCACATGGTGTCAAGTGGCTCTCTACTATCCTTTTGTTTCAACTTGAACGACACCTGTTAACCTTTCTTGTAAGCAGATTTGCTTGGTGTGGGAAAATCTTAATTTCTCATTCATTTGTGAAGGATGGGATGTTTTTGCTAGATAGAGTATTTATTGATGATAGTTTTGTTTTCCTTTCTACACTTTAAATGAGTCATTCTGCTTCCTTCTAGCCTGCAAAGTTTCTGCTGAGAAATCCCCTGATAATCTTATGGAAACTCCTTTATATGTGATGAATCTCTTTTTTCCTTTCTCTGTTCAAGATTCTTTCTTTGCCTTTGTTTTAAACAGTTTGATTATAATATACATCTGTGTTGCTCTCTTGGGATTTATATTGGTTGGAGTTTTTTCAGCATCTTGAATCCACATGTCTATTTCTTTCTTCAGATCTGGGGTATTTTCAGTCATTATTTTTTCAAATAAGCTCTCTCCCCCTTCTTTCTCTCCTCTCCTCCTAGTATTCTCATAGTGTATATATTGGTTCACTTAACAGTGTCCCATAGGCTCTTTTCACTTTTCTTTATTCTTTTTTATGTTTGATTCTCTGATTCAATCATTTCAACTGACTTGTCTTCAAGTTTGCTCATTATTTCATCTTACTGATAAAGTCTGCTTTTTAATTCTTTAAAATACATTTTTAGTTTGATTATTGAAATTTTCAGCTCCAGAATTTCTATGTTTAAAAGAAATAGTTTCCATTGACTTGTCTATATTCTAATTTTGGTTGCCGGTTGTTTTTGGTTTTGTTTAGTCATTTATCTGTGTTCTCTTTTAGTTCATTGAGTATTTTTATGACAGTTATTTTAAAATCATTTTTAGACAGCTTATAGATTTATGTTTCTTTAGAATTAGTTTCTGGAGTTTGTTCCTTTGATTGTGCCAAGTTTTGATTTTAATGGAGATTTTACAAAACTTAAAAACTGTGTAACAAATGACATAAAGACCGACATTAATAATAATAATAATAATAACAGGCCAGGCGCGGTGGCTCAAGCCTGTAATCCCAGCACTTTGGGAGGCCGAGACGGGCGGATCACAAGGTCAGGAGATCGAGACCATCCTGGCTAACACGGTGAAGCCCCGTCTCTACTAAAAAAAAATACAAAAAATCAGCCGGGCGAGGTGGCGGGCGCCTGTAGTCCCAGCAACTCGGGAGGCTGAGGCAGGAGAATGGCCTAAACCCGGGAGGTGGAGCTTGCAGTGAGCCGAGATCCGGCCACTGCACTCCAGCCTGGGTGACAGAGCGAGATTCCGTCTCAAAAAAAAAAAAAAAAAAAAAAAAAAAAATAATAATAATAATAATAATAATATTAAAACATAATATGGCAGTAAAATTAAAAATAAAACAGAGAAAAACAAAGCAATAATAAGTATTAGACAAATGAAAATAAAAGACATCAAAGAAATATAGCAGGCATAAAAGACAATATTTTTGCCTATCCTTTCTGTCCTTTTTTTTTCCTTTTTTTTTTTTTTTTTAACCAATAGTACCTCAAATTTTGCTTGGGATGCCACATTGCCTGCTAAAAAGAAAAATACACACTTCTAACCTTTCTTGCATAGTGGGGGCCATATAAGATCTCCATCTGTTGGGACGTAATCAGAAATCTGCTGTGGATTTCTGGAAATTATTTTTTCTTTATACTAGTGCTGCGTTTTCCTCCTAGTTGCTTCTTTATTCTTCTTTCTGACAGAGTCACTTTTTTTGTTTTTTTTTTTGAGACAGTTTCACTGTTGTTGCCGAGGCTGGAGTGCAGTGGCGTGATCTCAGCTCACTGCAACCTCTACCTCCTGGATTCAAGTGATTCTCCTGCCTCAGCCTCCCAAGTTTCTGGGATTGCAGGTGCCTGCCACCATGCCTGGTTAATTTTCATACTTTTAGTAGGGGCAGGGTTTCATCATGTTGGCCAGGCTGGTGTTGAACTCCTGACCTCAGGTAATCCACCCGCCTTTGTCTCCTAAAGTGCTGGGATTATAGGCATGAGCTACTGTTCCTGGCTAGAATCACTGTTTAGAAGTAAAAGATTGGGGTGATCATGGATATGACAGCTGCTGCTAAGGATAGCAGAGCAGAAAGAGAGAAGGTGCTATCGATCTGCTGTATATGAACTGAAGGTAATACTTTCAACTCATTATGTGGGATAAACTAGTGAACTTTCAACTCGTTATGTGGAATAAAATAAACTCATGTATGGCTAATCCACTCCAGTTGAATATCTGTTACTGGTCTCTGAAAATGATCCCAAACTGCTATGGAATATCATTTTCTATTGATAAAAATATATATTTCACACAACATCTCATTTCCTCTCTGTTTCTGTTAAAATAACCACAGCAATATAATTCACTGAGAACTTACTCTATGACAAAACTCTATTAAATATTTTGTAAATACCATAACTAAATCAATATTGAAAACAGTATGATAATACACTGATATCTATCAAAAACACAAAAGCAAATGCTTTAAAACACAAAGAGAATTTGAAAGTATATAATCATAAGGTAACTTTTAACAAAGCAGTAATCATCGATAATAGATTAAGCATTGAGCCGGGCGCGGTGGCTCAAGCCTGTAATCCCAGCACTTTGGGAGGCCGAGACGGGCGGATCACGAGGTCAGGAGATCGAGACCATCCTGGCTAACACTGTGAAACCCCGTCTCTACTAAAAAAATACAAAAAACTAGCCGGGCGACGTGGCGGGCGCCTGTAGTCCCAGCTACTCGGGAGGCTGAGGCAGGAGAATGGCGTAAACCCGGGAGGCGGAGCTTGCAGTGAGCTGAGATCCGGCCACTGCACTCCAGCCCGGGCGACAGAGCGAGACTCCGTCTCAAAAAAAAAAAAAAAAAAAATAGATTAAGCATTGAAATTTAAACTAGATATTAAAGCATTCAAACTAATAAACTTACACAAACTTTTGTATGATATATACATTTGTCTCACTTTCTTTTAATATGTCTAAAGAAAGTGAAAACAAATATACTTAACCCTAAATAAAATATTAATAGATTTTTAAAAATTAAAAAAAAATACTAACTAAATTGAGCATAACATGTAAGATAAACCCCACAATCATTTGAAAATTTGAAAATTGTCTCTCAAATAGTCAGTGTCTGAACTACTCCCCACCCCCTTGCCTGCACACGATGCTACCCTGGGGTTCCAACCTGGAGGGGCATTTTGAGATCTGGGTGTGGATGTTAGAATGGTGAATGGTGGAATATGTAGTGTGCATGCTAGAACTTGGGTGGAGATTTTCCACTCTTTCCCATATAAAAAAAATTATCTGAATGTACTACCAGCTTCAGAAAAGCCAAGTAGAAGAAAAATTATCAACAGAGTTAACAGACAACTTACAGAATGGGAGAAAATATTTGCAAACTGTGTATCTGTCAATGGTCTAATATCCAGAATCTGTAAAGAACTTAAAGAAATCAATAACCAAAAAACAAATAACCCCATTTAAAAATAGGCGAGGGACATGAACAGATACTTCTTAAAAGAAGACATACACGTGGCAAAAAAGCATTTGAAAAATGTTCAATGTCACTAATAATTAGGGAAATGCAAATCAAAACCACAGTGATATACCATCTTGCACTGGTCAGAATGGCTATTATTAAAACATCAAAAAATAACAGATGCTAGCAAGGTTACAGAGAAAACAGAATACTTATACATTGCTCATGGGAATGTAAATTTGTCCAGTCACTGCTGAAAACAGTCTGGAGATTTCTCAAGGAACTTAAAATAGAATTAACATTTAACCAAAAATCTCATTACTGGGTATATACCCAAAGGAATACAAATCATTCCACCAAAAAGACATGCATATATGTTCATCACAGTACTGTTCACAATAGCAATGATATGGAATCAACCTAAATGCCCATCAGTGGACTGGATTAAAAAAATGTAGTATATATACATCATGGAATACTACATAGCCATCAAGAAGAATGAGATCATGTCCTTTGCAACAATATGGATGGAGCTGGAGGCCATTATCTTACATGTATTAATGCAGCAACAGAAAACCAAATACTGCATATTCTCACTTACAAGTGGGAGCTAAACATTGAGTACACATGAACACAAAGGCTCAAGGGGTACATGTATAGGTTTGTTCTGTGGGTAAATTGCGTGTTGTGGGGGTTTGGTGTACAGATTATTTTGTCACCAAGGTAATCAGCATAATACCTGATAGGTAGTTTTCCAGTCCTCACCCTCCTTCCACCCTTCAGCCACAAATAGGGCCTCGTGTCTATTGTTCCCTTCTTTGTGGAGGGTGGCGGGAGGGTGAGGATTGAAAAACCTGTCAGGTATTATGCTGGTTACTTGGGTGACAAAATATTCTGTACACCAAACCCCTGCAACATGCAATTTACTCATGTAACAAACCTCCACCTGTACCCCTTAAACCTAAAATAAAAGTTGCAAAGAAAATAAGTGAATAAATAAAGGCTTTCCATCATGTGAAAAAGAAAAAGTCAAGCAGAGAGGTGAATATATGGTACAAAGCAATATGGCTGGTATTTAGGACAGGGGAGTGATTAATGTGGTTAAGTGTGTAGGGAAGAGGTAGAGCCTAGAGAGATCTTCCTGGGTGCCCAGGTGTGGCGTCAAGGGGCTTCTAGTATGAGTCAAGTCCCAGGAGCAGAGGTTTTCTCTTAAAGGCTCATTTCCCTTTAATGGTAAAGCATCCTGATTAACAGTGTGAATAGAGGGTGTGTCAACTGGAAATAAGCTGAGGCAAATCAGGTCTTCAGCTGTTTTAACCTGCACAGTCCTTCCTTTTCTTGGGAAGCTAAGTTTTTTTGGGTGGTCGAGATACAAAAGTTGTGAAACGAACTGCCAATAGCATCTAATGAACCCTAGGGTCTTGCTCTTCAGTGTGTGCATAGCATGAGGGACTCTTGGTTGGACACAATGCATCCTAAAACCTATACCTGGAGCCGTGCTCATCACCAGGTCACTCACTACCCTTCTATTCTCAAAATGGCTATAGCATTCCAAAAAACATGGAATAGGGGTGGGGGCAAGTTGGGAGGTGGAGGTGCGGTTTGGAGCCACAATTTAGTTTGCAACAACTTTTCTGCCTCAAAGCAAAAGAATATTCTAGTACTCAATAAATGAAACATTACGGAGCTATTTAACTGTTTACCACGATTTTAAAATTACATGGAGACTTTTCATGTTATAATGTCTAACTATATGTACAAACTATGTGGACATCATGCTTTAGCTATATATAAAAGCCATAGAAAAAGATAAATGAGGGGGAATATTTTCAAACATTATCTCTGGTATATTCAGATGAAGAAACTGTGGTTCATTTTATATATTTTTTTACTTTACTGTTTTTCAAATATCCTTGAGCCGACAGATTTTTTTTAAAAAAACTTATGAAATTAATGAATTGAATGCTAACTAATGCAAAATCAGAGATAGGTACTATGGGGACAAAAAGATACATAAGAGTAAGAGAAGGGATGTTTTCCTTAAAGAGCTTTATCACAGTAGAAGATATAAGACTTTCACACATAATATAATATATAGTAGAAAGTAGCAAATGCTATAGCACAGAGATAAGGGGAAGAAGAGATTATGACCACTACCTTTAGTCATTTGTAATTTACTTTTTGCCCATACGGGTCAGCTTTAGACGAGTGAGTAACAAAGTCAAATTTGTATAATAGATCTGTGTGTACCTGTAGGCCATTTTTTTTTATTTACCATTCATATGTTGGAGAACAGGAACGTCATTGCTGGTATTTCACAGGATCCCTTTCCTCTCAGATTTGTAAAGGTGTTCTAAAAGAAGAAACAAGGTGTCATGCCCAGTGTCAGGTTCCAGCCCGTGATGAGGTCCGAAGGGAGTGGGTTAGATGGGTGGGAGATAGCTGAAAGAATACTTGGGGTGGTGGGTGGAGGCGTAGGCAGATAAAGTATGGTTGTATTCAGCAACTTACTTTCTTTCTTTTTCTTTTTTTTTGAAACAGAGTTTCACTCTTGTTGCCCAGGCTGGAGTGCAATGGCACGATCTCAGCTCACTGCAACCTCCGCCTCCTGGGTTCAAGCGATTGTCCTGCCTCAGCCTCCCTGGTAGCTGGGATTACAGGCGCCCACCACCACACCCAGCTAATTTTTTAATATTTTTAGTAGAGACAGGGTTTCACCGTAGTGGCCAGGCTGGTCTCGAACTCCTGACCTCAGACGATCCACCCACCTCGGCCTCCCAAAGTGCTGGGATTACAGGCGTGAACCACCGCGCCCGGCCTGTTCAGCAGCTTTCTTACACTGTCTGTCTGTCTGTCTTGGCTGCCTGGTCTGGCTCTGCAGCTCCAGACACTCCCACACACAGCTGCACGGCTGGCTCTCCCTACAGGGTCAGCAGCTTCACTCTCTCTTTCTGGGCATGAACCATATGGACATCATCAGCAGGACAATTATATCTTTTACAAACGATAGTGGCTCTGAGCCAGGTGATGAGCCTTCCCATATTATGGCTACATAGCTGTGAATCTGTAACAAGTGGAGTTACGCGTCTGTGCTCCAAACCCACTGAGTCATTTTGGCCTGGATGTCTGCCTTGGCCTATCCTTGACCAAAGCACACCCATGTACCTTATACTCCACCCACTAGGCCTAGGGAGACATAGGCCTTGGATACACAGGTTATACACTTAAGCTTTGGGTACATAGGCTCGATATACACACACCGGCTTTATTCATAAGTTTTGGGCACATAGATTTGATACACCGGTTTGGCACACAGGCCTTACACAAGGGTAATTTAATTTTATCAGACCTGTTTTGACGTGACTTGAATTGATTTGAAATACACCTGAGAATTACAGTAGCTTAAAGACAATCCTCAACTCATTTTCTGGTCAAAAAATACATTCCAGAGAATTTTAAATATGAAAATAACCTTTGTGAGACTTCTACAGTGAGGATTTTAAAAGCTTCTATAATTTAAGAAACGGTGTATAGACTGTCAGCAGCTGAACTCCTAATTTCCCAAGCCTTTCTAAAGCATTACAAAAAATTAATCTCTTGAGCAAATATTAAATCTGATCTTACTGTTTTCAAAGTGGTCATCTGACACTGAAATGGAAAGCATACATAGAGAATGATAGGGAAAAAGGACATCAAATATTTATTCTAGCTATCATTTCATTTCAATTTAGAATACAGTGTTTTGAAAGTTATACAGATCACATGTAGATACTATTCAAAGTGCTTCAATAATAGGAATACAAAATAGAGTGAAGCATTTTATTTTATTATTCAGTTTCCATTCTTTAGGTTATAAAGAGACAAATACAGCAAGCACACAATGACTAAATGGGCAGAAAAATGGAGTTAAATATCTAAAATTTAAATTACATTATTCAGAATACATTGAGTACAATTAGTTATAGCATTTTGAGAATTACAAAAGAAGAGAACACGAGCATATTTTGATTGTGTTTGTATTTCATTCACATGGAAATTTTAAGTTTTATTTAAAGAAAAAGAAGAAATTCTTTGGTAACTATATATACCTGTATAAAATAAATAGTTAGAATCCAGTGTTAAAAGGAATGTTTGGCATAACAAAGACATCATGTTCTAGCACACATCCATTTCAAAAGCATTGTAGGGTTCT
Organism: Rhinopithecus roxellana; assembly: GCF_007565055.1. Taxonomy (NCBI): domain Eukaryota; kingdom Metazoa; phylum Chordata; class Mammalia; order Primates; family Cercopithecidae; genus Rhinopithecus; species Rhinopithecus roxellana. The sequence continues at coordinate 169,986,747 of NC_044552.1, forward strand.
GATAACCCGCAGTAGTAACTTTCTTACCTTCCTTGACCACAACCCATGGAAAGAAATAAACTGTCAAATCACAGCCAAAATGATAATCTAGTTTACTTTTCCCCTTGGAGGCTGAATCATGTGTCAGCCCTGGGAAGCTCTTCTATTCTTAAAACTACTATTGTGTAGTTCATCTGTAGAATGAGTCTAATAGAATTAGGAGGACTAAGTCAAAGAATGTGGATAAAACACTCAGTATGGGTATCATATGTATGAGGCAAAAAGAAAAGCATCTAATACTACTATTATTATTAAGAAGATAATGTGGCAACCTGCTTGAGCAACCTCTTTTAAGCTGTAAAAACATTTATTTCCAATAAATTTTTCCTCTTATATTTCTTTTAGACAATCGAATTTCCCATGCTACAATTTATACTGTATATCTGGCATTGGCAATGTCCTCTAATTATTTGTTTCATGTTTTTCTCAACATTCCTCTGCCATTCTTTAACCTTGTGAGCTCCTTGAAGTTAGGATCCCCATCTTATTCCAATTTTATGTCCAATGTATAGCATGAAGCTGGATATTCAGTCAATTCTTAACATACATTAGTTTAGTGAGTGCAAATAGAAAAATAACATTTTTATCTAATATTTTCTCTTGCCATTTTAAAATTAATTTTTGAAAAAGTAATATTTGCACATAGTTTATAAGCCAAATAGAACAGAATATGTAACAAAATACAGTAATTTCCTCCCACTTTTCCAGTTCTCTTCGCTAGAGGCAATCACTTTCGATTTCTTTAGAGGTTGCTTCTTTTTATGTTACCATATTTCTAAATAATATATATAATATATATGTGTATATATATGCATGTGTGTGTATATAGATAGAGTGTGTGTGTGTGTGTGTATATATATATATATATATATATATAGAGAGAGAGAGAGAGAGAGAGAGAGAGAGAGAGAGAGAGAGAGAGACATTTTTTGATACAGAGTCTTGCTCTGTCACCCAGGCTGGAATGCAGTGGCACCATCTCAGCTCACTGCAACCTCTGCCTCCTGTGTTCAAGCCATTCTCCTTCCTCAGTCTCCCGAGTAGCTGGGATTACAGGTGTGTGCCACTATGCCCGGCTAATTTCTGTGTTTTTAGTAGAGACGGGGTTTTACCATGTTGGCCAGACTGGTCTCTAACTCCTGACCTCAGGTGATGCACCCGCCTCAGCCTCCCAAAGTGTTAGGATTACAGGCGTGAGCCACTGCACCTGGACTCTATTGACTTTCTAATACGGAAGTCTAGCTAATATGAAATATGTCTAATATGAAAGTCTAGTCTAATATGGATGAACTAGCTCCCTGAAACTTCTGTCACTTCTGCTTCCCTTCCCTATTTCCTACAATAGAGTTATATCAGAAGATTTTGTCTACGTCTATATTTATTGCTTAAATTATTATGAACATGCGAGTAATATTTATAACTGAGCATTTTAGAAATTTACTAAAATCACATTTTCTTTTGCATTTTTAATTATTTTAACATTAGTGATGGCCTTGCTCTTTCATTAGATTGAATTCATTTAAAACTTTTGCAAATTTTTCATATTTTCCAACAGTCTTTTGATACCATTTTCGCCAATATCATTCTTATCAGCTAATCTACTGATTATTTTTATGGAGTCATGCATCTCGAGATCTCCATCCCTTTTCTGTTTGAATGAACTGCTCTTTAGAAATGCTTCAAAGCACCTGTCCAGGAACTTCCCTTTGAAGCCATGCAAAAAATTTCATTGATTTTCTCCTAATTCGGGTGTCCTGTTTTCTTCATCCTGTCTTTTCTTCTTTCTCGTTTATTTCCTTGTTTTGTTGGAGTATATCCTTTATTTCTTGAGAAAGAGTGCATGGGAAATACAATATTTGAGAATTTGCATACCTGACAATGTCTTTATTTTACCATATCACTGCTAGTGTGGGCATTGATTTCCATGAGGCAAAAATTTTTTAGTCACAATCGTGAAGGTGTTTCTTCATCCTTTTCTAGAGAGCAGTGGTGTTGAGATGCCTGAGGTTAATTTGATTCCTTATTTTTGCATGACATAGTCTCTTTTATCTCTTTTTGAGGTTATCTCTCTTATCCTAAAATTTCATTTATATGCTTGAGGTGGATCTATTTTCCATCTCTCTTGTTAGCACTTAGTGTGCCCTTTTAATCTGGAAATTCATGACTTTCAGGGCTGGGAAATTTTCTTTAATTATTTTCTTGATGATTGCCTGGTTACTCTTTAATTTCTAGTCTGAAAGGTCTATAATTCTAATATTGCACCTTCGAGACTATCTTATTTTCTCATCTTTTCTTTCATTTCCTATCTTTTTGTCTTTGTACTCTAATTGCTAGCTGATTTCTTTGACATTATCTTTCATCAGTACTATTGAGTTTTTCCTCTCTGCCATCATGCTTTTAATCATGTTCTTTTTTTGTTTTCTAAACGTCTCTTTTTATCTAGCATCTTGTTTTGGTTTCATAGATGTAGTATTTTCTCTTATTTCTCTGAGAACATTTTAACTTTCTTCTCCCACTAAGGTCTTTGTTTCTATTATTGTTTTTGTCTCTATTGTTCCTGTTAGAGATTTCCTTTGATGTCCCGTTATCCTTGTCATTTCCTTATTTTAAGTTTGGGGAACAAAAAAGTCATCAACATTGAGCGAGCATTCTGGAAGCCATGAGGAAAGAATGGAGGGATCTCAGCATTAGGTATTCAGTATGTCTGTGTTCACTTTTCCACTCAATTTTCGCACTGTGCTTAGCATTTCTCAGTTCAAAGACCTCCTCTTTTGTCTTCAAATGATAAAACCCCAATATTTCTACGGGGTTAAATGAGAGTAACCACCCAGCTATAGAAAGTGATGGAAGGAATCTTTGACTCTTAGTACTTCCTAAACAACTTCCAGTCCTCCGTTTTTAGCTTTGGGCCGTTCTAGAGATGGTGCCAATTCCTGAGCCTTCTGTGCATTCTTGATGTCGTGTTGGTTCTCTGCTCTCTCTACTGCTACTTCTCAGTTCTAGATTTCCCCTTCTTTCTTGCTCTGTGTAAATGGAGATGGGTCAATTAAATATTTCTCTTTGCAGCTGCCATGATGTTAAGCTTTGTTACTAGGTGGTGTTTGACATACGCCGCAGAAGGAAGAGGCTTTCTTTCTTGGTTCCAATTCGGGCTCCTGCAATATGAGTAGCTTCTGCAGCACGAGTCTCTTTCTAGTGCAGGTAGCTTCTCCAGGGCCTGGCTTTACAATTCACGCCAGGTAGCATAACCCAGCTTCCTCAGTATCTCCACATCTCAGGCAGTTTTGTTGTTGTCTTTTGTTTTGTTTTGTTTTGTTTTGAGACAGTGTCTCGCTCTGTCACCCATCACCCAGACTTGAGTGCAGTGGCATGATCTTGGCTCACTACAACCTCCACCTCCTGGGTTCCAGTGATTCTCCTGCCTCAGTCTCCCTAGTAGTTGGGATTACAGGTGTGTGCCACCATGCCTAGCTAATTTTTTGTATTTTTAGTAGAGATGGGGTTTTGCTATGTTGGCCAGGCTTGTCTCAAACCTCTGGCCTCAAATGATCTGCCCGCCTCGGCCTCCCAAAGTGCTGGGATTACAGGCGTGAACCACCACGCCCAACTCATCTCAGGCAGTTTTAAAACAGAGTGCCTCCAGTCTACTATCTCCCTAGAAATAATTTTCTCTGCACCCTAGATGGTGTATTTATTTCCAGCAAGTCCACCACTGCAGCATCAAGGCATCGTCTTTGCATCCAGGGAGCCATTTCTATTCCCTTTCCACCAAGGTCTGGATCTCAGCCTTAGGGCTAGTGGTGGGGTTGGGTGGAGAGTGGACAGAAATAGGTTTATCCTTGGGCTCTAGCTCATTGTAAAGAGTAGTGGCTACTCCTTATATCTACTATTCCTAAATCCACTGGATTTTTAAAAATTTTCTTACTGGCTAATCTTTGTTTATCCCAATCTCCTGTTATAGTTAGTAATTCTTTATAATAAACTCTCCCTGCTCAAATTACTGAATTTAATTTGTTCTTAGCAGATACAGCTACTTAAAGCCTGCACAAAGCTGTGTGTCACCCACAAGGTAATAGCATGGTCTGCTGTGCTCTTCTTAATCTGACCCTGACCATCTCTCCATTTATCCCCTGGCTACCCTGACCACCTATATTCTGCTCCCAACCTCTAAATACTCATTTTTTTGATGAGTGTAAACTATTAGGTTGGTGCAAAAGTAATTGCAGTTTTTGCCATTAAAAGTAAAGACCAAAACCGCAAATTACTTTTGCACCAACCGAATTCTCAGTTTTCAGGATCCACAAAGCCGACTGATATCCTGGCCCTTAAATGCATGCAGTTTCCTCACTCTAGAAATAGCTGAACTCATCACCTTGTTGCACTCATCTCTCAAGATTGTTCAAATATCTTCTTCTTCTTTCTTTTTTTTTTTTTCCTGAAAAAGGCTTCCCTGAGTCTTCTCTCTCATGAAATTAGTTGCTTTCAGTTCTTTCTCCTCTTAGGACACACGCCATCCACAGGTCCGTCTCCCTGAGTTTACAGTGAACCCTTTATCCTTCTTTATATCACCAGATTTTTCATGCTGACCTTTTGTTATATATTAAGAACTCAGTAAAATTGTGAAATAAATGAACATGTTTAATTTTTAAGGAATCTAATTTACAGTTTCCTGCACAGAGAATTGTACTATGAATATAAAGCAAGAGAAAGGTGAGATTTCAGGAAAGGGAAAACAGTTAAATAGTAGGATGACTCTCCCTTAATGTGCAGCTATATTTTCACTCCTGTCACCACAAATACTGCTGCACCACCCTGCTATTTCAAAGCAGCTGTCAGGCCAGCTGGAGCTTGGAGCGCTTCACAAATCATGCCAATGGAGCAAAGTGACACAGGTGCTCCTAGTTTAGGGAAAAATTAATCATCAGTATATTCCAGTATTCTGGTGGACATTTGCATTTATAGGTCAAGAGGTATAGCCGATAATTTATAGTTCACAAAAGCAATCAGAAATTAGCATTTCTTAGATTCCTTAAATTTGTCAATTAACAATTTTGTACTACAGAGTTGGCATTTTTCTGAGCTGGAATTTGGCCTATACACAAGGACTACTAGACTACATTACTGTGACTTCGAACTATTTGTTTCTTTCTGATGAAGATAACACATTAGCCTACAATAATGACAGAAAAAGTAATTAATTCCACCTATAAAGCAAAGATTCTTGAATTTTCCAGGCATTGTCTCAATGATCTGCTTTGAAATGTAGATATTTAAATATGTGTTAATTAGCTTTCTATTTGGTGTAGACACTGTGCAGGTCAATAGAAATATAATGTTAAATAAATCCTAGGGCACAGAGATTGTCCATGCAATGTCTCTCTAAATGTTCTGATATGTTTATTAGTCACATGTTACTCATAATGCTTGCATTTGAATAGTGCTGGTACTCACTTCAAAAACTCACATTTATAAAGTTGTAAGATGGGCAGGAATTATTATCTTCATTTTACAGTGGAAAGATAATTGAGCAGTCATGGGGCTATCTATCAAAGGTCACACCACCAGTATGTTGGAAAACAAGGCCTTTAATCAAGGGCTCTATTATTCAGGGGTAAGTATATAACCTGAACAGAGTAAACTTTAAAGAGATCAACATTTTAATGAACAGGTCAATTCTGTTCTTATATAGAGATTCATGCAAGGCTGGGGCACCAAAAATCAATGAATTGAACACTAAATACTAGACTTTTCTAAGTGACCTCTAAACAAATCAATTCAAAGGAAAACTCTGGTAATAACTTTAGATAATTGCCTACACAGCTATTTGGAGGAAAAATAATTTCCTCTTAAAGATTTTAAATAAAACCAACAGCAAATTAATTGGGGCACAGATAGGGAGATACCTTGAAGGAGTTGGGCAAAGCAGAAGGTAATACATTCATCAATTTATTTCTAGATCACATGTTTATGATGCTTCTTTTCTTTGTTCCAGTCATTAAGATAAAAACATACAGGTAGAGAAACAACAACCTCTGTGAAAAGCACTCCATTAGTTGTGAACTATGTGCTGGGGGTAACCTAGAGATGGGACTGATCCACTAGTCTGGAGGAATAAGAAAATCAGGAAATAAAGGATATTTGAGTTGAGTCTCGAGGATTAATTGAGTAATCCATGAGAAGCAGAGGAGAAAACTCATTTCCAGCAGAAGTACCAGGATGTGCAAAGACTGGAAATTAAGAAAACACACAATATATTCTAGGAAACTTGAGGAATCCATCCTGACTTGAGAATAAGCTGCAGGTGTTAGAGCCAAGGCCATAAAAACAGTTGGAAGTAATATTTGAAGGAGCTTTTTGGCTATGAGTTGTTTCCTTTCTATCTTATAGACAGCAGAGAGACATTGGAACTTCATATATTGTGGCAAGGATAATTGAGAAAACTGAATATTTAAATTGAATGGCAAGGATAATTGAGAAAACTAAACATTTAAATTGAATTTAAATAAGGTACAAAGTGCTAAAATCAAGGGAAAAATAGAAGATAAAAGCCACACAGACCTAGGCCTGAATGCAGCATTCTCTCTTTGATGTGGAGGGGATAATCTCATATCCTAATTTTGTAGTTTCCTATCCTGCAGGCCTTCTTTTTCTTTTCAAATTGCCATTAGGATGTTAGCCTTTGGTTCTATTTCTTATCTTAGTGTTCTGCTTTCTTTCAAAACATTACTTGATGGCTGGTTTGAAAATCCTGTTTACTGTCATTTAGCTCTTCTTTGTTAGTTTTGATACTTGTGAAAAGGCTAATCTCATTATAACATGTAAGAGAAAAACACTAACTTGGAAATGAAAAGATGTGTATAATACAGAAATATCACAAAATTCAGGGGTTTGCCACCTTGGTGAAACTTATGGTGGTCTAGTGGTTTGGGGCATTTAGACCTATACCTTTAAAGAAGAAGGATGATATGGTCTGGCTCTGTGTGCCCACCCAAATCTCATCTTGAATTGTAATCCAAATTTTAATCGCCACGTGTTGGGGTAGGCACCTTTGTGGAGGTGATTAGATCATGGGGGTGGTTCTTCCACTCTCTTCTCATGATAGTGAATGAGCTCTCACGAGATCTGATGGCTTTATAAGGGGCTTTTCCTGCCTTTGCTCAGCACTTCGTCCTGCTGCTATGTGAAGAAGGATGTGTTTGCTTCCCCTTCCATCATAATTGTAAGTTTTCTGAGCCCTCCCCAACCATGCTGAACTGTGAGTCAATTAAACCTCTTTCCTTTATAAATTACCCAGTCTTTGGTATGTCTTTATTAGCAGCATGAGAACAGACTAATACAAAGAACAAGTTACTGCATCTGGCCCCTTCTAACACAAAAAGGGGCACAACACCTTGTCAACCTTTTTGATTTTTTGGAAACAACACACTTCTTATTTGGACATGCTATTCTGATCTATGTACCTAGTGTCTCTAAAGACTGCCAATTTTGAGTAGGACCAGAACAAGAGAAGGCTCTGTATGAGGTTCATGCTCCCATACAAGCTGCTTTACAACTTGGGCCATATGAATGAGGAGATCTGCGGGTGCCTGAAGTGTCAAAGGTAGACAGGGATGCTGTATAGAACCTCTGGCAGGTCCCTACAAGTGAATCCTAGCACAGAGCTTTAATACTTCTGGAGCAAAACTTTGTCTCTTCTGCAGAAAACTCTCCTCCTTTTGAAAACCAGCTTCAGGCGGTTGCTATTGGGCAAGCCACAAGTAATTGAAAGCTTGACAATTATCTACTGAGTTACCAAGCCACATGTGCTACCTATCACAAACTAAGTGTTTTGCACCAAGCCAAAGCAGTGGATATGTATAACAACACTCGATTGTCAAATGAAAGTAATATATACAAGACCAGGCTCAGCCAGGTGTTGTGGCTCTCGCCTGTAATCCCAGCATTTTGGGAGGCCAAGATGTGTGAATTACTTGAGGTCAGAAGTTTGAGACCAGCCTGGCCAACATGGTGAAATCCTGTGTCTCCTAGAAGTACAAAAGAAATAGCCAGATGTGGTGGCGGGCACCTGTAGTCTCAGCTACTCAGAAGGCTGAGGCATGAGAATTGCTTGAACCCGGGAGGCATAGCTTGCAGTGAGCTGAGATGGCTGCACTCCAGCATGGGCAACCGAGAAAAACTTCATTAACCAAGAAAAAAAAAAAAAGGCTTAAGCAGATCTTGAAGGTAACAAGTTAGTGCATGAGCAAATGTTATAGATGTTCATGGCCCATATTTCTGCCTCATTGCTTCTTTCAACTCAACCGATACCTGTGGTCTCATGGGGAGCTCCCTATAATCAACTAAGGGAGAACAAAATTTGGAGTCTGCTTGATATGACCAGGAGAAGATTGTTTTGGATTGTTCTGTGTCAGCTTGGTTAAGCTGAGAACCGTATTTCCCAGAATCCTTTTCCCTGTAAGATTGTAAATTAAAGCTGACCGAAAGAGAACTTGTGTAAGATTTGGAAGGCACACATGTGAAACAGCAGCCTTTACTTTCTGGAAGCCTTTGTAGCCAGTGACAAAACCAAGGAGCTCTTCTTCCCAACTCTTGGCCCTGGCAATTAAAAGCAGTTCAGGTTCAACAACAGATGCTTGTCTGTAAATTGACAGAAGCCACAGATAGCTTCTCAAAGACCCCTCATTAGCTTACCTCTAACAGAATCACTTGGTTCTGTTAGAGGATGTGCTGTCCTCAGATTTACCTGCAATCATTGACTTTTTGACTTGCATCATTGCTTAGGGAGGACCCTACTCCTTCTTTGATCTTCCTACTCTCCCTTTGGATTTGCAATTACCTAGCTCCTCCCACAACTGGGTAAGGTCTGATTCTTACAATGTATCCCTTACCCTGTTGCACTTACAGTGACCCTACTTTCGTGACTGGACATAATATGCCCTCCAAGCTCCTGACTGTTTTTGGAAATCATCATAATGGTAACACAAGAGGTGAATAACTAAGTGAATTTTAAGAAATTCAGAAGTCCTCTGTGTTAGGACTCCACATTTCAAAAACACATGCTAAACTTACTGAAGCAGAAAGGTGAATTTATTGGCTGAAATTGCTGAGAAGTGCAGGTTGTATTTGTGGGCTTTAGTCATGGCTAAATTTAGATACACACAATGTTATCAAGTCTCTTATGCTTCTCAACTCTGATTTCTTGGCTGGTTTCATTCTCAGAAGCTCTGTAAGTGGTAACAAAGACAAATATTGGCAGTTCCAAGTTTATATTCTACCAGCTTAGTAATGCCAGTGGATTAAGAATATTCTTTCCTCAATAGGTTTAGCAAGTCTTCAAGCTGATTTCGTTCATGTACCTTGAGTCATATGTTCACCTCGTAAGCAGCAATTATGGATTCTGCTAGTGAAAGGTATAGTCAGAATAGTCCCCAAGAACTATGGCAGCCCATCCAAACCTCACACATTGGAAATAGAGAAGTCTATAAGAAAAAATGGGCTTCCTTTGTCAAGATGTTTGATAAGTAAAATCTACGTATCTCCATTATATCATCCTTAGTTGTCCAGTAAATACACAAACTTTCTTTTAATTCATGCATCTTCAACATTTCTTTTAGTACATACATTGCTTCTATGTAATATAATAAAACTCCTTCATACACAAGAAAAACACACAGTCACCTCCTATTTTTTTAAATTTTATTTTGTAATCAATTGATTAATATATATTTTATTACATAAGTTATTGGGATACAGGTGGTATTTGGTTACATGAGTAAGTTCTTTAGTGGTGATTTGTGAGATTTTGGTGCACCCATCACCCGAGCAGTATACACTGCACCATATTTGTAGTCTTTTATCCCTCGCCTCCCTCCCACTCTTCCCCACAAGTCCCCAAAGTCCATTGTATCATTCTTATGCCTTTATGTCCTCATAGCTTAGCTCCGACGTATCAGTGAGAATATATATTGTTTGTTTTTCCATTTCTGAGTTACTTCACTTAGAATAATAGTCTCCAAACTCATCCAATCACTGCAAATGCTGTTAGTTCTTTCCTTTTTATGGCTGCATAGTATTCTAGCATATATATATGACAAAGGACTGATATCCAGAATCTACAATGAACTCGAACAAATCAGTAAGAAAAAAAATCCCATCAAAAAGTGGGCTAAGGACATGAATAGACAATTCTCAAAAGAAGATATACAAATGGCCAACAAATATATATAAATATATAATATATGATATATTTTATATATATATGCCACTTTCCCCACTTTATGTTTTTGTCTGCTTTGTCAAAGATCAGTTGGCTGTGAGTATTTGAGTTTATTTCTGGCTTCTATATTCTGTTCCATTGGTCTATGTGACTATTTCTATACCAGTATCATGCTGTTTTGGTGACTATGGCCTTATAGTATAGTTTGAAATCAGGTAGTGTGATGCCTCCAGATTTGGTCTTTTTGCTTAGTCTTGCTTTGGCTATGTGGGCTCTTTTTTGTTCCCTATGAATTTTAGAATTTTTTTTCTAATTCTGTGAAGAACGATGGTGGTATTTTGATGGTGATTGCATTGAATTTGTAGATCGCTTTTGGTACTGTGGTACTATGGTCATTTTCACAATATTGATTCTACCCATCCATGAGCATGAGATGTGTTTCCATTTGTTTGTGTCATCTATGATTTCTTTCAACAGTGTTTTATAGTTTTCCTTGTAGAGGTCTTTTGACTCCTTGGTTAGATATATTCCTAAGAATTTTATTTTTATTTGTTGGCAGCTATTGTTAAAGGGGTTGAGTTCTTGATTTGATTCTCCATTTGGTTGCTGTTATGTACAGAAGAGTTACTAATTTGTGTACGTTAAACTTGTATCTGGAAACTTTGCTGAATTCTTTCATCAGTTCTAGGAGCTTTCTGGAGGAATCCTTAGGGTTTTCAAGGTAAACAATCATATCATCAGCAAACAGTGACGGTTTGACTTTCTGTTTACTGATTTGGATGCCCTTTATTTCTTTCTCTTGTCTGGTTGCTCTGACTAGGACTTTCAGTACTATGTTGAAGAGGAGTGGTGAGAGTGGGCATCCTTGTCTTGGTCCAGTTATCAGAGAGAGTGCTTTCAATTTTTCCCCATTCAGTATTATGTTGGCTGCAGGTTTGTCATAGATGGCTTTTATTACATTAAGGTATGTCCCTTGTATGCCGATTTTGCTGAGAGTTTCAGTCACAAGAGATGTTGGATTTTGTCGAATGCTATTTTTGCATCTATTGAGATGATCATGTGATTTTTGTTTTCAATTCTGTTAATGTGGTATATCACACTTAATTGACTTGCATATGTTAAGCCATCCCTGCATCCCTGGCATGAAACCCACTTGATCATGATGGATTGTCTTTTTGATTTGTCATTGGTTAGCTAGTATTTTATTAAGGATTTTAGCATCAGAGTTCATCATGGATATCAGTCTGTAGTTTTCTTTTTCGGTTATGTCCTTTCCTGATTTTGGTATTAGGGTGATGCTGGCTACATGAAATGAATTAGGGAGGGTTCTTTCTTTCTCTATCTTGTGGAATAGTGTCAAAGGGGTTGGTACCAATTCTTTTTTGAATGTTTGGTAGAATTCTGCTGTGAATATGTCTGGTCCTGGGCTTTTTTTGTTGGTGATTTTTAAATTACCATTTTAATCTTGCTGGTTGTTATTGATCTGTTCAGGGTATCTAATTCTTCCTGATTTAAGCTAAGATGGTTGCATTTTTCCAGGAATTTATTTATCTCTTCTAGGTTTTCTAGTTTATGTTCATAAAGGTGTTCATAGTAGCCTTGAATAATCTTTTGTATTTCAGTAGTGTCAGTTGTAATGTCTTCTGTTTCATTTTTTAGTGAGGTTATTTGGATTTTCTCTCTCCTTTTCTTGGTTAATCTTGCTAATGGTCTATTAATTTTATTTATCTTTTCAAAGAACCAGCTTTTTGTTTCATTTATCTTTTTATTTTTATTTTTGTTTCTATTTCATTTAGTTCTGCTCTGATCTTGGTAATTTCCTTTCTTCTGCTGGGCCTGGGTTTGGATTGTTCTTGTTTCTCTAGTTCCTTGAGGTATGACCTTAGAATGTCAGTTTGTGCACTTTCAGTCTTTTTGATGTAGGTGCTTAGGGCTATGTACTTTCCTCTTAGCATGGCCTTTGCTGCATCCCAGAGATTTTGATAGGTTGTGTCATTATTGTCATTCAGTTTGAAGAATTTTTTTCTTTTTTTTTTTATACTTTAAGTTCTAGGGTACATGTGCATAACGTGCAGCTTTGTTACATATGTATATTTGTGCCATGTTGGTGTGCTGTACCTATCAACTCGTCAGCACCCATCAATTCATCATTTATATCATGTATAACTCCCCAATGCAATCCCTCCCCCCTCCCCCCTCCCCATGATAGGCCCCAGTGTGTGATGTTCCCCTTCCCGAGTCCAAGTGATCTCATTGTTCAGTTCCCACCTATGAGTGAGAACATGTGGTGTTTGGTTTTCTCTTCTTGTGATAGTTTGCTAGGAATGATGGTTTCCAGCTGCATCCATGTCCCTACAAAGGACGCAAACTCATCCTTTTTTATGGCTGCATAGTATTCCATGGTGTATATGTGCCACATTTTCTTAATCCAGTCTGTCACAGATGGACATTTGGGTTGATTCCAAGTCTTTGCTATTGTGAATAGTGCTGCAATAAACATACGTGTGCATGTGTCTTTGTAGTAGAATAATTTATAATCCTTTGGGTATATACCCAGTAGTGGGATGGCTGGGTCATACCGTACATCTAGTTCTAGATCCTTGAGGAATTGCCATACTGTTTACCATAATGGTTGAACTAGTTTACAATCCCACCAACAGTGTAAAAGTGTTCCTATTTCTCCACATCCTCTCCAACAACTGTTGTTTCCTGATTTTTTAATGATTGCCATTCTAACTGGTGTGAGATGGTATCTCATTGTGGTTTTGATTTGCATTTCTCTGATGGCGAGTGATGATGAGCATTTTTTCATGTGTCTGTTGGCTGTATGAATGTCTTCTTTTGAGAAATGTCTGTTCATATACTTTGCCCACTTTTTGATGGGATTGTTTGTTTTTTTCTTGTATATTTGTTTGAGTTCTTTGTAGATTCTGGATATTAGCCCTTTGTCAGATGAGTAGATTGCAAAAATTTTCTCCCATTCTGTAGGTTGCCTGTTCACTCTGATGGTAGTTTCTTTTGCTGTGCAGAAGCTCTTTAGTTTAATGAGATCCCATTTGTCAATTTTGGCTTTTGCTGCCGTTGCTTTTGGTGTTTTAGACATGAAGTCCTTGCCCATGCCTATGTCCTGAATGGTACTACCTAGATTTTCTTCTAGGGTTTTCATGGTATTAGGTCTAACATTGAAGTCTCTAATCCATCTTGAATTAATCTTTGTATAAGGAGTAAGGAAAGGATCCAGTTTCAGCTTTCTACTTATGGCTAGCCAATTTTCCCAACACCATTTATGAAATAGGGAATCCTTTCCCCATTTCTTGTTTCTCTCAGGTTTGTCAAAGATCAGATGGCTGTAGATGTGTGGTATTATTTCTGAGGACTCTGTTCTGTTGCATTGGTCTATATCTCTGTTTTGGTAACAGTACCATGCTGTTTTGGTTACTGTAGCCTTGTAGTATAGTTTGAAGTCAGGTAGCGTGACGCCTCCAGCTTTGTCCTTTTGACTTAGGATTGTCTTGGCAATGCGGGCTCTTTTTTGGTTCCATATGAACTTTAAAGCAGTTTTTTCCAATTCTGTGAAGAAACTCATTGGTAGCTTGATGGGGATGGCATTGAATCTATAAATAACCTTGGGCAGTATGGCCATTTTCACGATATTGATTCTTCCTATCCATGAGCATGGTATGTTCTTCCATTTGTGTGTATCCTCCTTGATTTCACTGAGCAGTGGTTTGTAGTTCTCCTTGAAGAGGTTCTTTACATCCCTTGTAAGTTGGATTCCTAGGTATTTTATTCTCTTTGAAGCAATTGTGAATGGAAGTTCATTCCTGATTTGGCTCTCTGCTTGTCTGTTACTGGTGTATAAGAATGCTTGTGATTTTTACACATTAATTTTGTATCCTGAGACTTTGCTGAAGTTGCTTATCAGCTTAAGGAGATTTTGGGCTGAGACAATGGGGTTTTCTAAATATACAATCATGTCATCTGCAAACAGGGACAATTTGACTTCTTCTTTTCCTAACTGAATACCCTTGATTTCTTTCTCTTGCCTGATTGCCCTAGCCAGAACTTCCAACACTATGTTGAATAGGAGTGGTGAGAGAGGGCATCCCTGTCTTGTACCAGTTTTCAAAGGGAATTTTTCCAGTTTTTGCCCATTCAGTATGATATTAGCTGTGGGTTTGTCATAAATAGCTCTTATTATTTTGAGGTACGTTCCATCAATACCGAGTTTATTGAGCGTTTTTAGCATGAAGGCCTGTTGAATTTTGTCAAAAGCCTTTTCTGCATCTATTGAGATAATCATGTGGTTCTTGACTTTGGTTCTGTTTATATGCTGGATTATGTTTATTGATTTGCGAATGTTGAACCAGCCTTGCATCCCAGGGATGAAGCCCACTTGATCATGGTGGATAAGCTTTTTGATGTGCTGCTGAATCCGGTTTGCCAGTATTTTATTGAGGATTTTTGCATCAATGTTCATCAGGGATATTGGTCTAAAATTCTCTTTTTTTGTTGTGTCTCTGCCAGGCTTTGGTATCAGGATGATGTTGACCTCATAAAATGAGTTAGGGAGGATTCCCTCTTTTTCTATTGATTGGAATAGTTTCAGAAGGAATGGTACCAGCTCCTCCTTGTACCTCTGGTAGAATTCAGCTGTGAATCCATCTGGTCCTGTACTTTTTTTGGTGGGTAGGCTATTAATTGTTGCCTCAATTTCAGAGCCTGCTATTGGTCTATTTAGGGATTCAACTTCTTCCTGGTTTAGTCTTGGGAGAGTGTAAGTGTCCAGGAAATTATCCATTTCTTCTAGATTTTCTAGTTGATTTGCGTAGAGGTGTTTATAGTATTCTCTGATGGTAGTTTGTATTTCTGTGGGGTCGGTGGTGATATCCCCTTTATCATTTTTTATTGCATCTATTTGATTCCTCTCTCTTTTCTTCTTTATTAGCCTTGCTAGCGGTCTGTCAATTTTGTTGATCTTTTCAAAAAACCAACTCCTGGATCCATTGATTTTTTGGAGGGTTTTTTGTGTCTCTATCTCCTTCAGTTCTGCTCTGATCTTACTTATTTCTTGCCTTCTGCTAGCTTCTGAATGTGTTTGCTCTTGCCTCTCTAGTTCTTTTAATTGTGATGTTAGAGTGTCAATTTTAGATCTTTCCTGCTTTCTCTTGTGGGCATTTAGTGCTATAAATTTCCCTCTACACACTGCTTTAAATGTGTCCCAGAGATTCTGGTATGTTGTATCTTTGTTCTCATTGGTTTCAAAGAACATCTTTATTTCCGCTTTCATTTCGTTATGTACCCAGTAGTCATTCAGGAGCAGGTTGTTCAGTTTCCATGTAGTTGAGCAGTTTTGATTGAGTTTCTTAGTCCTGAGTTCTAGTTTGATTGCACTGTGGTCTGAGAGACAGTTTGTTATAATTTCTGTTCTTTTACATTTGCTGAGGAGTGCTTTACTTCCAATTATGTGGTCAATTTTGGAATAAGTGTGATGTGGTGCTGAGAAGAATGTATATTCTGTTGATTTGGGGTGGAGAGTTCTATAGATGTCTATTAGGTCCGCTTGGTGCAGAGATGAGTTCAATTCCTGGATATCCTTGTTAACTTTCTGTCTCGTTGATCTGTCTAATGTTGACAGTGGAGTGTTGAAGTCTCCCATTATTATTGTATGGGAGTCTAAGTCTCTTTGTAAGTCTCCAAGGACTTGCTGTATGAATCTGGGTGCTCCTGTATTGGGTGCATATATATTTAGGATAGTTAGCTCTTCCTGTTGAATTGATCCCTTTACCATTATGTAATGGCCTTCTTTGTCTCTTTTGATTTTTGATGGTTTAAAGTCTGTTTTATCAGAGACTAGGATTGCAACCCCTGCTTTTTTTTTGTTCTCCATTTGCTTGGTAGATCTTCCTCCATCCCTTTATTTTGAGCCAGTGTATGTCTCTGCATGTGAGATGGGTCTCCTGAATACAGCAGACTGATGGGTCTTGACTCTTTATCCAGTTTGCCAGTCTGTGTCTTTTAATTGGAGCATTTAGTCCATTTACATTTAAGGTTAATATTGTTATGTGTGAACTTGATCCTGCCATTATGATATTAACTGGTTATTTTGCTCGTTAGTTGATGCAGTTTCTTCCTAGCCTCGATGGTCTTTACATTTTGGCATGTTTTTGCAATGGCTGGTACTGGTTGTTCCTTTCCATGTTTAGGGCTTCCTTCAGGGTCTCTTGTAAGGCAGGCCTGGTGGTGACAAAATCTCTAAGCATTTGCTTATCTGTAAAGGATTTTATTTCTCCCTCACTTATGAAACTTAGTTTGGCTTGATATGAAATTCTGGGTTGAAAATTCTTTTCTTTAAGAACGTTGAATATTGGCCCCCACTCTCTTCTGGCTTGTAGAGTTTCTGCCGAGAGATCTGCTGTTAGTCTGATGGGCTTCCCTTTGTGGGTAACCCGACCTTTCTCTCTGGCTGCCCTTAAGATTTTTTCCTTCATTTCAACTTTGGTGAATCTGGCAATTATGTGTCTTGGAGTTGCTCTTCTCGAAGAGTATCTTTGTGGTGTTCTCTGTATTTCCTGAATTTGAATGTTGGCCTGCCCTACTAGGTTGGGGAAGTTCTCCTGGATAATATCCTGAAGAGTGTTTTCCAACTTGGTTCCATTTTCCCCCTCACTTTCAGGCACCCCAATCAGACGTAGATTTGGTCTTTTTACATAATCCCATACTTCTTGCAGGCTTTGTTCATTTCTTTTTCTTCTTTTTTCTTATGGTTTCTCTTCTCGCTTCATTTCATTCATTTGATCCTCAATCGCTGATACTCTTTCTTCCACTTGATCGAGTCGGTTACTGAAGCTTGTGCATTTGTCACGTGTTTCTCGTGTCATGGTTTTCATCTCTGTCATTTCGTTTATGACCTTCTCTACATTAATTATTCTAGCTATCAGTTCTTCCACTCTTTTTTCAAGATTTTTAGTTTCTTTGTGCTGGGTACGTAATTCCTCCTTTAGCTCTGAGAAGTTTGATGGACTGAAGCCTTCTTCTCTCATCTCGTCAAAGTCATTCTCTGACCAGCTTCGATCAGTTGCTGGTGATGGGCTGCGCTCCTTTGCAGGGGGAGATGTGCTCTTATTTTTTGAATTTCCAGCTTTTCTGCCCTGCTTTTTCCCCATCTTTGTGGTTTTATCTGTCTCTGGTCTTTGATGATGGTGACGTACTGATGGGGTTTTGGTATAGGTGTCCTTCCTGTTTGATAGTTTTCCTTCTGACAGTCAGGACCCTCAGCTATAGGTCTGTTGGAGATTGCTTGAGGTCCACTCCAGACCCTGTTTGCCTGGGTATCAGCAGCAGAGATTGCAGAAGATAGAATATTGCTGAACAGCGAGTGTACCTGTCTGATTCTTACTTTGGAAGCTTCCTCTCAGAGGTGTACTCCACCCTGTGAGGTGTGGGGTGTCAGACTGCCCCTAGTGGGGGATGTCTCCCAGTTAGGCTACTCAGGGGTCAGGGACCCACTTGAGCAGGCAGTCTGTCCGTTCTCAGATCTCAACCTCCGTGTTGGGAGATCCACTGCTCTCTTCAAAGCTGTCAGATAAAGTCATTCGCGTCTGCTCAGGCCTCTGCTGTTTCCCCTGTTGTTTTTTTAGCTGAGCCCTGCCCCCAGAGGTGGAGTCCATAGAGACAGGCAGTTTTCCTTGAGCTGCTGTGAGCTCCACCCAGTTCGAGCTTCCCAGCGGCTTTGTTTACCTACTTAAGCCTCAGCAATGGCAGGCGCCCCTCCCCCAGCCTCGCTGCTGCCTTGCGGTTAGATCTCCGCAGACTGCTGTGTTAACAATGAGGGAGGCTCCGTGGGCGTGGGACCCTTCCGGCCAGGTGAGGGATATATTCTTCTGGTGTGCCTGTTGCTTAAAGCGCGGTATTGCTGTGGGAGTTACCCGATTTTCCAGGTGTTGTGTGTCTCAGTTCCCCTGGCTAGGAAAAGGGATTCCCTTCCCCCTTGCACTTCCCAGGTGAGGCGATGCCTCGCCCTGCTTCAGCTCTTGCTGGACAGGCTGCAGCAGCTGACCAGCACTGATTGTCCGGCACTCCCTAGTGAGATGACCCCAGTACCTCAGTTGAAAATGCAGAAATCACCGGTCTTCTGTGTCGCTGGCGCTGGGAGTTGGAGACTGGAGCTGTTCCTATTCGGCCATTTTGCTCCGCCCTGGAGTTCAGTTTGAAGAATTTTTTAATTTCCATTTTGATTTTGTTTTTGACCCATTGCTCATTCAGGAGCAGGTTATTTAATTTCCATGTATTTGTATGGTTCTGAAGATTCCTTTTGGTGTTGATTTTCAGTTTTATTCCACTGTGATCTGAGAGAATGCTTAATATAATTTTAATTTTCTTAAATTTTAAAAATTTGTTGAGTCTCATTTTTGGCCTATCATATGATCTGGCTTGGATAAAGTTCCACATGCTATTGAGTAGAATATACATTCTGAGGTTGTGTTGCTATCTCATTTCTTAGGTCTACGGTAATTTTTTATAAACTTGGGAGCTCCAGTGTTTGGTGCATATATGTTTATGATTGTAATATTTTCCTGTTGGACAAGGCCTTTTACCATTATATGCTGTCCCTCTTTGTCCTTTTGACTACTGTTGCTTTAAGTTAGTTTTGTCTGATATAAGAAGAGCTAGCCCTGCTCACTTTTGGTGTCCATTTGCATGAAATGCCTTTTTCCACCCCTTAACTTTAAGTTTATGTGAGTCCTTGTGTGTTAGGTGAGTCCGCTGAAGGCAGCAGGTAGTTGGTTGGTGAGTTCTTACCCATTCTGTGGTTCTGTATCTTTTAAGAGGAGATTTTGGCCAATTACATTCAATGTTAGTATTGAAATGTGAGGTACCCTTGTGTTCATCATGCTCTTTGTTGCCTGCATACTTTGGTTTGTTTGTTTTTTGTTTTTACTTTTTAATTTCTATTTTTGCTGTATAGTTCCTGTGTGATTTATGTTTTTTTTTTTTTTTTTTTTTTTTTTTTTTTTTTTTTTTTGAGGCAGAGTCTTGCTCTGTCACCCGCACTGGAGTGCAGTGGCCAGATCTCAGCTCACTGCAAGCTCCGCCTCCCGGGTTTACGCCATTCTCCTGCCTCAGCCTCCCGAGTAGCTGGGACTACAGGCGCCCGCCACCTCGCCCAGCTAGTTTTTGTATTTTTAGTAGAGACGGGGTTTCACCGTGTTAGCCAGGATGGTCTCGATCTCCTGACCTCGTGATTCGCCCGTCTCGGCCTCCCAAAGTGCTGGGATTACAGGCTTGAGCCACCGCGCCCGGCCGTGATTTATGTTTTAAAGAGGTTCTGTCTTGATGTGTTTCCAGGATTAGTTTCAAGATTTAGAGCTCTTTCAGCAGTTCTTGTAGTGGTGGCAAATTCTCTCAGCATTTGTTTGTCTGAAAACGACTGTATCTTTCCTTCATATATGAAGCTTAGTTTTGCTGGATACAAAATTCTTGGCTGATAATTGTTTTGTTTGAGGAGGCTGACGATAGGGCCCCAATCCCTTCTAGCTTGTTGAGTTTCTGCTGAGAAATCTGCTGTTAATCTGATAGGTTTTCCTTTATAGGTTACTTGGTGCTTTGTTTCACAGCTCTTAAGATTTTTTTCCTTCGTCTTAACTTTGGATAACCTGATGACAATGTGCCTAAGCAAAGATGTTTCTGTGATGAATTTTCCAGGTGTTCTTTGTGCTTCTTGCATTTGGATGTCTAGGTCTCTAGCAAGGCTGGAGAAGTCTTCCTCAGTATTTCCCTTGAATATGTTTTCCACGCTTTTGGAATTCTCTTCTTCCGCAGGAGAATGCCAGTTACCCTTAAGTTTGGTTGTTTAACGTAATCCCCGACTTCTTGGAGACTTTGTTCATATTTTCTTATACTTTTTTTCTTTGCCTTTGTTAGATTGGGTTAATTAGAAGGCTTTGTCTTCAAGCTCTGAATTTCTTTATTCAACTTGTTCGATTCTATTGCTGAGACTTTCTAGAGCATTTCACATTTCTAAAAGTGTGTCCACAGTTTCCTGAATTTTTGATTGTTTCTTTCCTTAAGCTGTCTAGTTCCTTGAATATTTCTCCCTTCACTTCTTATATCTTTTTTTTTTTTCTTGCATTGGGCTTTACCTTTCTCTGGTCCCTCCCTGATTAGCTTAATAACTAATCTCCTGGATTCTTTTTCAGGTAAATCAGGGATTTCTTCTTGGTTTGGATACATTGCTGGTGCACTACTGTGATTTTTGGGGGGTGTTGAAGAGATTTTTTGGTGATATTACCAGGATTGGTTTTCTCATTCCCTCTCATTTAGGTAGACTCTGTCAGAGGGAAGGTCTAGTGGTGAAGGCTGTTGTTCAGATTCTTTTATCCCATGGGGTGTTCCCTTGATGTAGTACTGTCATCCTTTTCCTGTGGATGTGGCTTCCTGTGACCCAAACTACAGTGATTGTTGTCCCTCTTCTGGGTCTAGCCACCCAGTGAGTCTACCTGGCTCCGGGCTTGTACTGGGGGTTATCTGCACATAGTCCTGTGATGTGAACTGTCCTTGGGTCTCTCAGCCATGTGTCTCAGTGCCTGTTCTGGTGGCGGTGGCAGGGGGTGCAATGGACTCCATGAGGGTTCTTAGCTTTGGTGGTTTAATGCTCTATTTTTGTGCTGGTTGGCCTGCTGCCAGGTGGTGGCGCTTTCCAGAAAGCATCAGCTGTAGGATTATAGAGAGAGCCTGGTGGTGGGTGGGGTCCTAGAACTTCCAAGATTAATACCCTTTGTCTTCTGCTACCAGGGTGGATAGGGAAGGAACATCAGGGCAGGGCTAGGCATGTCTGAGCTCAGGCTCTCCTTGGGTAGGTATTGCTGCCACTGCTGTAGGGGATAGGAGTGAGATTCCTAGGTCACTGGAGTTGTGTACCTAGGAAGATTATGGCTGCCTCTGCTGAGTCATGCAGGTTGTCAGGGAAGTGGGGGAAAGCCAGCAATCACAGGCCTCACCCAGCTCCCACGCAAACCAAAGGGCCAGTCTCACTCCCACAGTTCACCCGACAACAGCCCCAACTCTGTTTCCAGACAGAGGGCATGACGGGCTTGAAATCTCCCACCTCCCAGCTGTGAGAGAAAAGGGCTTGGTTCTTCCCTTGCTGGTGGAGTCTGCACACCAGATTTGTGCGCCTTCTCCCAAGTTCTGGCAAGGAGGCTTCTCAGCCTGTTCATATTATTGCAAAGTTCAGCTAGAGATTTCCTTCTCCCTATGTAGTTTTACCCTCACTTAGCTCTCTAAATTGGCTCAGCTCCAGGTAAGGTCAGAAACTTCTCCCGCAAACACACCTTCAACTTTTCAAGTGGATGTGTGTGTTCAGGAGAGGAGGGTCTCCTTTTCCCACTTCTGCAGTTGGGCAGTCACAGTTTTTGGGGTGTCTCCAGGGTCCTGAAGGAGCAGTCCACTTCCTTCAGAGGGTCTGTGGGTCCTCTCGGAATTGCTGGTTTGTTTTTGCACTCAATCTGGAGCTAAAATTCACAATGCGACCTTCTGCAAGCTGCTCTGTCCGGAGCTGCACTCTAGTCCTGCCTCCCGTCTGCCGTGATGATCCTAGAATTCCATCTCCTCTCTAAAAAGTACAAAGCCACACATTTACTCTACGTACCTCTAGCAAGATCTTTGCTCTGTGCTTGTCTGTGTCAGTCTTAAAGGTAGCTTCTCATGCTTGAGCAGTCTATGACTAAGTGGTATATTTGTTTAAGCACCTACAGTATAACATAAAAGACAAAATAAAGTAAATAAAATATAAAATTTAATAAAATTTTCACACAGAAATGAGAAAAGTGGGAAATTAATAAACAGTGGTTTTACTCATCAGAGTTTGCAAATTCTTTCTGCATGGAAGGGTAGTGAGTTCCTTGGTCAGCCAATCTGTATCATGGAGAATTTTATTTAACAGTTTGATATTCTTAAGTAAATTACCTGGTATTTGCTATTGACATTGGGAAGAACCCTTCTTTGCTGGCTGCTGTGGGTTAGGGATCTACTTCCCATTGATGAAATTTTGGTGGTGTAGGAAATGCTTAGGAATTGGGTATTTCCAAGCATTGGCTGCCAGTGTTGGGGTTTCTTTGGAATAAAAAATTTCTTGAAACCTTGGGAGGCATGCAGCTAATTTGTATTTAGTTAATGATATAGACTAGTTACTGGAAACTGAGACCATGTTGAGCATAGTCTCAAGAGAAGTGTGAGTTTGCGGTTTCTGTTTCTTAGTATTAGACCTCAATGGCTTACCTATATTTTAACTTTTAGCTTAATGGTTTGTAAGTGGCACAGAATAATTAGTTGGGATTGGAAGTGATAGCTAATTCTCCTCATACCTCTAGGTAGCAGGACATGGAATTTTTTTTTACTGCCTTTTAATTAAGATAACTAAATTGGAGTTACTGTCATTTTTACCTACAATATCAAAGCTAACACCTTCTTCTGGCAGAAAATACCACTCAAAGTTCTTGGGAAGTTCCTGGAGATCATATCATAGCTTCCCCTAGATTCTATTCTTATTTTCAATGTTCTTGTCAGGCTCTCTGAGTATTCTTTGCACTGATGTTTTTCTTGGGGTAAAGATTTTGCCTTTTTTGGCCGGGAAAGGTGGCTCACGCCTGTAATCCCAGCACTTTGGGAGGCCAAGGCGGGCAGATCATGAGGTCAGGAGATCGAGACCACGGTGAAACCCAGTCTCTACTAAAAATACAAAAAATTAGTCAGGCATGGTGGCAGGCGCCTGTAGTCCCAGCTACTCGGGAGGATGACGCAGGAGAATGGTGTGAACCCAGGAGGTGGAGCTTGCAGTGAGCCGAGATGGCACCACTGCACTCCAGCCTGGGCGACAGGCTGGAGTGTTTTTTGAAGTATTTTTTTGAAGACTCCGTTTCAAAAAAAAAAAAAAAAGATTTTGACTTTTTTGATTTTTAAAGCTCATGGCTATTTGAATCTCAGCTGGCTCAAGATTGTTAGATGCAGACACAAATGAAGGTTGTATTTTCTTCTGTCTCTGCTTTTAAACAGGTAAGCTTGAGAGAATTGGCTAAGATATTCCAGTATCCTGACATTTTTCTACGAAGTTCCTTAAAGTTATAGTCTCAGTAGACACATGAGTCTAAGAGTATGACAGGTAACAGTTTAACAGTTTAACCATCTACTTTTCTACTGTATAGCATGAATGAACTACTCTATAGCTACTGTAAAAGAACACTAACTGCCCTGTTGTCTACCTCAACTTGGCCAACTCAACTTTTCAAGATTTTCCAGGAACAACAACTGCTTGCATATTAGCCAAGATGGTTTTAGGTGAAAATGACAGCAACCCAATTTTAATTTGAAGAAAAAGGTATGAATTGGTTCACAAATCTGAAAAGGCCAAGGGTAGCCTGAGGCATGGCCACATCTGAATTTGTGAGTGCTTTAATGACATCATCACATATCTGTCTCTTACCACTTTTACGTCCGTTTTCCTTTGTCTCTTCTTCACTCTTAGGCAACATCTTTTATGAGCTGACAAACTATGACTGTAAGTGACTTCAGGTTTTTCATCTTCTAACAGTTTAGTACCCCCACTGGAAGAAGCTATTTTTTTAAGTTCTGAGCTGACTTTGATTTACCTAACTTGGGTCACGTGCCTAACCCTGTACTAATCATTATATTTTGTACTTTTAGTATACAGGCTTGGGTCTATCAACTACCCTTGAAGATGAGGGACGAGGAAAAGAAATAAAAAAAGAAATTCACGTATTATAAAAGGAGTGTTGAACAAGCAAACACAACCAGTGTTCATCACTGTCATGAGGAACACTGGGCTAGGAGTCAGAAGAAATATAGTCTGATCACAGTTCCATTACTTTCTAGCCATTTGGCCCTTTCTGAGCCTAGTTTTATTATCTGTAAAATAAGTACATTAATACTGAACTCAATTATTTCACAAGATTTTTGTAATAACAGGTGAGGTTTTATATATAGCGTCAAAACTTATATATAGATAACAGATATTATTATTAAAATATTTTTGAATGATCTTTATACTAATGCTTATGTTCCTTTAAAATACATTATTTTTATACTAAAAATAATATAACTAAAAATAATATAATAATATAGGCCTACTCCCAGAAAATCACATTACTATTTTGAAATATTTCCTCCCTCCCTCCCTCCCTTCCTTTCCTCCCTCCCTCCTTCTTTCCTTCCTTCTTTACTTCCTTCCTTCCTTCCTTCTCTTTATCCCCCTGCACAGACATTTTCTCATATAACAATATAATCTTCATAATTCTCAACTTTAATAGCAAAATTTCATCCAGCAAGCATACATAACTTTCCTAACCATTCTTATATTGTTGGATATTTAGAATATTTATTATTTTTAACATTATAAATAATGCTGCAATGAATGTACACATAATTGTTTTCATGGAGTTCTCCTTGGTAGGAACATTTCTTTTTGTAAATTAGAGACAAGGTCTCACTTTGTCACCCAGGCTGCAGTGCAATTGCAAGATCCTAGCTCACTGCAGGCTTGAACTCTTGGCTCTTGATATATAGTGTCAAATGTCTTTCCAAAATAATTGTGTCAATTTACAATGTCCTTAGAAATATATAGAGGTAGAAATTTCAGTAGGCTGTCACCAGCTGTGGTAGATGCTGCCCTTGTCCTGCTCATATTTCTCAGACTATACCATTCTAGTCTACCCAGGTGTCTTCCAATTGCTGATGCCTGTTACCTCTGTTGCTAGAGTTTTTCTGATATGCGGAAGGCATTTCTCTCCAAGTGTGTGCTGCAAGTCAGAAATGCTAGGAAATTAACATTCCTTGGGAGCAGTCGTCAAATAGTGGCTGATAAGAATTGGTGAAAAGATACCCTTTGAAGTGTGTGCTTTATGCTGATCCACAGAATCAAGCTCTATTCACTCACAATGGTAGCTGGTTTCATAACACACTCTTGATTGGCTGTTTTCTGTTCCTTGTTTCTATTCCCCAGTCCTTTGCCCTAGTTCCCTGTATTGTGCAGATAAACTACCTACACTTAAAGCTTCATCTCCGAGTCCGCTTCTGGAGCAACCCAAAATAAAACACCAGCATTATTTATCTTCACTCAATTTTTATATTAGCTAATTTAATAGAAAATGAGATATCAATTATTTGTAGCAACATAGATAAATCTCAAATACTATTAAGTGAAAGAAGCAACTTTCAACGAATTTGTAAGTAGAGCAGTATTCATAAAAGAACTCTTTTTTTTTTTTTTTTTTTGAGATGGAGTCTCGTTCTGTTGCCCAGGCTGGAGTGCAGTGGCCGGATCTCAGCTCACTGCAAGCTCCGCCTCCCGGGTTCCCGCCATTCTCCTGCCTCAGCCTCCCGAGTAGCTGGGACTACAGGCGCCCGCCACCTCGCCCGGCTAGTTTTTTGTATTTTTAGTAGAGACGGGTTTCACCGTGTAAGCCAGGATGGTCTCGATCTCCTGACCTCGTGATCTGCCCGTCTCGGCCTCCCAAAGTGCTGGGATTACAGGCTTGAGCCACATGCCTGGCCCATAAAAGAACTCTTATAAAGCAACATAGGCAAAATAATGTATACATGTAAAACAATGAGATATATGCAAAAATTTCCATAAGTGCAAAACAATATAAAATATGTAACAAAACACACTAATTGAGCATATATGAAAATAATAAAGCCAAATTCAGAATTACAATAACCTCTAGTGAGAAGGAGGTTACTGTAGTTAGGAATGTCATTGGGAGGGTTATATAAGGAGGCTTTAATTGTATTAGTAATGTTGTATTGTTTAAAGTTGTATTGCAGTTCTGTATAGCTATATCATTCCATGTCCTTTTTTTGTATGCCTGAAATATGTTATTATTAACATTATTAATTAAAATATATAAAACAAAATGTAAAGAAAATTCACCAATATTTGTAAAAAAACATTAATCTAGTTGCCAAATAAAAATAACTTTGCAAGTACAAAAGTGAAAAATCAAAAAGTCTGACAGAATTAATTATAAAAGTTGTACATTTTTGTATGTCAAAAAACGAATGACTTTTTTTCTTCTTTATGCGTTTTGGTATTTTCCAAGTCTTTTATCACAAACAGCATTACATTCATAATAAAAAAATAGTTTCAAAGGTAATATGATGAAAAAAAGCAAATTTAATTTAAAGTAAAAAAAGTACTGACAATGTTTACTTGTTTAAAAAGATATATTCTGGACAGAATAGTGTGTAGAGATTCACATAATAAATTTTTTCCAAGAACCAGTGCAGAAATTTAACATAAAATCTGAAAGAATCCACACAGCCTGTGAAATAAGTGGCAGGCTGAAGCCTACTCCGTGAGACAGGTGAAAAACTTAAGTCCCCAGAGTGTGATAGAGGAGAGTCTGCCTCCAGAGGACATGTCCCCACCAGGGAATCTGAAAATCCAGGTCTTGGGAGAAGACCTTAACCTTACCCAGAGCTGGAACAAATTGAGGGAGTGGTTTGAAATACAGAAGTAGAAGCAGCAGCAGAAAGTGCCTTGCAAGCAATCCCAGTCTTCAGTGTGAACCCAGGAAAGCCATTACTGACTATATCTCACAAGGGCCCTCAAAGAAGTCAACCAATGAGCTCAGGAAGAGGTTGCAGGTGGAAGAAGCTTCAAGCTGAATTTTGTAATATAATCTTGAGTAGGAACAAACTCCCTTGACCAGAACCCAGGGTTGGAGGTGGGGAGCACAAATGGGAATTGCACTGTAGACATGAGCACAGGAGTTGGGTGCCCAGCCTTGTGGAGAGATAGGGATGGGTGTGGCCAGAAACTGGAGGTTGCTATCTCTGTGGAAAGCTTATGGCCTCGGGCAGGACTGAGTTCTGTGTGCAGACTGCCTGGATCTAAGCTGTTAGTGGAGCACTGTGGGAGTGAGAGTGGCCTCACCAACTGCATGGGAGCTGGGTGAGGCTTACTGCTGCCTAATACTCCCCACTCCCTTTGCAAACTCTTCTGTGAACCAAAGGCAGTTACACTCCCCTCTGGAACTTTATCCCAGTAGCCTGAAACCCTCTCTTTGACCCTCACAGGGGCTGTGGCTAGCCCCACCCAAGGAGAGTCAGAGCACAGATCCACCTAACCCTATCCCCACCTGTCTGTGCCCCTCCACCCACCCTGATAGCTTAACACAAAGAACATAAATTTTAAGGAGCTTTATAGCTCCACCCATTGCCTGCGAAACCAGAATATTTCCCCTGGGTAACTTAGGGCAAACTCAAATCCTACTGCTACTACCACAGCTGGTGCTTTTTTGAAAGTGCCACCTCTTGGCTGGAGGCCAACCAAAACAGTCCATTACAGCACCTCTAGGTAGAATAATACCGTGTCCAGAATGGAGAAAAAGGCAGCATGACCTCAGCTGTACTCATCACCACTGCGTACAACACCCTGGCTAACCAAAGGTTCTGAGTGGGTCCATGTGACAAGTTCACAATAATTATAACCAGCACTTGAGAAAGCCAGCACACTAAGCCTATCAACCAAGGAATCTCACAGAGTCTACGTCACTCCCCTACCACTTTCGTCAGAAATGGTGCTGGTATCCATTGCTGGGAGACTTGAAGACAGGTCACATCACTGGATCCCTTGCAGATATTCCTCAGCACCAGTCTGGCGTCTGGTAACTCCACTAGGTGACTAGACCCAGAAGAGCAATAACAATTACTGTAGTCTAGCTCTCAGGAATTCCCACTCTTAGGGGAAGGGGGAGAGCACCACATCAAGGGAACACCCTGTGGGACAAAAGAATCTGAATAACAGTTCTTGAGTCCCAAATCTTTCCACTAATGGGAAGTTTCTTTCAGCAAAGACACAATTATAGTGCTGCTGTACACCTCTATCCCAACAGGGAGGCAACCTCTCTGATTGTTAAGGGTCTTGGAGACGGTGCCCTTATTCCCACCAGTACACCACTGCAAACACAGCTGGGGCTTCTCCCACTGGAATGCAGTGCGGATGCACCTACAGACAGCTTTCCTAGAACAATTCAGGGTGATTGCATCCCCACAGGAAGAGCACTCTCCAGGTCAGGCTTTCATGAGAGGCACAGTCACAACTCCTTTTTACTTGGAATATCAACATTCTTACAGATGAAAAGAGGAGCCTGTCTAACCTGAATAGCCAGAACACTGGGATAGAAATGAGGCTGGGAAGTGGATGCCTTCCCTGCTGGTCTGGCAGCTGAGGAGCTCCCACCTTTCAACCTGATAAAATCTCAGTACATCCAATTGAGGGCTTCCCAGCCACCTTCAACAAGGCTGGGACGTCTGCCCACCATTGGGTGTTACATCTACCCACCTGCTTTATCTACAGCCAGTGCCTACCCAGGGATAACTCCCCTACTGACCTGAAGCCTGGATCATCAACTCAGTAAATAAAACACTGGAGAAAAATTAAGTAAATAAAAAAGTGTACACCATGGAAGAATGAGATAAGTTTCAAAAATCCTTGCCATTCCAACCCCATATGAGACAGTGAACTTGCCCACACACAGTGTACATAACTACTACAACAAGCATCTGGAAAAGCCAGTGCACAAAGACCCTCTATAACTAAGGAAGTCATACAGAGTCTTTCTTGCTAAAAGCACCAAGAATTAAATTAGGCTACAATAAACTATAAACATTAAAGTCAGATTCCAAAGAGGGAAAAAAGAAATTAAATAAAAACCACAGTCAAATAAAAAATACATTCAAGAACAATTTGAAGAAAAGTCTACTCAAGTGAAAAGGAACCAGAAGAGTAATTCTGGTAATATGACAAAACAGGGTTCTATAACACCCCCAAAAGATCAAACTAGCTTCCCAACAATTGCTTCAAACCAAGATGAAATCTTTGAAATACCAGATAAAGAAGTCAGAAGATTATTAAACTGATCTAGGATATAACCAGAGAAAGGTGAAAACCACCATAATTTTTTTTTTTTAACTCAGGGTATGAATGAAAAAATTTCCAGAGAGATGTATATCATAAAGAAAAACCAATCAGAACTTCTGGAAATAAAAGACATACTTAGGGAAATTCAAAATGTAGTGAAAAGTTTCAGTATTAGACAAGAACAACTAGAATAAATAATTTCAGAGCTTGAAGACAAGGCTTTTGAATTAACCCAATCAGACAAAGATAAAGAAAAAAATAATCAAAAGAAATGAACCAAGTCTCCAAGAAGTATGTGATGATGTAAACTGGCCAAACCTAAGAATAATTGATGTTCCTGAGGGGGAAGAGAAGTCTAAGAGTTTAGAAAACTTATTTTAAAGAATAATTGAGGAAAACTTTCCTCGCCTTGCTAGATATACAGATATCAAAATACAAGAAGCTCAGACTCCTGGGAAATTCCTTTGCAAAAAGATCATCACCAAAGTACACATCATTAAACTATCTAAAGTCAACATGAAGAAAAGAATTTTAGTAGCTGTGAGACAAAAGCATCAGGTAACCTATAAAAGAAAAACTATCAGACTAACAACAGCTTTCTCAGCAGAAACCTTACAAGCCGGAAGGGATTGGGGTCCTATCTTTACCCTCCTTAAACAAAATAATTGTCAGCCAAGAATTTTGCATTCTGCAAAACTAAGCTTTATAAATGGAAAGATAAAATCTTTTTCAAACAAACAAATGCTGAGGAAATTTTCCACTACCAAACCAGCACTACAATAAAAGCTAAATGGAGTTCCATATCCTGAAACAGAACCTTGATCTGTATCAAAATGGAAACTCCTTAAAGCATAAATCTCACAGGGCCTATAAAACATTAACATAATGAAGAAAAAGTATCTAGGTAAAAACTAATATGATGAATAGAACAGTACTTCACATCTTAATATTCATGTTGAAGGTAAATAGCCTAAATGCTTCACTTGGAAAGATACAGAATGGCAGAATGGGTTAAAAAAAAACACTAACCAAATATCTACTGTCTTCAAGAGGCTCACCTAATACCTAAGGACTCACATAAACTCAAGGTAAAGGGGTGGAAGAAGGTATTCTACACAAATGGAAACCGAAAGCAAGCAGGAGTCACTATTCTTACATCAGACAAAACAGACTTAAAAAAATACAATAAAAAAGACAAAGAAGGCCATTATATAATAACAGAACGATTAGTTCAACAAGAAGATATTACAATCCTAAATTTATATGCACCTAACACAGGAGCTCCAAGATTTATTAAACAATTACTGCTAGATCTAAAAGCAACCCACCCTCAAAACTATACAAATACATGGAAATTAAATAATCTGCACTTGAATAATTTTGGGTTAATAATGAAATTAAGATGGAAATTGAAAATTATTGGAAATGAATGATAAAAGTGATACAACTGATCAAAGCCTCTGAGATACAGCAAAATAGTACCAAATGGAAAGCTCATAGCATTAAATGCCTACATCAAAAAGTCTGAAAGAACAAAAATAGACAACCTAATGTTACACCTCAAGGAACTAGAGAAACAATAACAAAGCAAATCCAAACGTAGCAGAAGAAAAGAAAAAAACAAAGATGAGAGCAGAACTAAATGAAATTGAAATCAAAAAAATAAAAAAGATAAATGAAGCAAAAAGCTGGTTCTTTGAAAAGATAAACAAAATTGATAAACTATTGGTGAGATTAAGCAAGAAGAGAGAACATCCAAATACGCTGAATTAGAAATGAAGCTGGCGATATTACAATTGATACTACAGAAATAAAAAAAATAATTGAAGACTAGTATGAACACCTTTATACACACAAACTAGAAAATCTAGAGGAAATGGATAAATTCCTGGAAACATGTAATTATCCTAGATTAAACCAGGAAGAAATAGAAACCATGAACAGACTAATAACAAGCAGCAAGATTAAATCAGTAATGAAAAATTGCCAACACAGAAAATTTCAGGACCAGATGGATTCACAGCTGAATTCTACCAGATATTCAAAGAAGAGTTGGTATCAATTCTACTGAAACTATTCCAAAAGATAAAAAAAAGAGGGAATCCTCCCTAAGTTATTCTGAAGCCAGTATAATGCTAATACCAAAACTAGGAAAGGACACAAGAAAAAAAAGAAAACTGCAAACCAATATCTCTGATAAACATAGATGCAAAATCTCAACAAAATGCCAGCTAACTGAATCCAAAAGCACATCCAAAAGATAATACATTATGATTGACTGGGCGCAGTGGCTCATGCCTGTAATCTCATCACTTAAGCCCAGAAGGTTAAAACCACCCTGGACAACATGGTAAGACCCCATCTCTACAAAAAATACAAAAATTAGCTGGTGGTGCATACGTGTACTCCCAGCTACTCAGGAGGCTGAGGTGGGAGTCTCACTTGAGCCCACAGGGCAGAGGTTGCAGTAAGCTGAGATTGTGCCACTGTCCTGCAGCCTAGACAACAGAGTGAGAATCTGTCTCAAAAAAAGAAGGAGAAGGAGAAGAAGAAGGAGGAGGAGGAGGAGGAGGAAGAAGAGGAGGAGGAGGAGGAGGAGAGAAAGAAGAAGAAAAGATAATACATCATGATCAAATGGGTTTTATCTCAGGGATGCAGGGATGATCCAACATATGCAAGTCAATATATGTGATACATCACTTAAACAGAATTAAAAACATAAAACTGTGTGATTATCTCAATAGATGCAGAAAAAAGCATTTGACAAAATGCAGCAACCCTTTGTGATAAAACCCTCAGCAAAATAGGCATACAAAGGATTTACCTCAAAGTAATAAAAGTAACATATCAAATCCACAGCCAACATCATACTAAATGGGGAAAAGTTGAAAGGATTCCCCCTGAGAACTGGAACAAGACAAGGATGCACACTTTCACCGCTTCTATGCAACATAGTATTGAAAGTGTTAGCCAGAGCAATCAGACAAGAGAAATAAATAAAGGGCATCCAAACTGGAAAAGAGAAAGTCAAACTATCTCTGTTCACCCATGATATGATCATATACCTAGAAAACCCCAAAGACTCATCCAAAAAGCTCCTACATTTGATAAACAAACTCAGTAAAGTCTCAGGTTACAAAATTAATGTACATAAATCAGTAGCACTGCTATACACTAACAACAAAAAGCTGAGAATCAAATCAAGAACTCAATCCATTTTACAACAGCTGTAAAATAAAAATAAAAATAAAAAAATCTAGGAATATACTTAACCTAGTAGGTGAAAGATCACCTACAATGCTGAAAGAAATCATAGATGACACAAACAAATGGCAGCACATCCCATGCTCATGGATGGGAAGAATCAATGTTGTGAAAATACCCAAATACCCAAAGCAATCTACAGATTCAATGCAATTCCCATCAAAATATCATCATTCTCCACAGAACTAGAAAAACAATCCTAGAATTAATATGTAATCAGAAAAGAGCCCACATAGCCACAGCAATGCTAAGCAAAAAGAACAAATCTGTAAGCATCACATTACCCAACTTTAAATTATACTACAAGGCCATAATTAGCAAAACAACATGGCACTGGTATAAATATAGGCACATAGACCAATGGAACAGTGTAGAGAACCCAGAAGTAAAGCCAAATACTTACAGCTAACTGATCTTCAACAAAGCATACAAAAACATAAACTGGGGGAAGGACACCCTATTCAATAAATGGTGCTGGGAAAACTGGCAAGAAAACTTCCACATGTGGAAGAATGAAACTAGATCCTCATCTCTCACCTTATACAAAAATCAACTCAAGATCAATCAAAGACTTAAATCTAAGACCTAAAATCGTAACAATACTGGAAGATAACATCAGAAAACTCTTCTGGACTTTGGCTTAGGCAAGCAATTCATGATTAATATCCTAAAAGCAAACTGCAACAAAGTGAAAAATAAATAAGTGTGACCTAATTAAACTAAAAAGCTTCTGCACAGCAAAATAAATAATCAGTAGAGTAACAGACAACCCACAGAGTAGGAGAAAATATTCACGAACTATGCATCTGACAAAGAACTAGTATCCAGAATCTACAAGAAACTCAAACAAATCAGCAATAATAATAATTTTAAAAACCCATCAAAAAGTGGGGAAAGGACATGAGTAGACATTTTTCAAAAGAAGATACACAAACAGCCAACAAACATATGAAAAAATGCTCACCATTGCTAATCATCAGGGAAATTTAAATTAAAACCACAATAAGCTATTACCTTACTCTTGCAAGAATGACCATAATTAAAAAGTCAAAAAACAATAGATGTTGGCATGGATGTGGTGAAAATGAAACACTTTTATACTGCTGGTGGGAATGTAAATTAGTACAACCACTATAGAAAACAGTATGGAGATTCCTTAAATAACTAAAAGTAGAACTGTCATGCAGCAATATGTGGTAGATCCAGCAGCTCCACTACTGGGTATCTACCCAAAGGAAAATAAGTCATTATATGAAAAACAAACAAACAAACATGCACACTCATGTTTAAAGCAGCACAAATTGCCATTGCAAAGATATTAAACCAACCTAAAGTGCCCATTGATCAATGAGTGGATAAAGAAAATGTGATATGTATACCCCATGAAATACTATTCAGTCATAAAAAAGGAATGAAATAATGACTTTTGCACCAGCTTGGATAGAGTGAGAGGCCATTATTCTAAGTGAAGTAATGCTGGAATGGGAAACCAAATATTATATGCTCTCACTTATAAGTGGGAGCTAAACTACAAGGATGCAAAGGCATAAGAGTACTATAATGGACTTTGTGGACTCAGAGGGAATAGTTGTGGGGGTAAAGGCTATATATTGGGTACAGTGTGTACAGCTTGGGTGACAGGTGCACTAAAATCTCAGAACTTACCATTAAAGGCCGGGCGCGGTGGCTCAAGCCTGTAATCCCAGCACTTTGGGAGGCCGAGACGGGCGGATCACGAGGTCAGGAGATCGAGACCATCCTGGCTAACCCGGTGAAACCCCGTCTCTACTAAAAAATACAAAAACCTAGCCGGGCGAGGTGGCGGGCGCCTGTAGTCCCAGCTACTGGGAGGCTGAGGCAGGAGAATGGCGTGAACCCGGGAGGCGGAGCTTGCAGTGAGCTGAGATCCGGCCACTGCACTCCAGCCTGGGTGACAGAGCAAGACTCCGTCTCAAAAAAAAAAAAAAAAAAAAAAAAAAAAAAAAAAAAAAAATAAAGAACTTATCTGTGTAAGCAAAAAACCACCTGCACCCCCAAAACGACTGAAATTTTAAAAAAAGAAACTACTGATACAGAAAACAACATGGATGAATCTTAAAAGCATTACTATAAATGCAAGAAGCCAGACACACGAGAGTACACACTACACAATTTCATTTATATGAAACTCTAGGAGAGACAAATATAATCAATAATGATAAAAGAAGACCAGTTATTGCCTGGAACCAGGGATGGCACTGAAGAAAGAAGTAAAAGAAACCTTTTGAGATTATGGAAATGTCCTATAACTTGATGGTCATGATGATTACATGGTTCTTTTAATTTGTCAAAACACATTAAACCTTACACTTAAAATATATATTTTGGCCAGGCGCGGTGGCTCATGCCTGTAATCCCAGCACTTTGGAAGGCTGAGGTGGGCGGATCACGAGGTCAGGAGATCGAGACCGTCCTGGCTAACACTCGATGAAACCCCGTCTCTACTAAAAATACAAAAAATTAGCCGGGCGTGGTGGCAGGCAGTTGTACTCCCAGCTACTCGGGAGGCTGAGGCAAGAGAATGGCGTGAACCCGAGAGGCGGAGCTTGCAGTGAGCCGAGATCGCCCTCTGCACTCCAGCCTGGGTGACAGAGTGAGACTCCGTCTCAAAAAAGTAAAAAAATAAAAAAAAAAATATTTTATTTTGTATAATTATATCTCAATAAAGTTAATTTTAAAAAGAAAAAAGTAAAAGGAAATATTTAACATAGCACATCTTGATTTTGTTAGACATATGTATATTATCGCAGGTATTTTTAAATTAATTATGACTTGCTTGGCTTTGTGTGTAATTAAACAAATTGAAAACTATCAGAAGGAGAGAAAATAAAGGAAATAGATATGATATTTTAACATGGTGGATCTGAAGAATTTATAGATAGCCATCAGGTCTATCTCTAGCATTCATACATTTTTTTCATATATTAATTCATTAAACATTGTAACACTTTATCATATGTCAGGGACTGTGCCCGACATGATGCCTCTGTCTTTAAGATTTTACAATACACTGGCAAGACAAACCATAATTACACTATAACATTTTATGTGGGGCTAT
Source organism: Rhinopithecus roxellana (assembly GCF_007565055.1). Lineage (NCBI taxonomy): Eukaryota > Metazoa > Chordata > Mammalia > Primates > Cercopithecidae > Rhinopithecus > Rhinopithecus roxellana. Next base: position 170,022,303 of record NC_044552.1, read on the forward strand.
ATAAAAAATGCCTTGGGTACATAAATGTTGGGGCCACTCATGGCTTGATTTTGGCATTTAGCCAAATAGTATTATATGCAGATTTCAAATGAGAAATTCTAGAGAATAAAATGAGATTAAAACCTGACCTACATTACTTTTAAGTTAAAAAAAAAGTATGCGGAATCATTTTTCTTGGGATGAGGGAAGCAGGGTTGGAGAAATGCAAAGAAAAAGCAATTTATGGACCTTGAATTTGGGTTCATTTTGTTTTTATATTTTTTTAGAAGTTTATAGCAATTCGTTACACTGCTTTTCAGATTTGATGAACATTTGTGATAAAGATGTCAGATTTGTGAGTTGTCAAATCAAGTCCAAATTAATCTTGAAAAAATAGTATCCATTTGTTCTCAATGTCAGTGAAAACAAGAAATACAGAAACCAGCACTGAGGGAAAATAAAATGGCTTTATCTCATTTTATATGGGGAAGAAATATATTTGTTTAGAAAACACTAACTGGAGGTAAACAGACAAGAGCATAGTTAGAGGAGTTTGTTTTTTTGTAAAATGTAAGATAAAGGGGTAAAACTTAGTGGGCAGGAATTATTACAGCATAGTGTTAAAAGCGAGGAACAATCTGATTGATGAGAAATTAACAAATACTGTTTAAATTAGAAGGAAATGTAGCTAGCAATGTCCAGGAAGATGGATTCTACTTTAAATGTGAGTAAAATGAGACTGGGAACCATGGCTAAAAATTAAATCCGGGTTCAACCAAAACATTTTCACAGGATTTGGAAAATAAGTTAGCATCATGTATGATGTTTCTGCTTCAAGGTGGGAAGTTTGCCACTTACATAAACAAAAAGGTGATATAGTTGTTTTTTTATTTTTTATTTTAATTTAATTTAATTTAATTTAATTTTTTTACCTTTCCTTCTTGGTATCTTTCTAGCATTTTGAATTCTACGTGTTCAAAATGGAGCTCATCAATTTCCCATGCAAAACTAATTTTCCTCTGGACTTACCTATTGTGATGAATTATAACACTATCTAGTCATCTAGATGCCAAAATGTTCTTTTGTCTTTTCAATTTCCTATATTAAATTATTTGCCTAATTGTGCAGGTTCCCTTTGTCTAAGCCATCTTTCCTTCCTTCCCATTTCCACAGTCACTACCCGGATCTTGGTCTCTGTTAGTCCTTGCCTGGGCCCACAGAGCCTCTCTCACATTGTGCATGGTTAATGATGTTACTCTTGATAGCCAGGGCTAATTATATCACTTCCTGATATGGCGTGGCTGTGTCCCCACCCAAATCTCATCTTGAATTGTAGTCCCCACAATCTCCATGAGTTGTGGGAGGGACCTGGTGGAAGGTAAATGAATCATGGGGGCAGTTACCCTCCTGCTGCTGTTCTCATGATAGTGAGTTCTCACAAGACCTGATGGTTTCATAAGAGGCTTTTCCCTCTTTTGCTCCTTTTACTCCTTCTTGCTACCATGTAAAGAAGAACATGTTTGCTTTCCATTCTCCCAGGAGTGCAAGTTTCCTAAGGCCTCCCCAGCCATGCTGAATTGTGAGTCTATTAAACTTATTTCCTTTATAAATTACCCAGTCTTTGGTATGTGTTCATCAGCAGCTTGAGAATGGACTAGTACACTTCCCTGGCTCAAACCCTTTTCAAGACTTCTCATGACTTCAGAATCTAGACAGGAGTTCAAGGTTGACAAAATTTACCTACCACCTACTTTCCCAAGTTTATTTTCAATGACTTCCTTATAGTCTTCTTGCATTCTAATAAAACTGACCTTTCCACTGATGCCCTGACACAACAACTGCTTTTCCATCTTCATATCTTTGCATTTGTGTTTGCTGTGCATGGAATATTCTCCCTTTCCTCCTCTACCCATATGCCCTAACCTATCTTCATCCCTCTGTAAAGATCTCTGGTGCATCAAATTCTTAGGGGCTTTTCCCTTGTTTAAACTTTTACCATATTTTTTTAATTTTTATGCTGCATCCTTTCTGTTACAAGAACATATAATTTTAATTATCTGTACTACCTTATAGCCTTTTCCAGAGCAGGAATTTGTATATTATTCATATTTATGGCTCTTTAATCAATAATTCATAAAAAAGCAAAGTACTATTTTTTAAAATATCATGTATTTTATGATTCATTCAAATTTTAAAATTTGAGATGTATCAGCTCCTAATGAAAAGTACTACACAACAAAATGAAAATTATCCTCTAGTATTTTCTCTAGGTCCCATGTATCAAGATAAGTTGTAAATAAAGAATATTTTTACTGCAAATAAAGCAGCCACCTCTTCAGTTTCAGCTTGGAGAAATCTGAATTATTCTCATACAAGCAGCCACATAAATAAATTTTATCTGCACCTTGACACAATGTGTTTAACAAACGTCAATTAAACACAGCTGGTTTCTTCTCATTGGGAGAAATTAGGTGCAAATAAAAGAAGACATTGCATATGAATACATATTGTAGTTAGCCTTGTTCTGAGATTATTAAAAACAGGTCTTAAAGTGCTTTCTATACAGTAAAATTAATACCTCTAAATTTAATTTTTAAAGTAAAAAATTATTTTCAGTGAAATTATCCTGAAATTATTTAATCACTATTTTTATATTTGACCTGTGTTGCTAGTTTGATATATAAAAGCGTTTAAAATTTGTTTTTCTATCTTCAAAAAAAATAGAAAGTTCTATGTGAATGTACTCAAATTCAAACATATTTGCTTGAGGATTCTTCTTTAGCAGAAATGTTTCACGTGGAGTCTAAGCATGCAAACATTTTCTACTATCTTAAATTATAAATTACAGAAAACAAATAAAGCTCTAGAAATTGGAGCTTGGTTGATTTTGATGGGAAACTGGGAGCTCTGGAAAATGATGCTGGCTTCTAATGATGTTATTTGTTTTCATCTATTACATTAAGTAAAGGTAATTGCTAAGCTTATTGCCCATTAGTATGTTATTCATTAAGTGAATTATTAAAATACATTTCTCCTATGTTATGCTTTTTCTCATTCTCTTCTTCTTCTGTGAGATTAACTGGCTTTTTCCTTACCATAATATTAAAATGAATTGTTTGCCTGTGTAGAGTTTGCCCCACCTCAGATTGTAAAGCCTCCCTGAACACTAGGCTTTTCAGGCTGCTGAAACTTGGGGACTGGTATTGTCCTGTATCACATCTATATGCACTATACACCACAAGCAGCAGAAATTACATTATTTTGTCTTGTATCTTCTTAGTTCCCAGTATACCACCTCCCCCCCCCCCAAATTTTAAAAAAGATTGAATCTGTTTTAGTGAGCCTCCAGAATGAAATGTTAATGGATAAATGAAACAGTAAGCATTGTTTGTTTTTACCGAATTGCACTGAATATCTTGTCTGACACAACCTGTGGTCAATCTGAAAACATGTGAGTCGTAGTTGATGGGGAAACAGTCATTATCATCAATTCTTGTCTGGGCTACCACTAGGTGGATGGTGCAGATTCTATATTACACACTGTAGCCTGCCAAATACCCCGGATCTTCCATCAATCACAGGCTGGAGATATACCTCGAGTCCCACCAGAGCCAGGGACCTTTAGTTATTGCACAGGTGGGATATCAACTCACTCTTCAAATAGCTCTAGTATTTTTGTGGAAATAAACATTTACTGCATCACACTGTGATTTGGAAGAATTTAACCATTATAATACCATCATCATTTTTCTACATAGAGGACAGAATAGATGTTTCATGCAATTTCTTGGTATTGCAATCTAAGATTTCCTGGGAAATGCCGGTTTCAATATAGAGAATTTCCTCTTCCTTTATCAGTCATCTTGAAGTTGCTTTTGTTATAACACTTCTTTTACAATATAAGAGTATCCTTTCCAACTTGACTTATGATTGTTAGTTATTATTAAAACTAGGCATTGTTAAGCAAGAAAAGCTGAAAAAAAAAAAAGAAGTCATACAAATTACTTGGTCAGAGAGCCTCACAAAGGACTTAAATAGATTTGGAATGAAAAAATAGTAAGACTAGGTTAATTTAAATAACTTGCTATATAAATGTTGGAAAACAATTACCAACATCCCTAAAATTTTAACCATCAAGATCAAGGTTTAAAATGAATGCATTTTCTCTTACACAAACATAAGCCTCCTTTCAATCTGCTTTGTTCTTTTAATTCTGTGATTTACCTAGGTGCATTTGCATTTATTGTATTTTTTTTTTCTCTTTTTCTTCCTTATGATATCTTTATCTCCTTTGTGGGCAGGGGCCATTAAAAATCTTCAATTGTGCCAGATGTCTCTGGCTACTGAGTCAACATTAGCTAATTAAGCCATGAAGATTGAGCTATGAGGATATTGCCATCTTTCTATCCATTACAAATATAAAGTTTTTTTTTTTTTTTTTTTCTAGCTTTCTATCTCTGTGGGCAAGTGTGGTCTGAATAGAAGGTGAGCAGTGAGTGTAGGTGTGGGATACAACATCATTTTAACCTTTTAAAGTGTTTATGTCCTCTTACAAATTTATACTGCAGAGATGGTCTTTTGCCACTATGAGCCACATAACATGTGATGTATATTAGCAGTTGCTTGAAAAACATTTGTGCTTCTTGATGATAGATGAGGACTTTGTAGTTGCTTATTTTTTTGTCATCCTTATGGAACTAACATGATAACAGTTACATCCTAATAGAAAAAAGTTAAAGTCCTAAAATCATCCAGGTCATTCTTAAGCAGGGCTGGAATGTCTCAGAATTTAATAACTATTCTTCACCAAGCAGAACTTAGTCACACCACTGTGGACTTCCCTTATTTTCTCCTATTTGCCACCAAAAAAGCAAGTGAAAGAATGTAAGAGAGCGATAAGGAGATGTGGTTACTGTTTAACAACCCATCCAGTTGTTGGCTCATGGCTTTCATCCAGATGAGAATGATTAGGAAAAAGGCCAAAAATGTTTATATTCCAGAATGTTACATTCAACATTTCTGAATCCAAAGTCTGAATTTTATTTTTCTCAAAAGCCATTTGTGCTAATGTTTGTATTATAAATATGTCCTTCAAAGAGGTTGAGTTAGGAATGGTATTTTCTGCTGGAGGGGCTAGACATATAGATATGTAACCAGTTATCTTTTATATCCTATGTTCTTATGACAGAAGCTACCTTCTTTGCAGCTATGGAAGGTGTTGATAGAAAGCGCATTTCCTTTGTACTGCTTGCGACAAAGGAACTCATGGCCAGGTTAATATTACATATAAACATGTTTAAGTACAGACTGTAATAGAGGCTCCACGAGGTCAGGGATTTTTGGTTTTTTTGTTCTGTTATGTATCCCAAGACCTAAAACATAGTAATTACTAAGGAAATAGTTACTGAATGAAAGACTAGAATATGGTCACATTATTCTTGCATTTTGTTTTCTTTGGCTATGCAGGTTGTATCTTATTTTCCTGTTTTCATAATCATCTTCTGAATATTAATACTTAGTCATATGAAGAAATATTAATATAAGATATAGAATAGTCTTAACAATCGAGATAGAAAAAACATATCTCAAGTGTTTCTTTTCCTTTTTTCTATTTATCTTAAATAGGTTGATTATGTGGGTTGATGTTTTGATTTCATTGTGTAATACACTGTTGAGGTCAAACAAACTAAGATTTAGTGAAGATTATTTTGAAAGAAATACAGCATTTAAAAATTTTATTTGCAAAATATGTTTCAGAAACATTTTGTTTCTGGCCTTAAACAGAAATCTTAATAATATTTTCTACATTATGCAGGCAGCAAACAGTGAGACAGGCATGCCCAAGCATTTCTATGGAAGGACTTACACATTCTTAACAGCAATTTCAATTGTTCCCAGAATTGAGAATTTTTATTCTAATAATGACATGGGTAATATGCCAATAAGGTACATACTAAAGGTGAGACCTAAAATTCATCTTGCAAAATACAATTATTCACAAATGACTCTGAAATACCTCTTTAGTGTGGGGAAAAGAAAAAGAGATCAGCCTGTTACTGTGTCTATATAGAAAGAAGCAGACATAAGAGACTCCATTTGGTTCTGTATTTGAGATGCTGTTAATCTGTGACCCTGCCCCCAACCTTGTCCTTGCAAGAGACATGTGCTGTGGTGACTTAAGGTTTAAAGGATTTTGGGCTGTACAGAATGTGCTTTGTTAAACAAGTGCCTAAAGGCTGCTTGCTGGTTAAAGGTCATCACCATTCTCTTAATCTCAAGTAAGAGAAAAACATTTGTCTCCTGCCCGTCCCTGGGCAATGGAACATCTCTGTGTAAAACCCATTGTATGCTTTGTTTACTGAGCAAGGAGAAAATCGCCTTTAGGAATAAGGTGGGACTTGCTGGAGCAATGCTGTTAAAAGGTTTATGGAGATGTTTGCATATGCATCTCAAGGCACAGCATTTTCCTTTGAACTTATTCAGGTCACAGAGATCTTTATCTATATGTCTTACTGCTGATTTACTCCCTTATCTTTTTGATGGTAAAGATAATTATCAATAAATACTAAGGGAACTCAGAGACCGGTGCCAACGTGGGTCCTCTGTAAGCTGAGCGCCAGTACCCTGGGCCCTGCTTTTCTTTCTCTATACTTTGTCTCTGTGTCTTATTTTCTTTTCTCAAGTCTCTGATTCCACCTAACGAGAAACACCCACAAGTGTGGAGGGGCAGGCCACCCCTTCATTTAGAATTCTTCTTTGCTTTCCAGGCTGTTCCATGAAATTTTTGCTGCTATTACTTTAGAATGCTGTCACACCCCTTCCCCTTGCTTACTTTAAGAAAATTCCCTCACACTGAACATGCACATATACATTTTGTAATGTAATTCTAGTCTGTCTTTTCAGTTATCTTCTTGGCACAAATATCACTTCTAATAAACACCATTAATTATAATTATGGTATTAATATCACTAACAACAATTACCCATTCTAGATTAGTTTATTCATTTTCATTGACTTAAAATGATTGCTTCTTGACTTGAGAGGTAATCAGTTCCTTAGAGACCTCTGAGACTAGTGAGAATAGAGCAAAGAGGCCAACTGTTAGGCTTGTCAGACTTCCTTTTTTATGCTGGGCTATGCCCCTTTTCACAGTTTCACTTGGATGAAGAGCTGAAGATTCAATAGTTAATGCCTTTTCAGTGTGGGAGAGTCTAACTTGGGAGGTCATAGAAGAATGAGGGAAGGTCTTATCTATTTATTTCTCGGTATTTTTCTGGTAGCTGAATTGAATTAATTTTACCTGTGTGAGATTACACATCATTAATGATTGTGAGTGTGGTAAATGGCTATTGAAAGGTTGACAGTGTGAAAAAACTAATTAAAATATGTACAGTCTAATCAGAAAGAAAATATATGAGAAAAGAGGAGAATGTAAAAATGGTTAAATTATTAAGCATGTACAAGATCTCAGGATAGTATCTTTACCTTATTGCTACATATTTCACCAAATGAGGATTATTTTTTTCTTATCTCATGGTAACATCAAATGAATAAGTTCAAATTTACATCTACAAACCAGAGATTAAATATGTCAATAAAAAAGTGAAATATCTGTTGGAAATTATAATCATAAATTAAGTAAGCCATAAATAGAATTTCACTGAGGTGTTTTGATTTGTGTGAATGAATTCATTAAATAAATATTATAGCAGCAAGTTAGAGTCCTGTAATATACTGACTATCTAGTGGGATTCTTTTCCACTGCATTCCAAATTTATAAGAAATATGCAAAAATTAAGTAAAGAAATAGATCTCAGAGATTATTAACTTTTATATCATGTAGACTTAAATACAGTTTTAATGAACAGAACCAAAGAAAAATTAAATTGTATTTACCTTTTTTTATGCTTAGAAAAGTGGCTTCAATTTATTAAGAATGAATCTTGAAATGGAAGATTGAAACTAAGTATGAATTGTCTGATTAATTTACTGTTACCTCAAAATATTAAATTTATTAAATACTGTATTCACAAAGTGTTATCGAGATAGGAGGTGGGATGCAACTATGGAGGGTCTCAGACACTGGGACACAATGGGGACTAGCTAAAACAGGGATGGGGCAGAAACATCTCTCCATAAGGCAAGCCCACCCGTGTGCCATGTCAGTTTACCATTGCCATGGCAACTTCTGTAAGTTACTGCCCCTTTCCATGTCAATAACATAACAGCCTGAAAGTTACCACTCTTTTTCTAGAAATTTCTGCATAATTTGTCCCTTAATTTGCATATAATTAAAAGTGGGTATAAATATGACTGCAGGACTGCCTCTGAGTTGCTATTCTGGGCACACTGCATATAGGATAGCCCTACTCTCCAAGAAACAGCACCTCTGCTGCTGCCATATGCTGCCGCTTCAATAAAAGTTGCTGTTTAACACCACCAGCTCACCCTTGAATGTCTTCCTTAGCAAAGCCAAGAACCCTCCTGGGCTAAGCCCCAATTTTAAGACTTGTCTGCCCTGCATCTTTATGATCAATGCAAGAGTCTCCTGTACAATGAGGTAAGGTATACAAATAGCAGATGGTCTACTGAATAGTTGAACACCTTTCAACTTCTCTTGACCTGTTAGTACACCTTTCACCTGCCACTTTTCTAACAGTTGACTTATTGTTGGGCTAAAACTAAAAGGGACCAGAGATAATTTTAATTTCTTTTCTCTCTCACTGGAATAGAGGTCTCACAAGGTCACAGGTTCAGTGCTAAAGAAGAGGAAATTTAAAAACAGGGTAAAAATTGTTATAGTTTTCTTTTTGGTCTTTAATAAGTATTAAATTCAACAGTCTAAAGCTAAAGAAACATTAAGTCTATAGAAGTGAAATTGATTGTGTAAGTGAACACTGGAAATTAGAGAAAAAAGAATAATTAAAATCAAATTTCTTTACTTCTGGTCCAATGTTCTTTCCATGCCACTAGCCTGCTTCCTCCAAGCATTTTGTTACAAAATTTTTTAAAATGTGAAAAAATATGTTTTCTTGAATTATCCAGAACAGTTATTCCTAATGTTTTTGGAGCGTTATTACTTACATGTTATGTTAATTATGCTGAGTCCTTGTAAAACGTATGTATAATTTGTTTTTCTCTTTCTCTATCTCTTAGATTTTTCTTTCGTTTAAAGATGGCACATTCTAAAATTAATTTGATTTTGAGATTTGAGAACTTACGTATTTCCAATGGAAGGTAACATCTTTTTGGTAGTGATCACTTTTTGTCATGTTTATGTGCCTAGCAGCTAATAGAATGCCTGGTGCATAATACACATTCCCAGAACTGAATTAAACAAGTTGATACAATTGACGTGTTTTGTGAAATCTTGATTTAAAAATCACCTACTCAGAGAATGCTTCAAGTTTCCACTTTGTGTGGGTAGACATCATTGTCTAAATTGAAAGTAAACTGTGATCTATTGAACCAAGGATGGCATTATCAAACTTATTTATGGTTCTGTCCTGGTTAGGTTTTTCATTATTTGTTTTGTGGTTGTTAAATGCAGTCTTGATATCATCATGTGATTTTTCTCATTTTAATAAAACTGTATTTTCTATAATTTATTCCCATCTGTCCTTTCAGCTGACTGATAATTCCACATTACAAATTACATTGTATTTTGATACGTGTTTTTGTCCTCATCGAGTCCTTTTGCCTTTGATGCTACTACAACTTCAAAGAGAGCTTAAATAAATGAAGAGAATGTATGGGCTAAGTGCTAAAGGGGTGAAATCTTGAAAAACCTAGATAAAAAATGGTTATATATTTCTCTTCTGTCTTTACTGAGTATTAAATTCGCCAGTCTCTTTTTGAGAAAGTCCTTTACCTGTACTTCTCTACTGACCCCTTCTTTATTCAGCATGTTTGTGTACTCCTTATAATTGATGATATAGCAGTGGAAAGGGCTTATATTTAGGCAGACAATGGAGCAGATGAGTCTGAAACAGAATTTGGGAAGCTAGGAATCTGGAGAACATGAGAAACAACTCCGAGAACTCTCTCAGTACTGGGCACAGCATTTCCAGGAAATTACGGCTTTAGGGACACAGAAAATATATGAAACACCCATTATAACAAATTTCCCTCTGCCTCCACCTGGGTGGGGTGATAGGAGGGAGCAACAACTTCACTCCAGTATGTAGTGTTTGCAGAGAAGGTGTACCAAACAGCTTCTTTATTCAAACAAAACAGACTAAATAAGCAATGTGTTTATTTTTTGTAGTTTTTTAAAAATCACACATTTTGTAGCCTATGTGTATTTGTATGCCTTGCTTTGTTCTCAGGTATTATTTCTTGTTAATTCCTTACGGAAACATTGTAGACTCTTACATATGCCTTGTATATTCTTGTTTAGTGAATGAATAACTTAAGAACAGAAGTATGTCATGTAGATATATAAATTTCTGAGAAATAATCTAGCCCTATCTCCAAGACAAAGAAACAGATACTTGGAGAAGCTGCACAACTTCTAATTAGCAGCAGAAAGGGTTAGTCTCAGTTTCTTTTGATTCCCTCTGCAGTGTGTTTTCCATCAGAAAAATACAACTGCTGCCAAACTGATAGATTTCCTATAACTCTTGACTACAGGATTAGTCAAGAGGTTGTTACTTTAATGCTGAGCCTTTATGACCTAATAACTTCCCAGCACAGGAATACCTCTTCAACTAAGATGTATGCCATGACCTAGAAATTTTACTTCTCAATATCTACCCTAGAGTAACACATGTTTATGAGGATTCATAAAAAAGGATGTTGCAGCTATGTTTGTAATAATAAAGTCCTGGAGAGAAATTAAATGCTTCTGTATAGGGGAATGGTTAAATAAATCTTAATATTTTTATGCAATGAAATACTATGCAACAATTTAAAAGAATGAGTGATACCTATGTTTGGCAAAAACAGCTGAATTCTACAATGTTGTATTACAATGTGTAAAACACATAGCCATGTAAAAAGCAGTATTAGATAATATATCTAGATCCATGTGATGTGTGTGCAAAAGCATTAGCAAAGGGTGGGAATTAAATATGTTAAACTGTGATAGAGATAGTCACCTATGGGGATGGTGGGACTAAAAGTTGAAGGTGGCTGTCAAAGGGGATTTGATTGCATCTCCATGTCTTAAATTTGTAAAAAAAAAAAAAAGTATTTATAAATGTATCAGTGTAATGTAAAAACAAGTTGGTTAAAGCACATTATCCAATAAAAGCTTAATATGTCCCTGTTTTGACATGATCTTAGACTAGGGGCTGGGAGAGAATATGCAGATGTGGGTGAGGAGGTGGTCATTCTGGGTCAGCTCATGTTTCACAAAGCAGAAAAATAAGTTATTGATATTGCATTATTACAGGACAAAGAAAATAGCAAAGAATAAGGGGTCAGCAATGAAAGAAGACAGTAAAGGTAGTCATGTTTTTATTAACAGAGCCAATTTAGTCAATAACAGGATACCAATTTTCTTCAAGTCCAAAGAAGTGATCATCAAATATTTGCTATGCATAGCCTCTAATAAAGTTCAGAATTTTCAGTCTTTAGTTATTCTGAAGTATATTATCTTTTGATGCTCTGTACATAATCATAATGTGTGTTTTGACATTAATAGAAATCAGAAAAAAATGAGTAAAAATCAGGACAGAACAAAAGGGGGATTTTAAACATACACTTTTGGGAAAACGGTAAAGTATTCAGAAATGCCAAATTATCGGTAAGGATGAGTGGTATCTGATTAAAATACTATCTTTCTAAGCTCTGAGTCTGCTGCAGGCAAACGTCATTTTGAAACGATGCCTTATTTATAGGAAGAAGAGCTTCATGAATAGCTATTTTACATAAAAATCCTTCACAGTGAAACTTTGTGAGGTTTATTTATGGGAAGCTATATAGTGCAGAGGTTAAGACCACAGGCTTAGGGCTCAGATGTATCTAAATTTTGAAACCTGGTTCCACCATTTACAGATTTTAAGATCTTGGGTAAGTTACTCTATCTGTACCTCAGTTTACTCTTTTATTAAAGACAATTATACCGTATACCTCACAGATTGCTTTAAGGAGGTAATAAATGAGGTATTGAAGGGAAAGCACTTAGCTCTGCAAGTGTTCAGTAAGCTACAGAAGTTACTTTTTTCTCCCTCCAGTGGAAATGTATAAATGTAGGCAGACTGTGAAATGATAGCCTTTTATTAGTGTTTTGCAAAACAAAGTGTAGATTATTTAGCTCTTTAGTTAACTTGGTGAATACACACACCAAAGATATGAGAATTTTATCTCCATAGTGGATTTTTCAAGTTTAGATAAGGGCAGAACAATCAGATATTTCTCTTGGTGTAGCATGCCCCAGAGAAAAAGGGAGAGTCGGAGCAAAGCCAGGGAGTGGTTGGAGATAAAGGTGGTGGTGGGGAAGGGATGCAAGCTTAGCGTGCTGTCCACAGGGCTGCCCTGTGCCCACAAACGGTAATGACTTCTGTTGGCAAAGATTTGGGAGAAAAGGGATTAAGATAAAAGTGTAGAGCACGTCTGCCAATGCTAAATCATTCCACAGTTGTGTGGTTCTTTTAGAAATGCCCCTTGACTATCATGGAGTATCTTTCACAAGTTTTGCCAAAAAAAAAAAAAAAAAAAACCCTGATTTCAGACATCTGGACAGGTTATAGTTTATCCACCTATTAACATTATCTCTAAGTTAGGAAATTCCGCAGGCTCCAGCTTTTCCTATTAAAAAATTCTATAGCAAGGAAGGTCTCTCCTTCATCTAATTCCTATCTCTCAATACACACACACACACACACACACACACACACACACACACACACACCACATACACACACGTTTTCCCAGATTAAACAAACGTTTTCTAACTGTATGCCTTTCCTATGAATAACTCAAGGGCTCCTGGAAGTTATTGATTTTCAGTATTTTTTGCATTGACATACTGATTTTCTCTTCTTCCTTTACCAAAATGGATAATATCTATTCATCATTCTTTACATAACACCCCATAGATTTGAACGTCTAAGTCAATTGTCAAGGTGTTAGTTGAAATCCAAGTCAATAACCCATTATTTTGTTTTGTCCTTTTTAAATGAGTTAAATTAAATCTTTGCTCTTATCATTTTCATTCATTTAGCCAATGAGATTATTGTGGTATATTAGACTTCATTCAGTAGAATAGTATTATTCTAATTTAATACATTAGTATGATACTGAGCCAAATATAAGCATCTTTCATTTACTGTATAAATGTAACCCTTCAGATAAAAATCTGGTTCAAATTGATCAACTATATATGGTTTGCATTTTTGTATGTATGTATGTATTTATGTATTTATTATTTTCATTTTTTTTAGACACAGTCTCACTCTGTTGCCCAGGATGGAGTGCAGTGGTATGATCATGGCTCACTGCAGCCTGGACTTGCTGGACTTAAGCAATTCTCCCACTTCAGCCACCCTCGTAGCTGGAATTATAGGAATTACAGGTGTGTGTCACCATGCCTGGCTAGTTTTTCTGTTTGTTTGTTTATCATTCATATATAAAGTTTAAAAAGCAAAAGGAACTATTTGGTTATTAATGTCCTTAACTGGGATTCAACACATGATACTGAAAATGCTAACTTGCTGTGCAGTCTCTTTTCCCTTTTTTTTGTTTTTGTTTTTTTTTTTAACCTGAATTTTCCTTTTCCTGAACTTAATGAAGTGAAGATTCTAACTTAGTGGTTAATTTTAGGAAACACAGCTGAAGTGGTTGGTACACCTATTTGATTCCCCTTATACATTAAAAAATAAATCTAATTAAAGAATTGTATTTTAGATACATAATCTTTTAGAATAATAAATTTATTTTGGAAGCTGGCAGGGCATCATTTACATAGAGGATAAATAATAAATTATAAATTCTAAATATTTTGCAAATTGCTTCCTGTAAAATGCAACAGGAGATGGATGGACTGACTAACATGCTTTCTGGATCTAAATTTCCATTATTATGACTGTGGTTTTGAACAACTGTATGCAACCTTTCCAACAGAAAAATGAAAACTGTTTTATCTTAAGTTAGGGTTTGAGTAAATTCTGAAAAATTTTAATCTTTAAAAGAATCATGAAGAAGTTGCATTTTAAATATTGTCTAGCCATATACAGTGTCTGATAATTCACAGTCAAGTGATCAGGAACACGTTTTCAGGAAAGAAAAATCCCTGCTTTCTTGAATGGTGTCCCACATCACTTCTCTCACCCACCTGAAACTTTGTCTATAAATTACATTTGTCATCACAGAAATCAGATAAACTTAAACACTAAGATTATTGTGCAAAGATGAAAGCCATTGCCTTTTTTAGAGTAAGAGAAGCACAGTTTATCTAGAGTAAAACCTCAAGAGATTAGCTACTGAGTTAAGGATGCAAGTACAGCAGTGCTTTTCAAACTGTAATGGGTTTACAAACCAAATAGTAATCTTGTGAAATGCAGATTGTGATTTGGTAGTTCTGAGATGGGGTCTGAGATCTTACATTTCTAACAAGCTCCCGGTAGTACCAATTCTACTGGTTCAGGGTCTCATGTAACAATAATGTACATAACTCTAATATTTGGGGTCAAGTAACATTAACATTTTTGATATTAAATTTACAAATGTTAGAGGTCACTGGCTTTCCTAAACATTCACAGACTAAAGTATTGATGGTTAAGGTGTGTGGTATCAAGCTACTATTTTCAGCCATTGTCAGGGAAAACCCTACCTCCGATATTCAATGTGGGTTCTTTTCTATTTCCCCAAGCATTGGCTGGTCTGAGAAATAAAGGGAAAGAGTACAAGAGAGAGAAATTTTATAGCTGGGTGTCCGGGGGAGACATCACATGTCAGCAGGTTCTATGATGCTCCCTGAGCTGTAAAACCTGCAAGTTTTTATTAGTGATTTTCAAAAGGGGAGGGAGTATACAAATAGGGTGTGGGTCACAGAGATCATAAGCTTCACAAGGTAATAAAATATGACAAAGCAAATGGAGGCAGGGCGAGATCACAAGACCATAGGACAGGGCAAAATTAAAATTGCTAATGAAGTTTCGGGCATGCATTGTCATTGATAACATCTTATCAGGAGACAGGGTTTGAGAGCAGACAACCTGTCTGACCAAAATTTATTAGGTGGGAATATCCTTGTCCTTATAAGCCTGGGAGTGCTACAGGAGACCAGGGCTTATTTCATTGCTTCAACTTTGACTGTAAAATACAGCTGCCCCCAAAGCAGCCATTTCAGAGGCTTACCCTCAGGGGCCATTCTCTTTCTCAGGGATGTTCCCTGCTGAGAAAAAGAATTCAGCGATATTTCTCCTATTTGCTTTTGAAAGAAGAGAACTATGGCTCTGTTCTGCCTGGCTCACTGGCAGCCAGAGTTTAAGGTTATCTCCCTTGTTTCCTGAACATTGCTGTTAACCTGTTCTTTTTTCAGGGTGCCCAGATTTCATATTGTTCAAACACACATGCTCTACAAACAATTTGTGCAGTTAACACAATCATCACAGGGTCTATCACATCCTCCTCAGCTTATCAAGATGATGGAATTAAGAGATTAAAGACAAGCATAGGAAATCACAAGGGTATTGACTGGGGAAGTGATAAGTGTCCATGAAATCCTCACAATTTATGTTCAGAGATTGTAGTAAGTAAAGACAGGCATAAGACATTATAAAAGTATTAATTTGGGGAACTAATAAATGTCCATGAAATCTTCACAATTTATGTTCTTCTGCCACGGCTTCAGCCCGTCCCTCTGTTCGGGATCCCTGACTTCCTGCAACAAGCCATAAATTGTCCCTTTACTGAAACAATTTGTTTACTGGAATGAAACTAAATCTGATATATCAGGCCAACTGTGTCTACAGATTTGTGGACATAGGTTTTGGAAAAAATAGATAATTTATTTATGTACCTGTGCTTTTTAACTTTCTTTATTTTGGATGCTCCAGATGACCCAATACAATCCAGGGGCAGGGGCAGAAAACAGTTGGCTGCAGCAAGTTTGTATGCTTTTTTATTTTTTTGAAACAAATTTATATAGACTGTTTATAGATAAATATTGTAGAAATATTTAGTGGGGAAATGGAGACATTCATTAATAAGGAACCATGAAGTCATTAGGTTAATGTAAAAGCTGAGAAGATTATCGCTCAGAACTGATAAATATTTTTTATTTGTCCCTCTCCTTGAGATGTAGCCTCAGCATTGCTTTTGATAACGACTTTATCACATGAATTCTAGAGCATGACTCAAAAGCTGATCCCTTGTTGACAATGAATAATTTGTAAACATAATATTCACGATTGTTAAAGCTTTTCAAAGGCAATATAGATGAGATTTCAATACAATCCTAGTTAAGACTGATTTCATGCAAATCTAATGTAAAAGCCCTACTTAATTTTATAGAATAATGATAATATTAATTACAGTTTTATTTGAAAATTTAGACATAAAAAGTTAAGGACACAAAAGTTGTCAGGAATGGAGTTGAGAATAGGCTGGTTATCTCAGAACTGTGTCCTCCGGATGGATCTTCCTCCCCAAGCCACTGACTCAAATATTAATCTGTTTTGGCAACACCCTCAAGGACACACCTAGGTTCAATACTTTGTATCCTTCAATCCAATCAAGTTGACACGCAATATTAACCATCACAAGTCCACCCCTTGCCAACTTGAACCCATACAAATCTCCTGAGATTGTACATAATCTTCAAATAAAGACAGCAATGAGGTCATAATTATGCCTAATATAATACAACTATCCTTTGTACAACCAGAAATGCACGAATCCCCAATCCAAATGCTATTACATAAAGTTAACGATACTTAAATGCTGATGTGAAGTCAATAAATCTTATGTTACATGATAAAGGAGAAAGGAAATAAAATGAAGACTTTTGTTTGTTTGTTCGTTTTGTTGGAGTCTTGCTCTATCGCCAGGCTGGAGTGCAGTGGTGTGATCTCCGCTCACTGCAACCTCCACTTCCTGGGTTCAAGTGATTCTTATGCCTCAGCCTCCCGAGTAGCTGGGCTTACAGGCGTGTGCCACCAGGCCCAGCTACTTTTTGTATTTTTAGCAGAGATGGGGTTTCACCATGTTGGCCAGGATGGTCTCGATCTCTTGACCTTGTGATCTGCCCGCCTCAGCCTCCCAAAGTGCTGGGATTACAGGCGTGAGTCACTGCGCCCAGCCAAGACATTTTCTTACTACAAGTGTATACATGCACAAACATGTTTTTAACAAAAGAAGGAAACACTCATGACAATTACAGTCCTCATTTCTGCAGCTGGTCACATGGTCATAACTGGTATTGATGACTACCGTCTTCTACTATCCATTCTGTATTTCCTTTACCTTCAGCAAATATCTCAGCAAGTTGTGTTTTTTTTTCTGATGGAGAAACCTAAACCTTCATTCCTGAAGGGTCTGGACCATTTGTAGTCCTGCCTGGATTGGGCTGTTGTAGTTTCCCATTGACCTTAATAACAGGGCATGGTAATACTGAGTCTCCCTAATGGATCTCCTGTATTCCATGCATACATTTCTTTACCTTGGTTATGGAGTAGATGACTGATTTCATTTATAGCCTAAGTCAATCACCACAGCCAACACTGCAACAAGTCAACCTAGCCTGTTGACTTAAGCGTAGGAGAAACCCGAAGTGTCCAGGTGGCAACCTTAACTTCCAGTTTAATGGGATTGTTGTTGCGTCTCCTGGTGGCAGCATTCTTCCCTCTGCAACTAAGACCTCTAGGCCAGCAGAATGTAGTGTTGTGGGAACAGGAAGCAAAAATTTTGTTAGTGGATCACTAGGGGTGATGGTGAGTGGTGTCACTTCCACTTCCACCCCTTCATTCCTGAACCTGTGAACTCTGGCTATGGGAGGAAACAATACCATATATTGGACACTGATTCAGAGCATACATGGCCTTCTGGACTCCCCAGCGAAGTATTGTCACCTAATTGGCATTGTAATGGTGACTTCAAAAGACCATTCCACCGTTCTATCAATGCAGCTGCTTCAGGATGATGGGGAACATGGTAAAACCAATGAATTCCATGAGCATAAGCCCACTGCTGCATTTCTCTAGCTGTAAAGTGAGTGCCTTGGTCAGAGGCAATGCTGTGTGGAATATCATGACAGTGGATAAGGCATTCTGGAAGTCCATGGATGGTAGTCGTGGCAGAAGCATTGTGTGCAGGAGAGGTAAACTCATATCTGGAGTAAGTGTCTATTCCAGTGAGGACAAACCTCTGCCCTTTCCATGATGGAAGAGGTCCAATATAACCAACCTGCCACCAGGTAGCTGGCTGACCACCCTGAATAATGGTGCCATATCGAGGGCTCAGTATTGGTGTCTGCTGCTGGCAAATTGGGCACTCAGCAGTGGCCATAATCAGGTCAGCCTTGGTGAGTGGAAGTCCATGTTGCTGAGTTGATGTGTAACCTCCATCCCTGCCTCCATGGCCACTTGGTTCATGGGCATATTGGATGATGACAGGGATAGCTGGTGAAAGAGGCTGCGTGGTGTCCATAGAACAGGTCATCCTATCCATTTGATTATTAAACTCCTCCTCCGCTGAGGTTACCCATTGGTGAGCACTCACATGGGATACAAATATCTTCATAGTTTTTGACCACTCAGAGAGGTCCATCCACATACCTCTTCCCCAAGTTTCTTTGTTAGCAATTTTCCAATCACGCTTCTTTCAAGTCCCTGAACATCCAGCCAAACCACTGGCTACAGCCCATGATCAGCATATAAACACACATCTGGCCACTTCCATGCAAAGTGCACACCCAGGTGCACTGCTTGACTTTCTGCCCACTGGGAAGATTTCCCTTCACTGCTGTCCTTCAGGGATGTCCTAGAAAAGGGCTGTAGTGCTGCAGCTGTCCACTTCTGGGTGGTGGACCATGCAGAACCACCTGTGAACCAGGCCCTAGTCTTCTCTTCCTCTGTCAACTGATCATTGGGAACTCTCCATGAGGCCATCAGTGCAGGCTGGGGGAGAGAAGGCAGGGTGGCAGGAGTGGAGACCATGGGCATTTGAGCCACTTCCTCATGTAACTTACTTGTGCCTTCAGGACCTGCAAAGCCCATCATGTATATACCACTTCCATTTGATGATGGAATGCTGCTGTGCATGACCCATGTTATGGCTAGATGGGTCAGAAAGCACCCAGTTCATGATAGGCAGTTCAAGTCACGTGGTGACTTCATGACCCATAGTCAAACGTTCAGTTTCCACCAAAGTCCAGTAACAGGCCAAGAACTCTCTCTCAAAAGGAGACTAGTTATCTGCAGAAGATGGCAGCGCCTTGCTCCAAAATCCTGGAGGCCTTCACTGTGATTCACCAATGGGAGTCTGCTAAAGAGTCCAAACAGCCTCTCTATTTCTCACTGACACCTCAAGCACCATTGGATCTGTCAGGTCATATGGCCCAAGTGGCAGAGCAGTTTGCACAGCAGCCTGGGCCTGTTACAGAGCCTTCTCCTGTTCTGGATCCCACTCAAAACTGGCAGCCTTTTGGGTGACTTGATAAATGGACTGTGGTAATACACCCAAATGAGGAATGTGTTGCTTCCAAAGTCCAGATAGGCCTATTAGGTGTTGTGCCTCTTTCTTGGTTGTAGGAGGGGTCAAATGCAGCTACTTATTCTTCACCTTAGAAGGAATATCTCAACAGACCCCATACCACTGGATCCCCGGAAATTTTACTGAGGTAGAATGTCCCTGAATTTTAGTAAGATTTATTTCCCATCCTCTAGCATGGAAATGTCTCACCAATAAGTCCAATGCATTTGCTACTTCTTGCTCACTGGATCCAATGAGCATATTATAATCAATGTAATGGCCCAGTGTAATATCTTGCAGAAGCAAAAAGCAATCAAGGTCTCTCCAAATAAGATTATGACACAAAGCCAGAGAGTTGATATACCCCTAAGTTGGGACAGTAAAGATATATTGCTGGCCTTGTCAACTGAAGGAAAATTGCTGCTGGTGGACCTTATGGACAGGAATTGAGATAAAGGGATTTGCCAAGTCAATGGCTGCATACAAGGTACCAGGAGATGTGTTTATTTGCTCAACGAATGAAACTATATGTGGTACAGCAGCTGCAATATGGAGTCACCACTTGGTCAAGCTTACAATAATCCACTGCCATTCTTCAAGATCCATCTATCTTCTGCACAGGCCAAAAGGAAAAGTTGAATGGGGATGTGGTGGGAATCACTACACCTGCATCTTTCAAGTCCTCGATGGTGGCACTAATCTCTGCAATACCTCCAGGGATGCAATATTGCTTTTGGTTTACTATTTTTCTAGGTAAAGGCAGCTCTAATGGCTTCCATTTGGTCTTCCCACCCTAATAGCCCTCACCCTACCAGTCAGGGAGCCAATGTGGGAGTTCTGCCAGTTGCAATTATACATTCTGGCACTGGGGAAATGACCACAGAATGAGTCCGGGGACCCACTGTAAGCTGGACCTGAGCTAAAACTCCATTAATTAACTGACCTCTGTAAGCCGCTACTTTGACTGGAGGATCATAACGATGTTTTGGGTCCCCTGGAATCAACATCAGCTCAGAGCCAGTGTCCAGTAGTCCCCAAAATGTCTGATCATTTCCCTTTCCCCATTGCACAGTTACCCTGGTAAAAGGCTGGAGGTCTCCTTGGGGAAGGAGGGGAGAAAGATTCACTGCAAAAATTGTCGGTAATGTAGTGGGGTCCTTCCTCAAGGGCACCCAGCCTCCCCTTTACTCAAGGGGTTCTGGATCTGTATACTGGCTCAAGTCTGGAAATTGATTGAGGAGCTGTGATTCTCTATTCTATAATTCAAATTAGTCTTTTGTCCATTCCATCTAGAAATTTTCTGTTTGTATAATCATATTAAGCAGCCGACTCCAGAAACCCCAAAACCAATGAAAGAACTCCATCATTAATATTCTGTTCCTCTAGAACCATTCTTGGTACCAAAATCTGTATTAGGGTTCTCTTAGAGGGACAGAACTAGTAGGATATATGTATATGTATATGTATATGTATATCTATATATCTATATCTATATCTATCTATCTATTTATCTATCTCTGTATAAAGGGGAGTTTATTAAGTATTAACTTACATGACCACAAGGTCCCACAATAAGCTAGCTGCCTGCAAGCTGAGGATCAAAGAGAGCCAGTCTGAGTCCCAAAACTGAAGAATTTAGAGTCCAATGTTCAAGGACCAGAAGCATCCAGCATGGGAGAAAGATGTAGGCTGGGAGGCTAGGCCTATCTCTCCTTTTCACTTTTTTCTGCCTGCTTTATATTTGCTGGCAGCTGATTAGATTGTGCCCACCAGATTAAGGGTGGTTCTGCCTTTCCCAGCCCACTGACTCAACTGTTAATCTCTTTTGGCAACACCCTCGTAGACACACCCAGGATAAATACTTTGTATCCTTCAATCCAATTCAGTTGACACTCAGTGTTAACTATCACAGACTGGGAAGAAACCACCTGAGGGAGCACAGGGAACAACAAGCAAAGCGCACAAAGAGCTGGGAGTAGGTCTCGTTCCCTGCAGCAAAAGTGGAAAACCTCATAATTCAAGAGACATCAGATAGAGTATTCAAAAAGTCATTACCTCAGAAGGGGGGGCAAAATAAGCCCTAGATGAATGACTTCTTTCTAACACTACCTCACAAAACTTAATAGACAGACTTAGAAAGATAGTCATTTCAGGTAACATAACTACGACCAAGACCAACATTAAGGAATACTGATAGAAAAACAAAAATATCTATCACCCACCATAAATGATGAAATCACGATGTTTGGAATCTAATAAAAAATGAGTAGGTATGCAGGGAAGCAGGAAATATAACCCATAATGAAGAGAAAAAGCAATCAATCGTAACAAATTCCAAATTGACACAGATAATAGAATTAATAAATGAGGACATTATGAAAGTTATAGTAACTATATCTCATATGCTCATGAAAATTGAGGAAAGATTGAGCTTGTAAATTAGAGATATAGAAGATATGAAAAAAACCAGATCATCAAATTTCTAGAGTTTAAAAATAGAATATATGAGATAATGAATGCATTGTATAAACTAACAGTAGGTTAAATATGACAGAGTAAAAACAAAATCAGTGAGTTATAAGGCCTAGCAACAGAACTATGAAAAATAAAACAGAGAGAGAAAAAGGGCCCCAGAAAACATCAATGATCTGTGGGACAACTTCAAGCAGCCCAAGCACATGTAGAATTAGAGTCCCCAAAGGAGATGGGGAGAAGGAATAATTATATGGAAAAATGAATGAAATATTTCCAACCCAAGAAGGTCAATGGGTCTCAAGTTTGTCAAGAAAATTTTATCAAGGATATAACAATAAAATGACTTAAAATTATAAATAAAGAAAAAACTTCAAAAGAAGTTAGAGAAAAAAAGTTTGTACACGGGACAAAGTTAAGCAACTTCTTTAAAGTGTTGGGAAAATAACCTCTCACCCTAGAATTCTATATCAATGTCTTCCTTATTACTCAAGAAAAAGAATCTTCCTCAAGTACTACTGACCCTTGACCAACACAGATTTGAACTGCGTGGGTCCACTTATCTGTAGAGTTTCTTCCAACTCTGCCACCCCTGAGACATCAAGACCAACCCCTCCTCTTCCTCTTCCTCCTACTCAGCCTAATCAGCATGAAGATGATGAGGACAAAGACCTTTATAATGACAAACTTCCACTTAATACATAGTATATATATTGTCTCTTCCTTATGACGTTCTTACTAACATTTTCTTTTGTCTAGCTTACTTTATCATAAGAATACAGTATATAGTATATATAACATACAAAATGTGTGTTAATCAACTGTTTATGTTATCAATAAGGCTTCTGGACAACAGTAGCTATTAGTAGTTGTGTTCTCCGGGGGTCAAAAGTTAAATGAGGATTTTCAACAGGCGAGGGTTCAGTGCCCTTAACCCAGTGTTGTTTAAGGGTCACCTGTAGTTTGGAATCAATTAGGAAAGCATGGAGTCCTCCCTTTTCTTTCCTTCCTAGCTTTCCCCTTCCTTTTTTTTTTTAATCAATACAATGTTGGGAAAAAGATTTACCTTATGCATATCCATTAATTGGTAGTTCTGAAGTCTGGTTTGTAAAGGAAGATGTTTACTCCTAGGTATCATAGCGGTGCTTCAACTCAAACCACTGGAAATTATTATCTGACATTATTATCTCCCTAAGATTCTTTTCTGTGATGTAAATTACTCTGCTTCACCTTCCCACAGCTGAACCCAAATAGTGTTGCACAAGAAGCTACTGATAGGGTCAGTGTGGCTTTAAAACCACTTAGGACTCATAGCAGAATCTCAAGTGGTTGGGAATGGGAAGATGCAGAAAGGAGACAAGCTTTGTTTTCTTCAGAATTTTGTCTATAGAGCTGCAGCTAATGAGAATCATAAGGTGCATCTTAGCCTCAAGGTTCTGAGAAATGTTGATGCCAGAGATAATATTTCAACTGTTGAGATGCTTTAAGGAATACAACTTTTGTTGTTATTTACTTTGGATTAATTAGCTAATGTTAATTTTTATAGCTTTTCTAACTCCTGTAGAGTATAAGGGAAATTCCTTACCAAAAAAGACAAAAAAAAACCTAACAAAAAATTCTGTATCAATACGGTTAAGTTGGCCGGGCGCAGTGGCACATGCTTGTAATCCCAGCACTTTGAGAGGCTGAGGGGGGAGGATTGTCTGAGGTGGGAGGATCGTCTGAGGCCAGGAGTTAGAGACCAGTCTGGCCAATGGGAAAAAACCCCATATCCAGTGAAAATACGAAAAAAAAAAAAAAAATTAGTCGGGTGTGGTGGTGCACACCTGTAGTCCCAGCTACTCGAGAGGCTGAGGCAAGAGAATTGCTTAAACCTGGGAGGCAGAGGTTTCAGTGAGCCGCGATCACACCAGGGCACTCCAGTCTGGGTGACAGAGCAAGACTGTGTCTCAACAACAACAACAAAAAATAGGATTAAGTTTACATTTTTGGTTCCTAAGCAAACTTTTTAAAGAGACTAACTTTTAAATGCAATTCACCAGGAACATCTCAAAAGCTTCTCTTTTAAAGACTCCATCCACCCCAACTCTGAGCAGTGATGCAGGAGTTATGGTTAAATTAGAGTTTATCTAAATTAAAAAGACCTAATTCATTTTATAAGACAACTTAACATTCATTGTATTTATCTAGTTACTCAGTAATTTGGGATCATAATAAATAATATCTATTATGAATAATATAAATGTCATAATGATACTCCTTACTGGAGTTCTGATAAAATATATATTTTCCAATTTAATAAGAGAAGGCATGAGAGACATCAGGATTTCCCATGTTAGAAGTTGTGAATTCATGTTTTAATTATGATGAGCATCTAATCTTAGATCTAAGCCAATCTTAGATCTTATGAATTTGTGCACAGAAGCAATTCACATAAAAGTATATTGAAAACTTTTGAACATTTCTTTTTTTTCTTTTTTTCCAAGAGGAGGAGTGGAGAATCCAACTTCCTCAGTTCTTTGTAACTGTCCCAGTTACATGACTTCTCAGTGCTTTTTGTCCCCAAGACAGATAGCTACTCTCAGGAGTGTAAAGACTCTGGGCATCTCTAATCTTCTGATTTTCAATGTCAGAGTTTGAAAGCTTTAGAAACATCGATAAGGTTCATATTATTGTAGTTATGTTTGCCAAATAGACATGAAGAGCTATCATGCCAGTGTCATCCAGTCTTGCTATTCCTCTGGCCTCCATAGACTTGGCTACAGTGGACTCTAAAAAGACATGTCCATGACCTAACCTCTGGTACCTGTGAATGTGACTTTATTTGGAAAAAAGATCTTCAAAGATTCAATTAAGGTAAGATTTCCAGAGGAGATCATCCTGGATGAACTGGGTGGACCCCAAATCCAGTGACAAGTGTCCTTATAAGAACAGGAGAATACCAATGCTGACAGTAGAGAAGAAACACAGGGAAGATGTGAAGATGGATGCAGAAATTAGAGTTATGTAACTGTAAGCCAAAGACAATCAAGGATTGCCTGTGGCCATTAAAAGCTAGAAGAGGGCTGGGCATGGTGGCCCATGCCTGTAATCCCAGCACTTTGGGAGGCTGAGGCAGGCAGATCACCTGAGGTCAGGAGTCCAAGACCAGTCTGGCCAACATGGTGAAATCCTGTCTCTAATACAAAAATTAGCTGGGTGTGGTGGCACATGCCTGTAATCTCTGCTACTCAGGAGGCTGAGGCAGGGGAATCGCTTGAACCCACGAGGCAGAGGTTGCAGTGAGCTGAGATCGTGCCATTGCACTCCAGCCTGGGTGACAAAGTGAGACTCTGTTTTAAAAAAAAAAAGCTAGAAGAGACAAAAGAGGATTCTCCCACTAGTCTTCACAGGAAGTGTTACCCTGCCAACACTTTGACTTCAGACTTCTGGCTTCCAGAACTGTAAGAGAATAAATTCCTTCTGGCATAGGTCAGCAAATTTGTGGTAATTTTTAATGGCAGCCCTAAAAAAACTAATCCACTAGCAAATGAAAACATGGACTGGGCTGATGGTAACTACTGTCCACTTCTTCTGCCCGGGTGTCAGCCAGCTGGGCCCTGAAGAGACGTGAAAACTAGATCTCACTTGAAACCTTGCAGCCACATCCTTCTCCCTGCCACTCTTGGTCTCCCCTCAAAATACAAACTTCTACATTTAGTCTTTCCCAAACTTTAATCCCCAGAAGGTAAATACTGATTCTTGTTTCACCCATGCAAGAATTTCTCCTTTCTTCCACACAGCATTGGTTACATAATCTGCTGGGCTCAATGAAAGATGAAAATGTAAGTCCCCTTGGTTAAAAAAAAAAATATATATATATATATATATATATGTGTGTGTGTGTGTGTGTGTGTGTGTGTGTATATATATATAATATTTCAAGGCAGGGATAGGAGAGTAGTAAACATTGCATGAGGCCTCCTTAAAAGTAGATGTTGAGCAAGGCACGTGGCTTATGTCTGTAATCCAAACACTGCGGAAGGCCAAGGCAGGTGGATCGCTTGAGCCCAGGAGTTCGAGGCCAGCCTGACCAACATAGAAAAACTCTCTCTCTACAAAAAAACACAAAAGTTAGCCAGGTGTGGTGATGTGTGCCTGTAGTCCCAGCTACTGTGGAGGCTAAGGTGGGAAGATTGCTTGAGCCTAGGGGCTGGATCTGGAGTGAGTCGAGATTGGGCCACTGCATTCCAGCCTGGGTGACAGAGTCAGACCCTGTCTCAAAAACAAACAATAAGTAGATCCCTGCTCAACTGAACAGGTAGTAGACCCATGAAGCCAGCCCTACCTCCCACCTCTTAACTACTCTGACCTTGTAGAATCCTCATTTAATATTGAAAAATATCACCACCCTCATAAACTATTCACACAATACTTTCTCTATTTTCTGGCATTAAGTGGAAATGCTTTCTTCTAAGAATAATTTCCCCTAGATGTCCCTTTGATGTAGACTGTTCATTATTTCACATTCTAGGGTCACAGGGGCAGTGTTGGGATCCTTGTAGAGCCCCCAGTATTGCTTCTGAAGTCTTAATTGTCTCTTTCACCAGTCCTTGATCTACTTAGGCTTTTCCTCCCTGGATATGCACCTTCTGCCCCAACTTTGCATAGTCATCCTCTCAGTTCTGGATCAGTCCACTACATTCATGGAAGTGTTTGTTATCAGATTCACTCTTTTTTTTTTTTTCTGGTATTACTATTGGTGGCTTCAATGTCCATATAGTTTCTTCAATACCTTTGTCCCTAATATCTTGATCTTCACTCTATGTTAGCCAACCCCACCCTTACCTCCTCCATAAACTACCTATCTTAGTACTTCTAAAACTTCAAAGAAAACAATCCCACTTCCTGACTACAACTTATCTTCCTATCTCTCTCATTCGATGTGGATTTGTACTTGGACTCCTTGGACTCCTCCTTCTTCTCCCTTCTTTGTCCTCACTTATTTTCCTACTTAGTCTGGTTAACCTTAAAACACTCTTTTAAAAATAGTACCCAAGCTTGCTCCTTGTCTTTTCATCACTTCACTTGGCACAATTCCAAAGCTGCATTAAACGTTCTGCATTTAAAATCATGTATTTGACACAAATTCACATGATTGTGTGGAATTACTGCTACCACCAATTCTTGGACTCAAAAACTCCTCTTTGCACTTATGGTCAGGTTCTGTCTAGCATTCCCAAAAGCAACAACTGCAAACCTTCCACATGTTCTCCTTACTTACCTAGTAGAAATGAGAGGCCATCAAAATTTTTAAATCTAAATAGACAAAAGCATTCTATAAATAGTATTCTTATAAGTCATTATTTGGTCTTAAGTGTGGAAACAAGGTTAATATTTATTCATTTCAAAACTGCCTGTGAAGTACCTACTTTGTGAAGGTATTTCTCTAGGTGTTGAGGATGTGGCCTTCCTGGGCCGTACATTCCAGTGGTTCTGATGATTTCATATGTAGGTTAAAAGCTTAGCAGTGAGGTCTAGTGGTTTTATCACATTGATCCCAAAATACAGATTTTACAAAGCAAATTTTTCAAGTATAGGAAATACACTTGCAAGATCATAAAAATCCAATCATGATACCATAAATCATAAGTTCAAACATTTTAGTATCACTCTCTGTCATAGTATCTCTAAAATAAATAAACATTAGAATAATTTGCCCTAGATAATAAAAGTATATGTTATTATATAATACAATAATAACAGGCCTTAGAAATATGCCAAATAATAAGTTTTAAAGTTACACTAATGATATAAATAACTCTCAATCTCTTTGATTAATGCTTGTGTAACCACACAAGTAACTATGTTTTTACTAGGCTGGGGCAGAAGTAACTGCAGTTTTTGCAAGTACTTTTTTGCAATTACTTTTGCACTAACCTAATAAAAAGCAAAATGTGCCTACATCACAATTTAGAAAAATCACAAGCTTTATTAACAGAGTATAATTTAAGGAAGTCAATTAATCTTGAAAGCAGAAAGACCTAAGTTCAAAACTGATTTGGAATCTTCTCAGCTATTTAGCCTTGTTCAAAGTATCTAACCTTGCTGAACCTCGGTTTACTATCTGAAAATAAAGAAAATTATTACTATATTGTGGAGGTATGAATACTGAATAATTTAAAGAGCTTAATTGTACTACCATTAGCACCCACTGAATAAAATATTTGTCTGATTCTATTTTCATGTTTCCATATTTAGGCTTTTGCCTAAAAAGGGAATTTGGAAGTAGTCATTGGCAGATGTCATAGGCTTTGGGTGGCAAGTCAGAGCATAGCATGAATGAAAAAATTAGTAAAGACTAGAGATTAGAGAAGACTTTGAGTACTAATTAAGGGTTTCGAGAAACCAGAGGAGATTTTAAGACTTCAGTGAGAAACCACTTTCTCAAGAAGCAGAGAAATTAATTTTATCAGCAGCATTGTCATCCATGTAATATGGCTTTTAAAATCACAAGGAGACCTTAGTAGTAACGACTTTATTTTTCTTAGTGAGAACCTGAAAGTGAAACTTGATATACATTATTTTCTGCTTTTATTGCACAAAAAGTTGTTTCCATTGCATATTGCTTCCCGATCTGTTAAAAAACTCGAAGACCCAGATTCTGGGCGTAGATAAGAAGCCTGTGTACCTTCCTGCCTTCTCCATACAGCCAGCATTAGATCAAAGGGCAATCTTGATGGCACCTGGAGCACAAACCCTGCTCGGGGCGCGTACAACCGGCGGGACAGAAAACACGATGCGACGTCAGAAAGCAGGAAGGGAACTGAAATTCCCGCAGTCACGTCACAGAAATCTTAGCAGAACCTCACCATCGCCCAAGGGAACTGGGAGTGGCGAGCGGTGAGGACGCGGGTTGTGTGACGATCACCGATAATTAGTTGGTGGTTAACGCGCAAGTAGAAAAAAGAGCTCGCCCCAGGCTGCCAGCAGTAAAGCGCCACCGTGGCACGTGCCCCGGGGAGTGCCGCGGTGACCGAGTTTGCACGCAGAGCCGGACACCGCCTGGGGAGCAGCGCTAGTAGCCTGGGGGCGGGACGCGGCGGCCGCTCCCTCCGCCCCCTAGTAGCTGCCACCGCCTGGCTGCGCCCCAGCCCAGTAGCTCAGACGCGACTGCATCCCCGGGACCGTAGAGGCTGCAGAGAGCTAGAATCCGGAGTCGCAGCTCCGGGCCGCAGAGCGCTGGGCGAGCGCGAGCGCCAGGGCACTGGCAGGGCGGGCAGCTGCGCTCGCGGCTGGTACGTACCTGGTGGAGCGGGCGCGTGAGTGGGTGTCGCTGTGCGAGGAGGGAGGGGAGGTTCTTGGGGAGTCGGGGGAGACTGACCCAGGAAGATGTGGTAAGTGCAACTTTCCCATTTTCTGCCCTGCCGGCACAAGTATAGGGGGAGTTCAAAGCAGATGCCTCTTTTGCTTGGGCGACCCGACCCCATCGTTTAATTCACAAGCCAGGGTACTTAGAGAGTGAAAAGGACGCTCACGTCAACAGGCTTGACGTGGGAGGTCTGTCACCTGCCTTTTGCCCACTCTGCCCTGCTGGAAGTCATTGATGACCTCCTGTCACAAGTCGCTGAGCCTTTCGCCTCTCGCGCCAGCAATGCTAAGTCTTTTCCCTGGGCGGGGCTTCCCAAGCCCCAGGTAGTTGCGAGCGGCCGCGGGGTTAGCAGACACCCGGGTTCTAACCCGCTCGGCCAACGTCCTGCTGTGTGGCTTTAGCCAAGTCACCTCACCTCACTGGCCTACGTCCATTCTGTGGATAAAATATGGAGGTGGGTAAACCTAGTAAACTCAAGGGTCCCCCGTAGCTATTGGATTTTCCCTGCTCCTAGGACCCCGGCAGGCCATGGGGAGGGACACGAGTGCCAGGTGGTCGCGGGACTGAGGGAGCGGAGGGCCTGGGTCCCGGCTGGTGCTGATGCTAGTGTTGCTCAGCCCCTTGGGGAAATTCCTGAAGGTGCCATCCGGAGGCAAATGACCCTGCCTTGCAGCAAGTCCCTTCCGAGGGAGCTGAGAGGGCCGGGTCAGACCGGTCTTGGTAGAGCTCCCCCGGGGAACGCAACCAAGGGAACTCAGATCCTTTGGAAAAGTGCATGCGTGAGCTAGGCATGTGGGAGGCACTAAAACAAACAACAAACAAACAACAAAACACCCT
Organism: Rhinopithecus roxellana; assembly: GCF_007565055.1. NCBI lineage: Eukaryota > Metazoa > Chordata > Mammalia > Primates > Cercopithecidae > Rhinopithecus > Rhinopithecus roxellana. The sequence goes on from NC_044552.1 coordinate 170,052,581, forward strand.
GCAGGTGGTAGTGTTATTTGCCGGAGTCTGTGCAGGACTGGAAAGTGGAGATCTGAGGCGGATGACCACTTAAACGCTCACCTAGAAAAAAAATTAAAAAGCAAAACTCTTTTGTCAATGGTTTGCATACTGAAAGGTATTTGATTAGAAGTACTGAGAGTATTTCATTTCTCTTCATGTACAGATAGATGTCAAAATTCATCCGTCCACTTTATCTCTTCACAAGATGCCTTCTTTCTTACTGACATTGCCACACATTCAAAAAAGAAAAATCCTCCTGGGATTTAATATTTAGAAAGGTCAACATTCGGATTATTAAAATGAGAACTGATGAGCATAATGCTCACAGAAAATGGGGTAAGTTATGGATCAAGGTTGGTTAAACCAGCAGTTTATAAACCTTGTTTCCTATTAGTGTGCCAGGTGCTGGTCAATGCCCCCCTAGTGACACCATCTCAGAGATCATTTGCTAAAAAAGGAGTTTTGGAAGTTAAAAGAATTCGGTTTTGAAGGAAAGTATAGTTTTGGAAAGGAAATCTTTTGGAAAACGTTTTTAGTAATGGACTTTTCAATCTTATCTTTACCACAACTTTCTTCAATAAAATATCAAAGACTAATGGACCACATTATGCAGAATATTTTTAAATGTGTCAAATTTCATTTTTGTTAAAGAGTTTTTCCTCCTTTTTAGTCGATTGTAGACATATTGTTTAGATCAATGATGGATCAATTTAATTTTCCTCACAGTGCTTACAATTATTTAAATTCTTATGCAGTTCGCATTATAGCATCTTTTTACAACTTTATTGAGATAAAATTTACATATTATAAAGTTCACCCTTTAAGGGTGAATAATATTTAGAAATTATATTTCAGTGAGTTTTGGAAAATTTGTAAATTTTCTAAAAGTTGTAAAACAATTACCATATCTGGTTTTAGAACATTCCAAAATTGTAAAACCATTATCATATCTGGTTTTAGAACAGTTTACTCACTTGGTAAGATTCCTTACATCCATTATGTCTTTGTTCCCACTCCCATCCCCAGGCAACCATTAGTCTACTTTCAGTCTCTATAGATTTGCCTTTTCTGAACATTTTATATAAATGGAAATATATACTATATGCTCTTTTGTTTATGGCTTCTCTTACTTAGCATAATGTTTTTGGGGTTCAACTATGTTGTGGCATGTATCAGTATTTCATTTCTTCTTATTGCTGAATAGTTTTCCATTGTATGGATATACCACATTTTGTCAGTTTACTAGTGGATGGACATTTGGGTTGTTTCCAATGTGGGAATATTATGAGTCACGCTGCTGAGAACATTTGCATTCAAGTGTTTGTGAGTACCCATTTTCATTTCTCTTGGGTAGATGTTTAGCAGTGAAATCGATGGGTTGTATGACAAACTTGTGTCTAACTTTTAAAGAATACTATAGAGTAATTTTTGTAGAAGTTATATATATATAAAATGCAAAAAATTCTGGAAAAATAAATGTTTCTTACTGAATCATATATGATGTTATATGTATGTAGAGAGAGGCTTGGGAGAGGAAACATTGCTTCTCTTCAAATTTAGAGCTGAAGTGCAGCAAACACGTTTGAAAAAATTGTCGCAATATTTCTCAGAAATGAATTATTTTTTGTCTAATATTTTTTAATGCTAAATGAGCATGAATCAGGCTTAATCAAGACTACATTTTCATCAATGTCCATTGAAAATGAGAAAGAATGCAGTTTGAAAATTGTGTTTTAAGTGTTGAGACTCAGCCAGCTCTGAATGACTTAACAGTAAATTCAGTGGTTTTACATTTCTTCAGTGCAAAATTTTCATTGAGTTAGAAAAAACAAAATTATTCTTTTCTCAACATCAAAAATAAACTATATATCTTTTGATAAGCATTATTAATCATGATTCTATATAATTATTTTAAATAATAGTTAAGCATATTCTATTAGTAGATATAGGGATCTAAGGCGCAAGAATAAGTGATTTACATATACTAAAATCACATATTAGGCCAGGGTTCTAGTTTTCCTGTTTTAAAACTTTCCCCATTAGTACATGTTCCTCTAAATCCTGTTGGTTTCAGACATTTTCATATGTTATATTACTTTTAAAAAGTCATTACCGGGTAGTGACATTACATGGAAAGAATCTAGGTTAAGCACTTGAACATCTCTATAAAATCAAAGGTGGTTATTATTTTTTATTTTTATTAGAAGTACAACTGATTTTGGTCAAGCTTGGTGGCTCAAGTCTGTAATCCCAGCACTTTGGGAGGCTGAGGTGGGCAGATCACAAGGTCAAGAGATAGAGACCATTCTGGCCAACATGGTGAAACTCTGTCTCTCTAAAAATAAAAAAAATGGTTGGCTGTGGTGGTGCACACCTGTAGTCCCAGCTACTCGAGAAGCTGAGTCAGGAGAATCGCCTGAACTCAGGAGGCAGAGGTTGCAGTGAGCCGAGATTGCACCATTGCACTCCAACCTGGTGACAGAGCAAGACTCTGTCAAAAAAAAAAAAAAAAAGGCAGCTGATTTTGAGAAATCAAATGGATATTCTACTTTTTACTGAAGTAAGATACACTTTTTATTCTAGCTGACAAATGGCAAATAGCAGTATCATATGCCCAGAGCAGAGAGGATATGTGTCCTTCAGTCACTCCTAGTTGGAAAAATGTGATATTGCCCAAGAGTTGGGTGTTTGGTTGGAGAGAAAGTTCAGAGACATTTAGATGAAAATGAAACAATCCAAATTTGCATAATTTCCTGAACAGGAAGAGGTACTCTCACCTAGAATCCTGGATCTATTAGAAATAGGATTTCTCATATTGGAAAGAGGGCCAAGGAAATGGAGATGCTTTAAGGTAATGTGGTCTACAGCCAAGACAGTTTTAATGTAATTGAAGACGCAGCAACAGAAGCATCAACAGGCAATATGAATGGAGCTGGTTGCCTTCCTGTACCTCCCGGACTCCCTTCCTGCAGTCCCTGCTTTCTTCTAAGCACTCTCATCTGTTATGCTGTTGAAAGTATTCTCATCCCCATGGGGTTGTGGAAGTAAGCATGATTAACTGTAGGCTTTCATTTTTTTTTTCTTTTTTGAATAAATTAAGGGGGAACTGAGGTCCAGTGTGATAGCTACAGGAATAAAGCCACAGAAGATGGGAAATAATTAGGTAGCCTTCTCAAGTATGATTGTAATTTAATGGTCACAAAATAATTTACATCTAGATTAAATTTTATGCATTGAGCTAATACATCTCAGAAGAAGAAAACACGATTCTTAAAATTCTTAAAATCATAAAATCTTAAAATCAGTGGGTGTGTATGTGTATGTGCATGTGTGTGTAAAGAGGGCTTACAAGTCATGCAATTACATTAGTGTATTACATTAGTTTATTATATTTGTTTATATTTTAAAATGAGAATAAATACCTCTATCATGGAGCTTCTGGAGGCAGGTATAATATCAAATCTTAAAATGCTGAAATAAGCCCTACTTTTCTGACTTTTCCCAAAAGGCCTTGAAATCTAATAACAAGCCAGATTATAGGTATGGTGGATTTTGTCACACTCCAAGGGTTTGCAAAAAGTCTACCAAGCCAAAATTTATAAAGGCTGGGACTTCCACAGAAACTACTCTGCCTTTCAGTTCCATCATCCTTGAAGAAGGGTGTCTATGATAATTCTGTGTATTGCAGTGAAGTAGCAGAACTTTTCACAGTAGTGAAAAGAAAAAAATATTTTTAAAATATGTCTTTCTAGCATGCCGTGTATGTCTTTCTAACATGCTATGAAACTGTGCATGTGTATATACTGTTGTAATCCTGAGAAGGTTTCATTCGAAGGCTATTGGAAGGACTGCTGTAGTAGGCAAAGCAAGAGATGCTGAATGAGTCAGGGCAGCAGAATTAGGGATGAGGAAAAGTATTCAGATTCTAGAAATATTAGGAGATGAAAATAATTTGGTTTGATAGGAGCTGTGATATGAAGTTAAGGAGACATGAGAATGAAGAGTGCTTCTCAGATTCTTGGCTTGAAGTGAGAGTTGGCATAATTTACAAACATGCAGATTTAGGAATGGGGCAGACTTCATGGGTGCACTGAGTTGGATAATGTCTCCCCAAAATTCATGTCCTTCCTAGACTCTCAGGATGTGACCTTATTTGGAAATAGGATCACTACATATGCAATTAGTTAGGATGAGGTCATGCTTGAGCAAGGCAGGCTTTTAACCCAATATGACTGTTTTCCTTTTAAGAGGAGGCAAGAGACACACAAAGAGAAAGACACATAGAGGGTAGACAACATGACAATGCTGAGAGAGATTGAAGTTATGCAACTGTAAACCAAGGGATGCCAAGGTTTGCTGGCAACCACTAGAAGCTAAGAGAGAGGCATAAAACAGATTTTCCCTCTGATTCCACAAAAACAAACCAACCCTACTGACAGTTGATTGGATTGCTGCCATTCTGAACTGTGTGAAAATACATTTCTGTTGTAAGTCACTCAGTTTGTGGTAATTTGTTACAGCAGCTCTATCAAACTAATACAGTGGGTATGAGTAAAAGATAACATCAAGGATAAAGATATCCAATAAGTTGTTGTATAACAAGCTCAGAAGATGCAGACTGAGTTGACATTGGCATGCAGTGGGTAAATATAATGACGAGATCTCCTATGGGAAGCACATGGAATCAGAAGGAAAATGGGAGAAAATTGAATCCTGGGAAATGAGTTCCAGTCCGAGCCCAAGAGGAGAAGCAGGAAAGAGTATTGTCATAGCGACAAGGGTATGCAAAGCTTCAAAATGTGTGGCATGATCAACAAGTCATAGTCATTAGAAGGCATAATAGCAGAAGGGTTGAAGGGACTTTTGTTTTGACAAGTAGAAAGTAAGAGTATTGGCTTTAGGATTGGAAGGTTGAAGCCAGACTGTGCTGCATGAGAAGAGAATGAAAAGTAAGGAGATAAGATTAGTCAGTGTCCAGTAGTCATCACAGGATTATAGGTGAAAGATGGAGGAGAAATTTGGGTATGCAGGGGATCACGACACAGTGTCCGATTAATTTTTGTTTATTATTTAAAGTAAAGCCTTTGTCCTCTCTTTAGGAGTCATTAGTGTGGGAGAGGCTGTAAGTATAGAAAAGATAATTCATGGAGTTGCTTTCCAATAAAGGGGATTGGGTTAAGGACAAAACTGGAGATCTTGAACATACAATGTTTCCAATCTGTAATAGAAGCTTGAGATGTTTTTTTTTTTGTTTGTTTGTTTTTGTTTTTGTTTTTGTTTTTGTTTTTGGTTTTTTTTTGAGACGGAGTCTCGCTCTGTCGCCCGGCTGGACTGCAGTGGCCGGATCTCAGCTCACTGCAAGCTCTGCCTCCCGGGTTCACGCCATTCTCCTGCCTCAGCCTCCCGAGTAGCTGGGACTACAGGCGCCAGCCACCTCTCCCGGCTAGCTTTTTGTATTTTTTAGTAGAGACGGGGTTTCACCGTGTTAGCCAGGATAGTCTCGAACTCCTGACCTCGTGATCCGCCCGTCTCGGCCTCCCAAAGTGCTGGGATTACAGGCTTGAGCCACCGCGCCCGGCAGCTTGAGATGTTTTTAAGGGTGAGTAGTTATTTTTCCTTTCTATGGAAATAACTGTATATGTTAAGAGAAAGGTAACTACTGTTTATTGAGCAATCTGCCAGATCCCTAGGTTTGGAGTCTGGCAGATTGATCAATAAACAGTAATTTGCAGCATATTTTCACAAATTTTATTTATTCTCCAATCTGTGAAGTTGGTGTTACTGCTCTATTTTTTAAGGTGAGTAGGCAAAGAGAGTATCTATTCAAAGTCGTTTAATAGAAAGTGGCAGAACTGAGATGAAAAGCCATGTTTGATTGATGCTTATTTCTTAAATCTACAGCCTTTCTACCCTTCTAATTTGAGCTCAGTAAAAATGGCCAGCTAACTCACTTTTATTGGACCTTCTTAGCCACTGGCTGAGCACACACTCAAGTCTCATCCTCAGTATCGCTTGTAAATATGGCTGCAAAGAGGCAACAGGTTAATGGGTATTGCATCTACAGTATGTATTACCTACTGTGGTCAAAGTCCTACATATCTGAAATAAAATAGGTCATTTCAGGTTTTTCATTTAGTTTTACCTTACGAATTCAACCATGTGGAAATAGAGGGTTGAGGGAAACAGTTTTTATTCATTTCCCTCGGGGAGTGGTGGAGAAAGTTTTTAGGGGAAGTGAGGAATACTTTTCTGGCATGGTGGATCTGGGTCAGAAACCTGAGATGTTTGTGGACTTTTGCCAAAGAATATTAAGCTTCAAGTAAAACCCATCATAGTTTGTTTCAACTCTGAGAAGTTCCTATTCTGGGTTCCAGGTTTGAATGCTTTGAAAGGAAAAATAAAGCTTTCAGTATTCCATGAAGTACTGGAGGAAACAAAGCATTATTTTTACTCATAGATACTTATTTTTACCAACTCTTTAAAAAGGTATTTTAATTTATCCCAACTTAATGAGAACTTTTCATATTTTCTTTCAATAATTATTATTGGTCTTAATTGTCAATTGATTTCTTTTCTTTTTGTAGGTTTTTGTCTTAATATGACTCATCTGAAATATAAATTAAGTTTGATGAAAAAAGTTTAGGTTATGTTTAAGGACATCTAGAATTATTTTATGTAAGGACTGTTAAAAAGATTTACTTTATTAAGTACATCAAGTTTTTTATTTTTATTTTTTATTTTTTAATTTAATTTAATTTAATTTTTTTGAGACAGAGTCTCGCTCTGTCACCCAGGCTGGAGTGCAGTGGTGCGATCTCGGCTCACCTCAAGTTCCACCTCCCGGGTTCATCACAAAATTCTCCTGCCTCAGCCTCCCCAGTAGCTAGGACTACAGGCGTCCGCCACCACTCCTGGCTATTTTTTTTTGTATTTTTTTGGTACAGACGGGGTTTCACAGCATTAACTAGGATGGTCTCGATCTCCTGACCTCGTGATTTGCCCACTTTGGCCTCCCAAAGTCCTGGGATTACAGGCGTGAGCCACTGCTCTTGGCCAATATTTTTTTTAAATTTTAATTCTCACATTCACTCATAATTGTTTTAATATTGGGTATCTTCCAGTCTTTGTACATTAGTACAGATATTTTTTACATGAATGAAACGATGGTGTACAGTTTGTATCCTACATTTCTTCCTCTTAAAGTTACTATTGCCAGTGTAAAAATGAGTAGAAACAGCAAATTAAAGAAAATAACATTTCTTAAAAGAATGTATAGTATCCAATGAAACAGTTTTTGGTTAGATAAAATTTCAGATCATGGCCTGACGTGGTGGCTCACGCCTGTAATCCCAGCACTTTGGGAGGCTGAGGTGGGCGGATCACAAAGTCAGGAGATAGAGACTACGGTGAAATCCCGTCTCTACTAAAAAAAAAAAAAAAAAAAAAAAAATTAGCCGGGTGTGGTGGCGGGTGCCTGCAGTCCCAGCTACTTGGGAGGCTGAGTCAGGAGAATGGCGTGAACCCGGGAGGCGGAGCTTGCAGTGAGCTGAGATTGCGCCACTGCACTCCAGCCTGAGGGACAGAGCGAGACTCCGTCTCAAAAAAAAAAAAAAAAAAAAAAAAAAAAATTCATATCATAAGGATATGAAACACTTTCTAGTTTGCTGAAAGACTACATTGTAATTTCACTACACCCTGTGGTAATAATTGATTTAACTCAGAAATGAGAAAACAAAATAAAAGGTTTGAAATATACACACATGATTAAAATTCATCGCTTTAGCTATTAGCAGTATTTAAATGTAGAATTCAACTTTTTCAAGGGCAGTATGTGCTTACTATTATAAATTCCTCACCCAGAATCACAGACGTGAAAATATCCTCCAATATCTTTTTCTTTCAATCTCTTCCCTTTGTCAACTCTTTATCATTACATAGTAATGAATTATTCCACATGTTACTTTCTGGGCAAGTAATGTTTTCCAGTTAAAATACTACCAAGTCCTAAACTTTAACACTTTTAAATAATGTTTTAGAGATAATATACGTTGCAATGAAAACCGGAAATTTCAGAATAGTTTTAAGAAAAAAATAAGGTCTACCTATATTTGATTTGTCCACCAACTAGAAGTAATCACTATAAAATTATTCTTGGCATATACATAACTTTTTTAAAAAACAAAAAATTATCATATCATATTCCCTGTTTCCCACTTAATAAATCATCTTAGTATATATTTCCATTGTAAAAAAATGACAGTTTTTTCATGGCTCCATTAACTAATTTTCTGGTGACTGCACAGAAAGTTACCAAATTCAGTTTTATAAGCAGTAGCATAGTAGATAACTCTGTTCATAATTTTGATACATTATAAACACCAATTTGATTAATTCCTTTGAATAAATTTCTAGATATAGAATTGCTGCATCAGAAGATGTTGATTTTTAAAGAGCATTGATATATTTTACAAAATATCTACAGAAAGCCTGTGCAGTTTACATTCAAAATAATACTTTTACTAACATACTAATACAGTTTCAAAAATTTGAAATTTAGAAATCAGTGGGAAAAGATAGTTATATTTATATCTTTTTGATTGGTAGTGAGGTGGAATATTATTGGTTATTTTTATGAACTGTTATTTTATATTCTTTGCCTATTGTTTCAATCTGTTTGCAAGAGCTTTTTATTTATAAATATATTAACTTTTTGTATGTCTATTTTGCAAATTTTAAATGTTTTCTTTTTACCATTAATGATTTAGGGTGCACTGCTTTGTAGGATACTTAATTTTTTAAGGATATCAAAGTTATCAATTTATTCTCACATAGTTTGTGAAGTTTAAGATGGCCTTTCCACTTGTAAAAGTATTTGCCTACATTTGCTTATAGTACTTTTTGCATCTTTTGTTTCTATTTTAAATTTTAATCCTTTGGCAGTTATTTTAGTGAGAAATAAAGTGGGGATCTTACCTTATTATTATTATTATTATTATTTAATGGCCAGCCTTGTTTTACAGCTATTTGTCCTATAATGGGTTCCCTCCCCATTGATTTGAAATAGCATCCTGTGCCTTCTCACCCCGCACCTGCCTTGAAATCCACCTTTCTCATAGCTGTACCACCATTAGAAGTTCCACAGAAGTGACTGCAGACTCTCTGACTGCTCCCCCAAGCTACCTTGATCTACATCTGCCACTCACAACCTGAGCCCTAGAAGGAAAAGAAATTTTCCTATAACCCTATCATGGCATCCAGCTTTTCTAAATTACCACACTACCAGTTTGGGAACATATAATTTTGTTGGTCCTGAAAAACAGCTAATTTTCAAATGTTTCAAATGTCTGATTTTATCATTCATCTGCTCATTTTTTCTCTTTGTGTTGAAACTTTATTATATGTCTTGCTACCTTCCCCTGACCCAATGTCTCCTTTGTATTCTTCCTTCAAAACCATTCCATCATGCTACCTGGAACAACTGTTCAATAATAGTAAATTAATCGATGTTATTAACTTCCACCTTTTCCCCTAGCCCTGAAGCTTGACTCTCCCCTGGGTATCTTACTTCCCCTTAGGCCCTTTCTATTGGAGACTGTTTATTATTTTCTATTTTATAATCTCAGAGTAGTAGAGGGGGCACATACCCTTCATGCACCCATATGCCACCTGTACAGTGTTTTTCCACCCTCTTATACTCACTCCCACTCCTTTGAGCACTCTGGCTGTACCATCCTCTACCATTGATCATTTCTATCATCAATGCTGAGGGTTTACCACCTGAACAAACCCCTCCATTATTGAACACTCTAGTGTTTGGTATACAGTCATCTTCTCCCATCATTCTTCTGTCTGAAATCTGGTGCCTTCCTATATACATCCAACATCCTGACTTCTCACTTACTATGTGGTCATGTGTGTTTCTTGGAATTCTCAAATGTATTCCCAAGAGTACCTAGTTAAAGAAGCACAGACTCAGAAGTATATAGAAATGGAAAGCTCATTATAGACTAAGAATTCTCTCTTGGTTTCTCAACACAGACTAATAACTCAACTTTCCATTAATCAGAATTTGTGTTGCTTGGTTTAACTCAGGCAATCATTTACTGCTAGTATCAAAATATTTGAAAATATAGTTGCATAAGCATATGCATAGAATCAAGACGTTCCACAAAAGGTATGAACGTGGTTATACATGTCTAGCTCCTAAGGCGATGAGGTAAGATGTTGAATGGCTTTTGACATTATGCCCAGCTGCTGCATTCATGGGCTTTTGTGTCTTGTCATGTTCCTATTTAGTTTTTTAATTAGTATGTTGAGGGAGGCAGATGTTGAGTAAATGCTGCTTTGTAAATTATGAATTAGGATTTTTAAAAATTGAAATAACTTTTTTTTTTTGCTTTTTGTTTAGCTCTAAATGTTTTTTTTGTTTGTTTGTTTTATATTACTTTCCCTACTTTAGTTGCACCAGGGATTTCTGCATAAACTACTTTAAGATTTGCTCATCTGAATGAAAAGTTATCTTCCCTGAGACCGGATCTAGACTGCCTTTTGATGATTTGCTTACCTGACCATGTAGTTCCCTTGAGTTTCTTGTTATTATGATTATAATAAAAGGAGTACAAGCAATCTGGTCATTTTAGCCTACTACTGCCGGATGGATTAGATCACTGCGGGACATTGGCTTATGTACCGTATAATGACTCATCACAGTTTAGGAGGAAGAAGACCAGCTTAGAGGTCAGGAGATTGACTTCTTTAGTTTTTGGTTAATTACTTTACTACCTATCTCTGATATTATAGGTTAATGGCTTCTGGGGGGATTAATGAGATTAAAAATGGAGAGATGCCCAAACTTCATTTATTTTACAATTTTGCCTAGGAGTACTGTTGCCTAATCTTAATAAATTATAGTATAAATACCTCCTTGATGCTAAGGAATATGCCAGATCTGAGGAGATCAAGTTGAACAGAAGAAGGGAATAGCCCTTCGAAAGCACAGGATTAGTGTTGGATAGGTAAATAACTGCACACTCGATGTGATGAAAGTCACCATAGCGTATGAATCAAGTATAGACGTATCCAGAGATGGTTATAAGTAATCCTAAAATCAGGAATGGTTTCTCTGTAGAGATGATGTTATTGTTAGATCTTGAAAGATAACCACTAGTTTGCCAGATAAAGGGGAAAGTGTTCTAGGAAGAGGAAAGAGACTTAAAGTGCAGCATATGTTTAGGGAACTAGAGTTAATTCAACATAATAGAATGTGTACACTAAGGGACAGTGACAGGAGATGTAGCTGGAAGTTTGATAGGAAATAGATTTAGAAGTGCTTTGCCTATCATGCTGAATAGGTTGGACTTGATTGAAGGTTTCAAATTACAGGAAAAAGTGGAATCTTACTTGTACAGTGGTGTACTGGCTGAAAGCCCATGTCCTTCAGAGCACATGTCTCTTCCTCCATTACAGAGAAGTAAGGGACATTAGAGGAAATACGGGGAGGGCTGGACTCAAGTTCTGAGTGGGTAAATTTTTAGATGGACTGACGGGGTGGTTGCCTTCTAAGAAGTAAGTCACATGTGGATTGAAGAAGTATGACTAATTTAGATTTGTTGAGTTTGAGTTAGGGTGTGTGGAACTAAGGAGAAGTTAAGACCAAAGACATAAAATGTGGGTTTAGCTGTAGATAATTGAAGGCCCTTCATAGAAATTTCTATACTTAAACATGAGTTATGTGTTCAAATATTTTAGCAATAACTTTGCCATAAGAATCATGTGATTTATCTCTTAAATTATGTTTTCCCCATTTTTTTGTGTGTTAACAGAAACTCAGTAAATAGCAAAATTCTATGAAATTACGGAAGCTTGCAAAGTCGTAATTTAAAAGGAACAGACTTCTTCATTTTTTTTTTTGTAAATACTTAGACTTTTTTTTTGCCAAAGATTTTAGTTCTAATGCTTTAGTTTTTCTGACAGCTACTCTAAAGCTTCAAGGATAGAGTTTAAATGAAGGATACATTCAAGGGTACCCTCTAGCTAGGAACTAGCTCTGCTCTGATTTTGATTTAACTATCATTAGGGAACATTATGAAAAGTGTGTGTATAGATTATGTAACTAGTCACTTAGGGCCCCTGATCCCTTGTTAACCTGGCCCTCTTGAGAGACAGTGAGCAGGGGTGCCCTGGGAACAGGTAGGTCAGACGCAGCCCCTGTTGATTATCAGTCCCCATGGATCAGTCACAAGGGGTTGTTGCTGAGCAACCAGTGCTCTAGTGGTGCTTCATCCCCCAAGGAGTTTTGCAGTAGTGGGGGCTCACCCCCACTGGAGAAGCAGTACAGTCAGGCAGAGGGCAAATGTCCCCCAGAGGCATGAGGGTTGTTAGTAAGTATTTGACCTTAGAATTAGAGAAGATAACTTAAGTTCTCTGAAAATACAAGTGATTTATGGAGTTATTGATGTAAATTTAATTAAACATGAACTTGGGGCAGGGCAGGTAGTTCTGGCAGCTAGAGTTCTCGTTTCAAGTACTTTGATTTCAGTTTCTTTCTTCTTCAGGCTTATTTGCAAGGTGAGTTTTCTGGGTCAATGCAAAGTAATTTTTTATGCTGCATGAAATATGTAACTTTCCAATTAGCATTATTAAGCCAGAGCAAACATTTATGTTTGAGGAAAACCACCAAGCAAATTCTTACTTTGGTCATGTAGGCCTGAATGTCAGAGTATTTAATTCAATATCGATAAAAGAATTTGCCACTGATACTTGAGATATGCTTTGAATTTTCTTTCTATGTAGAAAGATCAGAACATAACAATTCACGAGGACCACGTCTTATTTTACTTTTAATATTTAACACAGCACGTAATTTACTCTTTAGGAAAGTTGACAAAAAGTTGAGACTAGTCAGCTCTTGTAAGGAAGGCTGCGTTCTGCCAGTGTTGAGCAATGGGTTCTTCTTAAGATCCAGGCACATATTTTAAAGATCAAGCCATAGCATCATCAGTATATTGAAGTAATGCACAGTTGCATCAAAGGCTAAAGTGTGGAGTAGAGAAATGTGCCTTGTCAGATTTGAGAAATAATGTTGGCCAGCTCTTTCCCTCCCACTACTTTTTTATTCAGTACCTCTGGCCTTGGGCTGTAACTGTTTGCCTACTGATTCAAAGGGTGCGGAGGCAGGGCTTTGTTCTGTATACAAAGGGGAAGCCTCTTTGTTGGCTTTGAGATCTGTACTCTCTGTAGGATCTACATTATTTTTGAAAAATACTTAAAAACTTGAAAATTTCCCTCACGTTTTGCACCCAGATATTTTACACGCATGCATATAAACACACAAATGTGTCGAAGATCATTCAAGTTACTTTTAAGGTATTATTACAAGAATAGTAATAGAACAATGATAAGTTTTTTTCTAAGACACCATATTTAAAACTACTCTTAAGAGTTTTTTTTTTTTTGTTTTTGTTTTTTGTTTTTTTTTTTTTTTACTGTTTCTATCATATATATCATTGGCAGGAGCAATCCATTTATCTTTCCTATGTAAGAGTATTAATAAATCTAAAACATATTAAACACAGTAGTGCCGGGCATTGTTCTATGTGACAAGAATTCAGGGTGTCATTTAAACCTCCTAACAGCTCTATGTGATAAATACTGTTATTATAGATATTATTATAGATATTTTTACTTATAGGGAAGCCTAGGCTGTTCCAGAAAGGTTAAGTTGGCCAAATGTACGAAATAAAGATTTATAATCAGTAAGTCTGTCTTCAGAATCCATGTTCTCAAACATGGCAATATATTGTAAGTACTAAATTATTTCATGAGGGCAACTTAATCAAAATCCATAGCAAAACATGTTTGTAAATTATAATGGTATGATGAAAGAATGCAAGAGATTGAAGATTACAACATCATTTGGGTAACAAGGGTTGCTTATTTTATACTTTGGGCTATAGTCCATAGCAGGAAACCTTTTTAATCAAGTTTCTTTGTATCCATCCACATCCTTTGAACATGAAACAAAAATTCAGGGGGCATATTAGCACCCTTGTTTCTCTCCAGTGTCAGATGTGAAGACATATTAACTTTGATATGAGATGTAAAAGAAGAGGAAATCCTTAAAAGAAAACTCAGAGGTAATGAATAAGTCTATGAACTGCTTTTGAGTCAATTCTTCAAAAAATTCATATTTCTTAGAATTTGAGATATAAAGCAGTATCAAGGAACAGTCATTTAATCATAAGAGAAAAGTTATATAGAGGAAAAAATATATATATACAAGCCAGGTCAAAAGTCCAAGAATATTGTGAGGCATCATGATATGTAGTGGATTAATTGTGGGCTTTAGAGTTGAACAGAGCTGAGTTTGAATCGCAGCTCTGGGACTTATTACCTGTGTCACCTTAGGGATGCATCTCACTATCTTTAAGCTTTGCAAAAGGTCCACTATGTGATAGATTAATTACAATGATTAAATGAACTAAAATGCAAAGTGTCTACTAAGGTTGATCACACAGAACAGTTGTTTTTTAAATGTCAAAATCCCTTTATCTCCTTTTCCTCCTAACGGTAGCAAAGTAAAAAGAGATTTATTCTGGGGACTTAAAGGGTGAAAGGAGTTTCACGGTGGAATTACTGGGTTAAAGTTTGTCAACATTTTTAAGACTTTGAGTCAACTTTTCCAAACTACTATGTAAAAGCAGTTGCGCAATGCGATGTTACCTTTTTAATTAAGAAAACCTGATTTTTACCTTGCCTATTAAAAATGTTTATGGTTTTTAAATCAACTAGTCTAGTTCTAACCCTCCATTCCACAAAACTGGGTCTGTGTTTCCTCTATTGTATCTACCACATGGTAGATAAAAAGATTTGCCCATGAATGTATAAAGCAGGTTATTTGCAATTTTATGTAAATCAAAAAACTATAGGGCCAGGCTTGGTGGCTCACACCTTTAATCCCAGGACTTTGGTAAGCCAAGGCAGGAGAATCAATTGAAGCTGAGAGGTGGAGGCTGCAGTGAGCTGAGATTGCGCCACTGCACTCCGGTCTGGGCAACAGGGCAAGACTCTGTTTACAATAATAATTAATTAATTAATTAACTTTTTTAAAGAAAGCTGTGAAAATGTAGCAATTGCCAAGGTTAGTTTAAATACTGTCACAGTTGTAGAAATCAAGCATATATTATAGAGAAAGAAAGAAATAGACAACAGATTAGATTGGTCAGCTTCAGTGGCTCACGCCTGTAATCCCAGCACTTTGGGAGGCCTAGGCAGGTGCTTAGCTTGAGCCCAGAAGTTTGAGATCAGCCTGGGCAACATGGACAAACTCTATCTCTACAAAAAATACAACAATTAGTCAGGTGCGGTGGCATGCAGCTGTAATTCCAGCTACTCAGGAAGCTGAGATGGGAGGATCTCCTGAGCCCAGAAGGTCAAGACTGCAGTGAGCCAGGATTGCACTACTGCACTTCAGCCTGGTGATAGAACGAGATCCTATCTCAAAATATAGATAGACAGAGAGAGAGAGAGAGAGAGAGAGAGAGAGAGAGAGAGAGAGAGAGATGATAGATAGATAGATTAGAGGTCAATGAAATGAAAAATTAATATTAACTAAATTAGAGAAGTTGAATAGAATAATGCTAATTTTGTTGTGAATACTTATTAATGAATACACTTGAGTGGTTCATATTTTCACAACTGTATAAATTCACCCTTTTTGAACTTTATGGAGCAAAAATGAGTGTAAAACACATTTGCAAACATTCTTTAAAGTTATTATATACCTTTTGCTAATATGAGTAAAGATTTATGAATTTCCATTCAATGATCACTTATTGAATACCTAAAATATGTTGTCCTGAATCCTACAGATAATTGAATAAAATATTGCCATTCAAGATGTTCACAGGCTCTGGGGAAGACTATCACACATGACTGTAACAGAAAGCATCAGAGAGTCATGAAAAGAATGATTTGGGGGCAGAGATTATGATTAGTACCAATCTGGAACAATTCCTACAGCTTTCAGAGAAGAGGCAGCATTTGAGTTGGGCCATTAAAAATGGCTCACACCCTTCTAGGAAGAGCAAAAGGAAATGTGTGTTCTAGACAGATGAAGCAGAATGTTTTTTTTGTGACCTATTTGTGTTAATATTTTGCTATTTATTGCTAGCCCTATGTGGCCAAGGGATGCAAACAACCACATTTTATCACAACTTGTACAAGTTCTCATACAAAGGAAGCACTCAGTAAATATTGTTTTTTAATATATGAATGGATGAATGAATAAATGAACACACTGAAAGATCCTTCTTAATATGAGGTGATAACTTTCAAACAAAAATTATATCACATTGAGAGTTGTTTTTCTTTACCTGATAACACCTATGCAATTCAAAGGAAAATGTAAATTTTCTAAACTCTGGTTAACATTCGTCTCACCAAATTTTAACTTCTGTGAGTTTTAGTCCTAGCACTCTGCTCTTCTCTTTCTATAATTAACTTGTACACTTTTGTTGGCTTGTCTAAATTCATGAGTTAAAATGTATCACTTCTTAAGTTACTCCCTGATTTTTGTCAATTGATTGTATTTACTGTTTTTGATTGTATTTACTGGATTTGATCAATTGATTGTATTTACTGTTAATATTGTTTCCCAGCTGCCTATTGGGTAAGCTCTTCTTGGTTGAATTACACTCACTGAATATCTGAATGCCTTACTTTGAACTCATCATGTTCCTTCCAACTTTTCTTGCCAATTATTCCTTTTCTGGATAATTCCTGGGGTATATTTGACTCTTTTTTCTCCCTACCCAAATCAACAATCAACCCTGGCATAAATTATGTTGATATCTTTCACATTTATCAACTTTTAGTCGCAAACTAAAACACTTGACTTATTA
This sequence comes from Rhinopithecus roxellana, assembly GCF_007565055.1. NCBI lineage: Eukaryota > Metazoa > Chordata > Mammalia > Primates > Cercopithecidae > Rhinopithecus > Rhinopithecus roxellana. Next base: position 170,069,503 of record NC_044552.1, read on the forward strand.
CCCCAAATAGCCTTCATTCATTTTTCTTCAGTCTTGCAGACAGCTAATTGTTCTACATCCTTTCTTGACGTAACATAGACACTTTCATGGTGATCCCTCATTTACTGATAAAGAAACTTCTTTTTATAAAATATCATTAATTTCTCTCTGATTAGAAAGAACATGATTTAATTTATAAAGTATATAAAATGCAGAAAATAAGTTAATTAAAATCATACAATATTTTAATTGTATATCATCTTACAGAAAACATTTACATTTTGTTATGTATGGGATTAACATACATACTTTTAAAAAACAAAATTGTGATTCTATTGTCTATCGAGTGTATCCAGTTCTTTCATTTAACATTTATGAAACATTTGCCATGTCTTATGATTACATATTCTTTAAGACTTGGTGAGTAGAATAGCATTACTTAAAGAGTAATACAGAGCAAAGTCTGAATCTCTCTAGTGGCTTCTTAGCTATGTGATCTTGGGTAAGTTAGTGAATATTTTTGAGCTTCAGTTTTGTCATTTGCAAAATTGAGATCTTAATAGTTGTAACAAAGATTTAATGACATAGTGTATACAAAGTATGTCCTGTGCATTAATAGCCAGACTAAATGTTAGCTACAATTTCTGGTTTCTTATAGCTAGATACTATTTATTCATACGGCTACATCATACTTTATTGGACTGCACCCCCAGTTAGACTTATTGCTACTAATTCAATCTTAAACCTTTTGCCTGGCTTTCAGGATTCCTTATAACCTATCCTGACCTGACTCACTACATTTTTCACAATTTAAATTCTCTCCTCTCTGTAGCCAATTTCTTTCTAGTTGCTTGTGTTCAATATACTGATTTTCACCGTATCTCCCTTACTTGAGGTTACCTAGTGTTGTTTGTGTATACAGGAAACATTCCTGGGTAGCGGGGAAAGCTGATTCCATGGGGAACTCAGCAGCTGGGATGTGCTCTCAGAATCAGTCCAAATGAGGGCTCAGTGCAGGTTCTTTATGCCCTGCATAAACTCGTAATTGGAAGGTTTCAGTTGAGGGCCATCAGCCACTGATAATCAGCTGGGGAAATGAATAGTTCAGTCCTGAAGGGGGCATCTGGTGGCACACCACAATGTCCATTACACCTGCTTCATAATACTCTATGTCTTTCATTGTACTTGAATAAGTTTTTCTTAACTGTATTACCCAGATAGAGCTATATGCTAGATGTCAAGGCTGAAATATTGAGTGGTGATACATAATGCAATGCATTAACAGGAAAAATACTACAGGAGCCAACTGAAAGAGCTACTGATGACCCAGTCTGGAACAATTTGCAGAGCATAATAAAGTACTGTTGGATTATAATCCAAAGTATAAAATGTAATATCCACCATGAGTTCATATAATTATGAATAAATAATTGAATACATAAATAAATGAGAAGAAGAGATAAATCTCCTGTGCAGAAGAATTCCAAATAATTTATGTAGATACAATATCCTCAAGGAGGTAGAAAATAACTCCTTTCTTCTTAATTGTGGGCTACACACAGTGACTTCTTTCCCAAAAATACTGTGGAAAGCAGCAAGAGGCAGACTAACTTTTCAGTGGAGAAACCTAACAAACACTATCTCATCAAGGTCAACATTGGTAGTGATGCCGTATTGATTTTATAGACCCTTGATATGATGTGATGAAAATGGCACTTTTCCTATGTGGTCTTCCTCCCAAAATCCCATAGCCACAGTCTAATCATGAGAAAAACACCAGGCAAATCCCAATTGAAAGACATTCTACAAAATATCTGTCAAACTATTAAGGTCATTAAAAACAAGGAAAGTCTAAGAAAATGTCACAGCAAAGAGGAAACATGATAACTAAATGTAATGCGGTATCCTAAATGACACTCCAAAATACCATAAGGGCATTAGATAAAAACGAAAGAGATATGAAATATGGGATTTAGTTGACAACAGCATATCAATATTAGTTCATTAATTGTAATAAATGTACCATACTAATGTAAGATACTAATAATAGGAGAAACTGGGTATGGAACGCTAGAGGAACTTTCTGTATTATCTTAAATTTTTTTTGTAAATCAAAACTATTGTAAATAATTATGTTAAAAAGAAATACTATTACCATAGGGCCCAGCAATTCCACTTCTGTGTATATATCCAGAAGATTTGAAAGCAGGGTGTTGAGGGGATATTGGTGCACCCATGTTCACAGTAACATTATTTACAATATCCAAAAGGTGAAAGTAACTCAAGTGTCCATTGATGGATGAACACATAAACAAAATATGGCATATATATTACAGTATTTTTATTTAAGGCTTTATTCAGCCTAAAAATGTAAAGAAATTCTGACACATGTTGCCACATAGATAAACTTTGAGAACATTATGCTAAGTGAAATGAGCTAGTCACAAAAAGACAAATACTATATGATTCCACTTATAAAACTATCTAGATAGTAAAATTTATATAAACAGACAGTAAGATGATGGTTAGGGGTTTTGGAAAGAGAAATGGAGGTGATAGCTTAATAGGTATGAAGTTTCAGCAAGACAAAGAAGTTGTGGAGATTGGTTGTATAACAATATGAATATGATGAAGAATACTGAACTATATACTTAAAAATGATTAAGATGATAAATTTTATATGATTTTTAACAATAATTTTCAAAAAGCACTATTAAAATTACCATTTTCAATCCATTAGCCTGATGAAATTGATACTGCACAGATATGCTATATCTGTTTCTTTTCAGTTTATGATCCTCAGTGCCCTGTTTGGCTAATTATCCAGTGATCTAAAACAGTAAAGAGGTTAAGTAGGATAATCAGTATCTTCCAAAAGTATTTGCAACCAATGCTCATCCAAAAGCCCATATAAAAGTTACCTGGAAACCAGCAGGATGGGATGCTCATGAGAACTCAGGGGTTGAAGGAGAGGAAAACATGGATTAGCAGCATTTTGTGTCATTTTTATGTCTAAAATAAAGACTTCCTTGAGCTGAGGTCACAGTGCTGATTATATATTAAGGAATATTTGGTTGATATCTTTTATTTCCTCTTCGGAAACAGAACAAACAAACATCCTATTGCACACACTCTACATTTCTTTCATTTAAAACTCTACAACACAATGACAGAGAATAGGGACATATTTTCTATTCGTGTCCAGTAATGTCTGGAGATATTAGCAGAGTTTGAAGAAGATGGCATTAATATCTGTGCTGCATATGGCAGTTGAGTTATTTTAATCAAATGGCAGGTTCAGCCAATTGAGATTTGTCACTGTTTTGAGCTCCCTTTCCTTTTTCCCACTCTTTTAGATTCAGAGTGCCTTTGACATCAAAGTATATTACAGTTTAATTCCTTTGGTGCTCTTTTTTGGGGGGTGTGGGGGAAGCCAAAACAAACTTATTTCCAAAAGAAAGCTGTAAGACTTAAGAGTGTGATCACAGATACCTCTTAGGTCCCAATCTGAATTTAGTGTTAAACAAAAGAAGCAAGTTTATACTTTTGCAGATCTTCAGGGAGCGTAATAACTGTATATTTGGAATTTCGTTGTATGTGAATTTCCTTAAATCTCAGAACAACCTGGAGAGGCAGATAGGATTAATATTACTGTGCCATTTGATGAGCAAAGTTCTGCCATTCACCTCCAGGAAAGGAGATGACTACTCAAAATCAACAGCTGATAAATAGATGAGTTGAAACTAGAACTGAGTTCAGTGCTTCTGTCTTTATGTTTCAATGTCTTTACGACATTCTTTTGCTGGTGTATTTGTAAACTATGTGAGAAGCAAAGCAGAGAGTAATCAAACTATTTGAAAACTAAGAGTGGCTAACATAACGATGTTGACATTTGGGGGAAAAGATACTTTATTTGAGAATCATAGTGAAATATCTCCACTACATATAGTTCTTGGGTTTTATACAAATTGGAAGTTCAGTTACTGTCCCAGTGTGAAAGGTGTGTGGAGAATGGTTTGGAAGGGGAATGACTCAGGCCAGGGAGACTAGTGAGAGATGTCATAACCCCTGGAAGAACGGGTGGCATGGAAGAAACTATGACTGGGAAGAGTTGAACTAGATTTGCCCATGCAAATGGAATTGGAAGGAAGAGTGACTTGAAGAACATTAAGAGCCTGGAATAGATAGAATTTGATGGTTTATTAGAAAGGAGTAGGGAAGAGAAGACAGCAGACAACGTTGATCCTTGAATACATAATATGAAACTAGACTCTTCCCTGCTCTGAATAACCCTAGTATATGAACAGAGGAATGTTGATATTACTGGCCCCACATTTAGAAAAAGAAACAGATGATCTTCATAGAATGAAAGCGACACGGCTCATTCATTTTTAACATCTAAGCATTTACTATGTGTCTGCTCAAATATGTAGAGTGCCTGAGTGAAAGGGCATCTGCTTAACTCAGTGATCAACTGTGGCCACCTCCACAGAAGTATATATGTAAATGAAAATAACTCAGTTGTTTTCCAGCTATTTCAAGCTAATAACCAGTTTTTAAATGGTGACCTTTATACATATGAATACCTAAAAGAATATGATCAGAAAAAAATATTCAAGTGAATTTGCTACCTATTCATAGCAAAATGTTATATTACCTCTTAATGATGAGGCATTATGCATAGACTGGATTTTATTGGATTCATTTCTCTCCAACAATTCCAATCACTAGATCTTGTGATTAGGAAAACATTGTCCTTGCTCCTTGGTATTTAAATTCAAAGGTGAACGGTTGCAGGGATATATTGCTTTTTAAATCACGCATTTGAGAAAGGCTATCATTCACCTAGTGAATCTATTTCCAATGGAAATTTGAAAATATAAAAAAAAATCTTGCTTTCTTGTTGATTTTACTATTCAGTAAGAATGTCTCTGACTGTTCATGTTATACAGTTTTAGAGCAAAACACAAGAAAGACTGCTCAGAATACAATTGATGTGTTTGAATGGTGAACAAAATAATACAAAGAAATACATTCCTTATTTATCTGGGTGTATGGAGCTGCTTACTCAAGAAAATTTGTCCTGCTCTTGCTATCAGAGAAACTGAATAAAACAATTTGGGGGAAAGGAATAAAAAAGACAATGAATGTTGTTTTAAAAACATGTGACATTTGGTCACTAAATTAGACTTTTTTGTCTAAGGAACAACTTGTTCTTTTTTGCAAGAGACAAGAAACTAGAGATGTTTATCTTAATAAATCTTTTCCTGCCTTTGTTTCCTTCAGGAGTCATGCTATACTGAAAAGACACTCAATCAAGAGAACTCTGGGAGAAGCAGGAAACCCTGTGCCAGGGACAGGAAAGATAGGAGTAAGTACATTTTTGTTCCATTGATCTTGGAACATATGGAATAATATATTGAACATGTTCCTAAAAATATATTTGTTGCTATAAAGCCAGATGACAGCAAAGAAAATGTAAGGTGGGATATCTTCATTTTAGAAAACAATGTAGTTTAATATAAGGTTGATAGAATATACTGTTAATTTCTAATTAATAGCAAACAATACATACTGGGACCTTGAGATACACATTTTCAACTCGTGTCTGCCAGGGATAAGTGATTAGTAGAGGCTGAGCTTGGTTTGATATTTCCACTCTTAGCTGTGCCTATTTAAATGGTTCTCGTAGAGGCGGCTCGCCCATCAGAATGATATTTTGAAATTTATAGCCTTTAAAATAGAAGAGAAATTCATACTGCCTATCAGATCTTATAAACTGACTGCTTTTCTTATTACTACTCTCCTCAGAGACCATAGTGATAGAATTATAATTAGTACATACAATTAAATATTCTTTTTTTTTTTTTCTAAATGGAGTCTCGCTCTGTCGCCCAGGCTGGAGTGCAGTGGCCAGATCTCAGCTCACTGCAAGCTCCGCCTCTTGGGTTCACGCCATTCTCCTGCCTCAGCCTCCCGAGTAGCTGGGACTACAGGCGCCCACCACCTCGCCCGGCTAATTTTTTGTATTTTTTAGTAGAGACGGGATTTTGCCGTGTTAGCCAGGATGGTCTCGATCTCCTGACCTCGTGATCCACCCGTCTCGGCCTCCCAAAGTGCTGGGATTACAGGCTTGAGCCACCGCGCCCGGCCAATTAAATATTGTTGATGACTAAACCTCAAGTTAATACTTGTTTCAGAGACAGGTTTTTGTGTGCTGGTATCTCACAGATATGTGTCCTATCTATCTTCTGTCTATCTATCTACCTACCTATCTATCTATCATCTATCTATCTATCTAGGACAGATATCTGTATATACTCATACATCAGTAGTGCATCCTTTGAAAACTGAGGCCACGTTCATATTGCAGTCTTATTAGTATTTCATAAAAATGTTATCAGTTTGTAACACAGGAACAGAAAACCAAACACCGCATGTTCTCACTCATAAGTAGGGGTTGAACACTGACAACACACGGACACGGAGGGGAATATCACACACTGGGGCCTATCAGGGGGTGTGGGGCAAGGGGAGGGATGACATTAGAAGAAATACCTAATGTAGATGGCGGGTTGGTGGGTTTAGCAAACCACCATGGCACATGTATACCTATGTAACAAACCTGCACATTCTGTACATGTATCCCAGAACTAAAGTATAACAAAAATAAATAAATAAATAAATAAAAATAAATATATAAATGTTATCAGTTTGGTAAAACTTGTGTTTGAGGGCACCTGGATCCCTTAGTGCTACATTCTCCTACCCAGAGTGAGAACCTTGCTTCTCCACTACAGCTTAGGTGACAGAGCAAGAGAACCCAAGGTCAGCAGCAGCCTGAGGGGAGGCTCCAAAGTTCTTCTGCCCCTCTCAGATTCCTACTAGAACAGAACTCCAGGGAGCAGGAAGGAGTGGAAGACATTATGTTTGGTTTAGGCTCATTGCCTAGTCTTCTTAAAACTAGTATACAACTTTCCTATTAACCCTCCGTGATTTCGTTTAAACATTGACAATAGGTTCATTTCCATGGCTCACCAGAGCATTTTTACTTTGATGTGAAAATTTAAATTTATGTCAACATGTCTAAAAATAAATTTAAGAATAACATGTCCTAATTAAAATCTACTTTTATTATAAACTAATTTCACACAAATAATTTTACCCAAATCATTTATGTTTCTACATAAACCACTAGAATCTCCATATGAGAACAAAATAAGTATAATTATAAATACAAATTAATTTTGTACTTAAGGAAAATTAAAACTAATATATAAAATAATTTATTAGGTCTATATTGTGGACTGAGTATACAGTGATTTATAAGCATAATCTTGTTTAATTCGCACAATAACTCTATGAGGAAGGTAAGGAGGCATGGTTATTTCTTGTGATTCAAGCATACCTTGCCAAATGCACACATTTAGCAAGTGGGTGGTGAGTTAGGACTTGAGCCTAATTTTGTCAGATGCATAAGCCTATGTCCTTGACCAGCTTGAATATTGTCAGGTAGCGTGACGCCTCCAGCTTTGTCCTTTTGACTTAGGATTGTCTTGGCAATGCGGGCTCTTTTTGGTTCCATATGAACTTTAAAGCAGTTTTTTCCAATTCTGTGAAGAAAGTCATTGGTAGCTTGATGGGGATGGCATTGAATCTATAAATAACCTTGGGGAGTATGGCCATTTTCACGATATTGATTCTTCCTATCCATGAGCATGGTATGTTCTTCCATTTGTTTGTGTCCTCTTTGATTTCACTGAGCAGTGGTTTGTAGTTCTCCTTGAAGAGGTCCTTTACATCCCTTGTAAGCTGGATTCCTAGGTATTTTATTCTCTTTGAAGCAATTGTGAATGGAAGTTCATTCCTGATTTGGCTCTCTGCTTGTCTGTTACTGGTGTATAAGAATGCTTGTGATTTTTGCACATTAATTTTGTATCCTGAGACTTTGCTGAAGTTGCTTATCAGCTTAAGGAGATTTTGGGCTGAGACGATGGGGTTTTCTAAATATACAATCATGTCATCTGCAAACAGGGACAATTTGACTTCTTCTTTTCCTAACTGGATACCCTTGATTTCTTTCTCTTGCCTGATTGCCCTAGCCAGAACTTCCAACACTATGTTGAATAGGAGTGGTGAGAGAGGGCATCCCTGTCTTGTGCCAGTTTTCAAAGGGAATTTTTCCAGTTTTTGCCCATTCAGTATGATATTAGCTGTGGGTTTGTCATAAATAGCTCTTATTATTTTGAGGTATGTTCCATCAATACCGAATTTATTGAGCGTTTTTAGCATGAAGGGCTGTTGAATTTTGTCAAAAGCCTTTTCTGCATCTATTGAGACAATCATGTGGTTCTTGTCTTTGGTTCTGTTTATATGCTGGATTACGTTTATTGATTTGCGAATGTTGAACCAGCCTTGCATCCCAGGGATGAAGCCCACTTGATCATGGTGGATAAGCTTTTTGATGTGCTGCTGAATCCGGTTTGCCAGTATTTTATTGAGGATTTTTGCATCAATGTTCATCAGGGATATTGGTCTAAAATTCTCTTTTTTTGTTGTGTCTCTGCCAGGCTTTGGTATCAGGATGATGTTGGCCTCATAAAATGAGTTAGGGAGGATTCCCTCTTTTTCTATTGATTGGAATAGTTTCAGAAGGAATGGTACCAGCTCCTCCTTGTACCTCTGGTAGAATTCAGCTGTGAATCCATCTGGTCCTGGACTTTTTTTGGTGGGTAGGCTATTAATTGTTGCCTCAATTTCAGAGCCTGCTATTGGTCTATTCAGGGATTCAACTTCTTCCTGGTTTAGCCTTGGGAGAGTGTAAGTGTCCAGGAAATTATCCATTTCTTCTAGATTTTCTAGTTGATTTGCGTAGAGGCGTTTATAGTATTCTCTGATGGTAGTTTGTATTTCTGTGGGGTCAGTGGTGATATCCCCTTTATCATTTTTTATTGCATCTATTTGATTCCTCTCTCTTTTTTTCTTTATTAGCCTTGCTAGCGGTCTGTCAATTTTGTTGATCTTTTCAAAAAACCAACTCCTGGATTCATTGATTTTTTGGAGGGTTTTTTGTGTCTCTATCTCCTTCAGTTCTGCTCTGATCTTAGTTATTTCTTGCCTTCTGCTAGCTTTTGAATGTGATTGCTCTTGCCTCTCTAGTTCTTTTAATTGTGATGTTAGAGTGTCAATTTTAGATCTTTCCTGCTTTCTCTTGTGGGCATTTAGTGCTATAAATTTCCCTCTACACACTGCTTTAAATGTGTCCCAGAGATTCTGGTATGTTGTATCTTTGTTCTCATTGGTTTCAAAGAACATCTTTATTTCCGCTTTCATTTCGTTATGTACCCAGTAGTCATTCAGGAGCAGGTTGTTCAGTTTCCATGTAGTTGAGCGGTTTTGATTGAGTTTCTTAGTCCTGAGTTCTAGTTTGATTGCACTGTGGTCTGAGAGACAGTTTGTTATAATTTCTGTTCTTTTACATTTGCTGAGGAGTACTTTACTTCCAATTATGTGGTCAATTTTGGAATAAGTGCGATGTGGTGCTGAGAAGAATGTATATTCTGTTGATTTGGGGTGGAGAGTTCTATAGATGTCTATTAGGTCCGCTTGGTGCAGAGATGAGTTCAATTCCTGGATATCCTTGTTAACTTTCTGTCTCGTTGATCTGTCTAATGTTGACAGCGGAGTGTTGAAGTCTCCCATTATTATTGTATGGGAGTCTAAGTCTCTTTGTAAGTCTCTAAGGACTTGCTTTATGAATCTGGGTGCTCCTGTATTGGGTGCATAGATATTTAGGAGAGTTAGCTCTTCCTGTTGAATTGATCCCTTTACCATTATGTAATGGCCTTCTTTGTCTCTTTTGATCTTTGATGGTTTAAAGTCTGTTTTATCAGAGACTAGGATTGCAACCCCTGCTTTTTTTTGTTCTCCATTTGCTTGGTAGATCTTCCTCCATCCCTTTATTTTGAGCCTATGTATGTCTCTGCATGAAACAAGAAATGGGGAAATGATTCCCTATTTAATAAATGGTGCTGGGAAAATTGGCTAGCCATAAGTAGAAAGCTGAAACTGGATCCTTTCCTTACCCCTTATACGAAGATTAATTCAAGATGGATTAGAGACTTAAATGTTAGACCTAATACCATAAAAACCCTAGAAGAAAATCTAGGTAGTACCATTCAGGACATAGGCATGGGCAAGGACTTCATGTCTAAAACACCAAAAGCAACGGCAGCAAAAGCCAAAATTGACAAATGGGATCTAATTAAACTAAAGAGCTTTTGCACAGCAAAAGAAACTACCATCAGAGTGAACAGGCAACCTACAGAATGGGAGAAAATTTTTGCAACCTACTCATCTGACAAAGGGCTAATATCCAGAATCTACAAAGAACTCAAACAAATATACGAGAAAAAAACAAACAACCCCATCAAAAAGTGGGGAAAGGATATGAACAGACATTTCTCAAAAGAAGATATTCATACAGCCAACAGACACATGAAAAAATGCTCATCATCACTGGCCATCAGAGAAATGCAAATCAAAACCACAATGAGATACCATCTCACACCAGTTAGAATGGCAATCATTAAGAAGTCAGGAAACAACAGGTGTTGGAGAGGATGTGGAGAAATAGGAACACTTTTACACTGTTGGTGGGATTGTAAACTAGTTCAACCATTATGGAAAACAGTATGGCAATTCCTCAAGGATCTAGAACTAGATGTACCATATGACCCAGCCATCCCACTACTGGGTATATACCCAAAGGATTATAAATTAGTCTACTACAAAGACACATGTACACGTATGTTTATTGCGGCACTATTCACAATAGCAAAGACTTGGAATCAACCCAAATGTCCATCTGTGACAGACTGGATTAAGAAAATGTGGCACATATACACCATGGAATACTATGCAGCCATAAAAAAGGATGAGTTTGCGTCCTTTATAGGGACATGGATGCAGCTGGAAACCATCATTCTTAGCAAACTATCACAAGAAGAGAAAACTGAATAGAAAGTTTTTGGTGGGAGTAAGCAGCACTATGTTTAAATGACTATAGTATCTTATTTTCATCAGCTATTTATAATCAGTTACTAGAAATATATACTCTTAAGGAACAAATTATCCCTATACTCAATGAATTCTTTGAAAGAGAAAACATTTTTCTGATTTATTTAATAAGAAGCACAATACTAAAAAAGTAAAAGAAAAAAACAAAACTAATAAAAGTATCACAAAAAAGAAAATCATAAAAATTCATTGAAATACTAGCTAAAGAATGTAGATATCAATAAAATAGAATAATACAACACATGGTGTTTATTCTAGGTATGTGAAAGTGGTTCAGTATCAGGAAACTTATTAAAGTGATTTCATAATCTTAGACCAAAGAATAAAACCCATATTTTAACTTCCAAATAGATTTCAAATGACCTTTGATAAAATGCAACTATATTTCTTTTAAGAAAATACACATACATGTAACATAGTAATTTTGGAATAGAGAGATGTCATTAAAATACAAAAATGTGATTTCAACAAAGCAGAAAAACCCTAGTAGCTTACTACATCACCAATTTCATCACTTACAGTTAATACCATTTAACAAATTTTAACCAATGCAATAAATGTTTTAAAAGACTAATATTTTCTGCATTTTTCCTATATATGCTAGGAACTGTTCTAAATGCTTTACAAATATTAACTCATTTAATCCTCACAACAATCCTAGGAGATATGGACTATTATCATTCTATTTTGCAAATTAGGAAGCTGAAGCCAAGAGATGCTAAGTAACAAGGCCAAGGTCATAAAGCTAATAAGTAGCAGAGCTGAATTAAAACTCATATGGTTTGACCCACGAGTCTTTAATCATAAATACCATGTTATGCTGCCTCTCAAAGGTGAAAATTATTATAAAAAATGTTACATTTTTTTTTGCTTAAAAAATATATATATATTTTACTAAAAATCCCAAGAGAATTAACTGAAGCACCATTAGGGTAATGAACTTTGTTAAGGAACCCTACAAAAGATAAATGTGTAAAAATCAGTTGGTTTTTCTATGACAGCAACAAATAAAAAAACATTTAAAAACTCATCATAGCAATTAAATATTATATAGCTATGAATAAACTGTTGAAGAAATGTACAAGACTTAAGAAAATAACATCTATAGAGAAATACTAGATAAACAATTGGCTGTTAAGTGTGTTATGCAGAAAGAAAAATTAGCAGTAATGAAGGTTTATATTATATTCTTGGATGAGAATAATAGATGTTGAACAGATGTTAGCCTCCTCAAATTAATTTATAAAGTTAGTACAATTTCATTTAAAATCCCAAAAAGGATTTAGGAGAGAGCTTGGCAAAATGATTTTTAAAATTCATCTGGAAGCATGGACAGTCTGGAAAAGGTACATTTTTGAAAAGAAAAGAAAGATGAAACTTGCTATTTCCCAGTATTAAAGCATATTAAAAAGTTACAATTATTAAAACTGTGTGGTACTAACATAGAAACTTGGAGAAGCCAAGTCAGTCTGAGAATTCCCCAAACAGATCAAAGCACATGTAAAAGTAATGCATAAGAAAAACCACATTTTATGTTGATGGAGAATGTAGTGACTCTTCAAAAAGCACAACAACAATAATTAGTTAATATTAGGAAAACATGTAAATTTGGATATTTTATTTATACAATATACAAATACTTGTCAGATTGATAAAAGCGGAACAATGACTGAGACATAACTGGAGGAAAATAGATTGGCAAAAAATTTCATAATCTTGTCTAACATGACATTGAATGCACAAATCAAAATTGGAGATTGATAGACTTAATTGTAGATATATTAAAACTTCTGTACATATAAAACAAAGAAGAGACTCAAATAGCATGAACCTAATAAATGTTTGAAAATTGCTTTTTCTTGATTTTTTGAGGGGAAATGGAATTAATAAATCAGTTAAGTCCTGACTAACATTCCAATATATTACTGTTTGACGGCTTAGTAAAGCAGAAATTGTTCTGGGATAGTACTAATTTGCTATTTTATCTCCTGAAGGCACACAGCATCACAGAAGTTTTTGTGTGAAGAATACATAATATGTCTTAATTAAAAATAAAGATGAAGGCCGGGCGCAGTGGCTCATGCCTGTAATCCCAGCACTTTGGGAGGCCGAGGCAAGTGGATCACAAGGGCAGGAGATGGAGACCATCCTGGCTAACACAATGAATCCCTGTCTCTACTAAAAATACAAAAAATTACCTGGGCACGGTGGCAGGTGCCTGTAGTCCCAGCTACTTGGGAGACTGAGGCAGGAGAATGGCATGAACCCAGGATGCAGAGCTTGCAGTGAACAAAGATCACGTCACTGAACTCCAGCCTGGGTTACAGAGTGAGACTCCATCTCAAAAAACAAATAAATAAATAAATAAAGGTGAAGTTCTAGTAAAGACCAGTGATAATATGGAAAGTTGAATTGTTCCACCTAAAAAGATCAATTAATTTGGCTTAGAGTAGTCCAAGAGAGGAGAGGATTTCAACCAGACAGTTTTATAATTCTTACATGTGCCAGGGCATTTTATTTCAGTAGAAATTATTTGCAACCACCTTCAGTAATCTCTGAATTAGGATAACATGTTAAAATAAGTTATCTCTAATAAAAATGAAATAATTCAATTTCTGTCTTGAGTTATGCAGTAGATAATCACAGAGTAGTGACACAATGATAAAATTTGGAGAGAAATGTTTCCTGTTTTATTGAAGTTGATGACACAAGAAAGATTGTTTGCCTCCTTCTAGAGTACCTCTGCTCCTTCAATGCTGGGAACTCAGAGGAAGTGTGAAAGGAAAATGTATTATAATTAATGACCAATAATTTTTTTAAAGTTTTAATTTAGGTAAAATAGTCAAGGTTATACCGGCCAGTACTATAACAATCAATTAACACTAACAAAATAGCCATTTTCTGTCCCAGGCTGTATTAGCATTATTGCTAGACTCTGAGCTCCAAATAGCTCATGGGAAAGAGTAACCAGTGTACCCGTGAACTTCGTAGTCTGTTCACATCCAGTCGCTATCCATGATTCTGGCCAATGCATTGACTCCTGTTCACTGCTAATCCTCCTGAGAGCACTCACTCTGCTTCACGTGCTCCCGCTAGCAGTCTCTCAGCTGACAGGGAATCTGCTCCCCTACCTGTGTCGCCCTTTTGTTTCAGGGCTCAAATTGCCCGACGTTCTGCTTTCAGGCATTCATCTCTTGCCTTCTAACCCTGACTGTTGTCCCTGTATTGAGTTTGGTACTTCAACTCTTTTTATCCATTCACCTTAAAGAGTTTTTTCCCTCACTTACACAAGGACTGGGACTGTTAATAAGTGGCTTTGGGCCAGGCAGGTCTTGGTCCTGGGGTTTGGCTAACAGCCATCATCATAGTCCTTCCTATAAGAACTTTTATGCATTCATGCAGTTATATCCCTGGCAGATTCATCCTGCTGGCTCAGGAGACATGCCTAGTAGTGCCTGAAACTAGAAAAAGACTACAGAATAGACCTTAACTCTAATACCCTTGCTAAATAAACATTGATTTTTAAACATGTATCTTTATTTGTCCATAAATCTACATTTAGTACATATATTCTTTGACCACCACCAGAAAAAGGTCTGGAAGTAGTCAAAAGAACCGTGTAAAATGTTTTCTTCTTCTCTTGGGTAATAAAAGCAAAAGAGAAACCTAGCCATTTTGTTTTAAGCACGACTAACCAAATCAAACAAGCATAACCCTAAACATAAAGAATAAATCTTGTTACTGTTCATGCTAGCCAGACTGTCACTTTTTGAAGACTGTCCAAACACTGTAAGCCGTGAATTCTGGAGGGAAAATGGAAAACAAAACAAAACAACCAACAAACAAAGGAGCAGAACACACAGACACCCTTGTCAAGGAGAGTAAAGGGAATATATACAAAGAATGAAGGTGGTCGTTAACAGATTAGCACTAATTCTTAGTGATCAAAGTAATTGTCAATTAATGTTTGCAATGTGCCAAACTCATTTTCTCATTTCTTCATTCAGTAAGTGTTCTTTGAGCATTTACCCCATTTACCCTGTGCCCTGCACTGTTGTGAGCTGTGGGGATCAGAGCTAAAGACACTGCAATTCTCCAGAGTCTGTGAATCACTAGCATGGAAATTCTGAACTAGAGAAAAATTGACTAGAGGAGTGTGAGGAGACCCAAAAGGTGTTATATCAGGAGTGGCAGATGATTTACTTTGTGGAGGTCCTAGAGAAGATGTGCTAACTTTCTTCAATTATGCCAGAAATATCATGTCAAAAAAATCCGTGTGATTGAGAAGGCAAAACTAGATTTGAGTGGATGGAATTAGAGGAGAAAACATTTTTGCTTAATCAAGGGAAAGGCTGTCTGAAATTATAATAAGCTACCTCTGATAACTGAGTTGGTTGATCACAAGTGGGAGGATGAGGGGTTGGTGTTGGGGATGGGTAATTAATTCATCTCCAAAGACAACAATTCCAGAGTCTGTTGTTGAAATCATTGATGTGGGAAGGGTTCCTCTGAAGACAATACAGTAAGGGACTACAAGGCTGCTTTTAAGTTAGACCTACCAGCTTTGTCACTTACTCTTAGGCTTTGACCAAATCTCTCATCTCTGATCCTTAGTGCCTACATCAGAGAAAAGGAGATAGTACATGTCACAGGACTGTGGTGAGGAGAGAAAAAAATGAGTGTAAATGAACTAATTCAAAATGGTTGCTCTATAGTGGGCACTCAGTAGATGATACTCAATACATGGGAACTAGAATGTCATCTTGGGAAACACTTGGACTCCCTTAAACAATCCAGAAGGTTAAAATGACACCCACTAAGGTAAAAAGTTCCTTTCTTTGGCCGGGCGCAGTGGCTCACGCCTGTAATCCCAGCACTTTGGGAGATCGAGGTGGGTGAATCAAGAGGTCAGGAAATCGAGGCCATCCTGGCTAACATGGTGAAACCCCGTCTCTACTAAAAATACAAAAAATTAGCCGGGTGTGGTGGCGGGCGCCTGTAGTCCCAGCTACTCGGGAGGCTGAGGCAGGAGAATGGCGTGAACCCGGGAGGCGGAGCTTGCAGTGAGCCGAGATTGCGCCACTGCACTCCAGCCTGGGCGACAGAGCGAGACTTCCGTCTCGCAAAAAAAATTAAAAAAAAAAAAAAAAAAAAAAAGTTCCTCTCTTCTTATTTGGGATTCATAAAAACAAAATGTTTCTAAAATGTACAGGGAGAAATACTAAACACATACAACATTAGAAAAGCTGCCAAGATAATTGTTCTACTTTGTTACCATTTCCTTATTATTTACCTATTCTTAGTTGCTGGAAAGATTTTTTTAGCTCAATTTCTACTTTGTATATTCTAAGAGACCTGTACTGTCAACTTCAGCTTTTCAGTATCAAAGGAGATCTTGGACAACACGTTGTTACATGTTCAAAGACAGTCTGCTCATGCAAGTTGGATGAGTTTGAAAATTGATAGGGTTTAGTTCTAAGTATCTGTGTTGTAATCAATTCCTATTTTTCAATCATGTTGTTGGTATCAACTGTTCCATAATTTGAACTAGCCAGTAAAAAGTTCAAAAGGACTCAGGTGGTGAACTACATTGAGATTATGCCAACATGAGACACATAAAGCAGTTAGTGATTGCCTGTAAGAACATTAACTCAACGGACTGCGGTTCACTTCTCACATGCTTACCAGCTGCAATAATGAATATTTAAATAAATAAATATTTCAGTACTCTGGGCTCACTTTTCCAGGCCTATCTTTGATTAGTTTCACCTTCTCTTTGTTTTCATAGTCTGTGTTCTGTTTTTTGTTCACGTAATTCATATTATATGAATATGAATTCAAATAATGAGACATTTAAATAATGAAGAAAAGAACAAAGAATAAAATCAATTTCCCACCTCCCAGAATTGACTCATTTTATTTTATAATGTCTGCTTAAAGCCTCCTTTATAAAGAAATAAAATGCAACAGTTAAATCTCCTCTCAGAAACTCCTATGAATTAGTGTGCATTGTTTCAGTCTATTTTATATTTTCACTCATCTATTTATACAACCATTCCAATATTTAGTCTTGATTTGTGTTTTTTAACTTACAAAAATAATATCACATTTCTTTTCAAAACATTGTTTTTGAAATATATACAGATATATATATAGTTCTAGCTCTGTTCTGCCTGTGAAATTTATATTTCACTTGGTAAATGAAACACTTCATTTGCTATTCACATCTAGTGGCCTTCCCTACTCCTAAATTGGGCCCATGGATAGCAGAACGTTATTGCCAGAAAAGTTAGAAGAAAACATCATTCTAATTTATGGCTTTATATATTACCAACACTGGGAACTTTTGAAAATGGCAAAAGCTAAAATGGATGGGAAGTCAGGAAAATATGGTGTCCCAGGCAAACCACAGTGAAGGATCAGACTGCGTATGGAGAAAACAAAGCTATGAGAGGTGATGTGACTCTCTGGTATTAAAGCCAAATAATCAGCAGGCCACTCATCTAGGGTTGTTTCTGTTTCCAGAGCGCTTATACAAGTCACACCAAAAGTTAACTTTGAGGCATTCCCTGTCACTGATTAATATATATGTATATGTGTGTGTGTGTGTGTGTGTATATATATATATATATATATTTTTTTTTTTTTTGAGATGGAGTCTCACTCTGTCGCCCAGGGTGGAGTGCAATGGCACAATCTCAGCTCACTGTAACCTCCACCTCCTGGGTTCAAGTGATTCTCCTGCCTCAGCCTCCCGAGTAGCTGGGACTACAGGCCCATGCCATCACACCCGGCTACTTTTTTATTTTTAGTAGACACCGGGTTTCATCATGTTGGCCAGGCTGGTCTCAAACTCCTGACCTCAGATGATCCGTCCACCTCAGCCTCCCAAAGTGCTGGGATTAGAGGTCTGAGCCACCTGGCTGTTACTGATGAATTTTGAATTGAGCTTCAGCCAATCACAGACACCCAGAAAGCTGATTGGTTATATAACAAGAGACCTCCCATTGAACCATACACAAATAATGGAAATGCATAACTATAGTCAATCAAGTAATATTTTACTTTATTTCCATGTTCAGATTGTAAAAGCCCACTGCTTAGGCTGCTAGAGCAGAACTCTGTGAACCTCTTTCCGTTTTGAGTGCTGATTCATTATTCATTATTTGCTTAAATAAACTGTTAAATTTATTTTGTCTAAAGTTGTTCTTTTAACCCTGGGTTACATAGCTAGTTAATGACCGTCCTTGAAATATCCAGCCCAAATCTCAAAATCAAAATATTGCATGGGGCAAGATATAGAAAGCTTTTCCAGTTCATTGTTTGTTATTTTGGTGTTTATGTTTGGAAAACACACAGAGTTAAGATAATGCATTCTTAGAGCCACCTCATTAGAAAAATGAAGTCCTGATACCTTGCTTTCACAATGGCTGGTAAGAATATAGGGGTTTTTTTTGTTTTGTTTTGTTTTGTTTTTTTTTTTTTTTTTTTTTTTTTTTTTGAGACAGAGTCTCGCTTGTTGCCCAGGCTGGAGTGCAGTGGCACGATCTCGGCTCACTGCAAGCTCCACCTCTCCGGTTCTCGCTATTTTCCTGCCTCAGCCTCCCAGGTAGTTGGGACTACATGCGCCCACCACCACGCCCGGCTAATTTTTTTTGTATTTTCAATAGAGACGGGGTTTCACCATGTTAGCCAGGATGGTCTCGATCTTCTGATCTTGTGATCCGCCCTCCTCGGCCTCCCAAAGTGCTGAGATTACAGGCATGAGCCACCGCGCCCGGCCAAGAGTATAGTTTTAATCTATCATTGTTTCCTTGTTCTTGCTATCTCACATACCAGGTAAAGCTATTTGCTCCCTCTTCTCACTCTGTCCCATTTGTCCCCTTAGGTAGGAAAATCTGGTCTGGAAAATCAAGTGTCACTGGTGATCAGACATCATCTCTTTTCTAGTTACTGTCAGCTTAGTTTTGTCCTACAGTTGTCTTGATTTCCGGCTAGTGAATGAGTGTGACATATCTTTAAGGTTTGGGTGTGCCAATGTACTGGAGACAGAAAATTGACTCACTAATTAAACCATAGCTTGAAACTTGCATGTTCAATACAGACCTGTAATTTCCTTCACCTAGGCTTGGTCTCAGGTATTCATAGTAAAGGTTATATTGCTGTTGTATCACTATGATTCATGGTGTTAGGACACCAAATTCCTCATTACATCTTTATTTTAAACTTCTAAACTAGTATAGCTCCTAGGATTAAAAGGATTGCAGATTTTTAATTTTTTTAAAAAAGAGGCAGTGTTTAGGTATACCTGGTAGGGGAGAGAGCAAGCATAAGGAAACATGAATAAATTAAAGCTATACTGTTACCAGCCATTTTGAAGGCAAGGCAAAGCTTTTTCATTTTTCTAATGAGGCAGCTCTAAGAATGCATTATCTTAGTTCTCTACATGTTTTCTAAACATAAGAAGCAGCATAACAAACAGAACAAAGGAGTAGAAAGCTTTCTATTTCTTCCCCATTCAATTGTTTGATTTTGAGATTTGAGCTGGGTATTTCAAGGACTGCCATTAACCAGCTATGTAACCTGGTGTTAACTAGTAAGTTTTACTCACCTCAAATTTATTGTTGTTTCTCCAAAATGTTTTACACTTTCATAAGATAAATAAAATCAGCATTCTTAGAAGGCAGCTATGATCACCACTCTACCACCAATGTCACTAAAATCAGTATTCTTGACTACCTGCTGGAAATAAAAATGTAATTGCTAAAATACTCATTATAAATTAAGTGATACATTACAAGTAAAGATCTATCATGTGTTAAGTTTCAAGTTTCACCTAATGTTCTTAATAAAATAATGGTAATTTAAATTCTCTACAAATATGTTCAGCCTATAATATTCTAATTTACAGATGCTTGAGAACACAAAATATTTTTTATTAACTGAATGTCAAACTATTATCCTACCTTGTAAATAGCATAGAAATTTTAACTATAGTCATTAAAAAAATCAAAGTATAAATGTATGCTTTTTTAAAAACACAACATTAAAAGGTTGAGGTTATAACTTTCATAAAGATGAAATCACTATTTAAAAGCTGCACATGCACTGATTATTATAGTTTGTTTGTCTTAGAAGTTGTGTCTTTAAATTGCTGGAAGACATCATGAATATTTTCATTGCTAATTATTGTTTAAAGTCTTTAGTATACGTCAGTTCTGTTTGTATGGGTATGGTTGCTGTAGTGCGCCTTAATAAAAAACAATGCTTTATATCAGTGAAAGCTCTTCTTTGGTTTAATTTGGGTTGTGGTTATATTGTTTTTTCATATCATGTGAACTGACTGCAAGGGGTTAACCCAAAATGAGCCAATTCACTTAAAATTATTCTATGTGTTAGTTTGTGAATTCTGTTGTCGGTATCTAAATGTATATCATAGTTTAATCATATCACATAAAGTTGTGATTTCAGGAATACTTTATATTTCTTTTGCTGCTTTTGCTTGTGACAATTGACTAGCCCACCACATAGAATTTCTTCGTCTTTTTAACACTAGGTGAACGTTTGAACTGACCAGAAAATTTTATGGAAAGAGCACAAGACAATGCAAATCTCTCTTCCATACCCTGTTTTGCCCCTTTCTGGCTGCAGGAGCCTCATAAGTCATTCAGAGATACTGCAAAGTGCAGGGGATCAAACCATTGATTGCTGAATTTGAGTCTTACTTTTGTCATTTATTATTAGCTGTGTGACTGCTGGTAAATTACTTAATCTCTCTGTCTCTGTGTTTCCATTTGTAAATGGTATTAGTATTAGTGCCTCTCCCCCAGGGTTATTAAGAAGATTAAAGCAGTTGATATTTGTAAAGTACTTGGAATATTGCCTGTACAGCTAATTGTTTAATAACATTTTAATGTGATGTGACCTCATCAGATCTGATGTCTACAAACAGTACTTTGAGTTTGAGAATTGTATCATTTGAAGTGTTTCTTGCTTTTGCTTTCAATACATCTTGAAATTATTAGACTGGTGAAAACATTGTTTCTGTGTGGAGGATTAATGATTATACAGCTAACATTGATGATTTTTTTTGTCATTTGTTTTAAATCAAGGCATATTTGCAGAAATAAAGGACTGCTTTAAAAACTAAGCAAAATATTCATATATCTTAGAGTTGTATGGATTTGACAGTTCCTATAACTGGGTTTGGGACTTGTTTCTGCATTAGGTACACATTTTGTTTACCTCCTAATGGGTTAATGTCATTTATTTTATTTTTCAACTTTTGTCTTTATAACTGTGTTATTAGATGGCAGACTGTTTGGAAAGCTGAATTTGATTATTGCTTTTCAGTTCTATATTGCCAGTGAAAATATTCTGCTGTTTGTCACTTTTCTTTAGTACAGGTTGTTTACATGACTTCTATCTTTTAGAGTTATCATACACACATAGCTCTTTCTTAAATAATCCACAATCTGTTTTAATTATGCTTGAAACCTGTTAAGTTGGAATATTTTATAGGACAAAGAGTAGTGTAATATTGTCAGTATAAGAATTGGTGGTAGAGGATAGGGTTAGTTTGTTTTTTAATGACAGGGCATGGTCTCCAGTGTGAAAGAGGTCATTGGAATTGGAACTTGTTTCCACTGATGGGAGAAAGTCCAGCCGAGCTAGTAGGCTCATTATCTGGAGAGAATAATGATGTCAACAGGAGGCGGTCCTGGCAGATAGGGGATCGGAGTCCACTAGGACCAGCATGGTGCAGCAGATGGTGTCCCAGCAGGTGGGTGGGCTGTGGTGACACAGAGTCTGGAAGCAGACAATATCCAGGCAAATAAACAGATCTGTTCACAGACTGTGGGTCCCATGGATTGGGGCTGAGGCTGGGGCCTGAAATACAGGCCCTGGTAAACCTGGATAGACTAGCACAGAGGCCAATCTTGGAGGGAGTAGTGAACTACATAGGGCATTAAAGCAGAGACTCTGTTATGTGGGGCCACAGGTTAAAGGATACTTGTGATATCCTCAGCTTTGGGGGTTATATGAATTGGAAGGATACTGGAGCTGGAAGCCAGGAAGGTCTTTAAAGATGCTGACTTCCATATTCCTTAGTGCAGACTCATGTAACTGTCACCTTTTGAAAACTGAAAAACTCAAGTGTGTTAATTACAAAATTGTGCTTTACTTTATTACTGATGAGGAGATTAAAAAGCAACTTCGATACAATCAGTCTTGCCTTTTTTTTTTTTTTTTGCAAAGGCTGTAGTGACCTTCAGATGAGACTTAACTTCCTGCAGTTGAAACTGCTCACATGGGGCCTAGGTGAAGTGAAGCATGCAATATGGAGGGGTTATTATTCCTTATTCTGCTTAGATTTATCCTTAGGAAGAGGTTGTCTATCTAAGAAGAAAGTATAAAATGAAAGAATTAGGAAGTAGGTCTTTGTTTTTGACTGAAGCTTGCTTGTAATAGAAGAGAAAACTATGTGGAAGTTGCTGAAATTAATTTCCTTACAATAATATGAGTGTTAACTGGCTTTTTCCATGACAATCATTATTTGGGGGAATATCAGCCCCGGTTACATTATTTGGGAATGCCCTACGTCAAACCAGGGCCTTCACTTCTAAGAACAAAGAAAAAATTGAACATTGACTCTTTTGCTTGAGTCTTAGCATTTAACAACCTTCTATTATTGATCTTAGACTTTATGTGTACCCATATATTTGTAATCAAAGAAAAACGAAACCCTCAAAACAAAATCCAAGCATTCTCATGCTTTACATTTTGAAATTAAATCTCTAGTTGATGTCCACTTTTAAAAAATCTAAGTTACTATGAAGTTTCAAAGTGTTATCATTGTTTTTCCAAGTACTATTTTCTATAGAGGAAAAAAATCCATGTTTCTTTTTATTTGATTTTCTTTACAATGGTGAATCTTGTCTAGAGAAATAATGCATTCATTTATTAAATAGAAGTTAATTTATGCAATTAAAATAAAATAAATGTTTCTGCCATAAAACCTAGCTTCAAATTCTCACCTGTGTGACTTTGGGGCAAGTAGTTTATTATGCTGGATTTTAGTTTTGTATCTCAATTTACGCCTTCTTCATAGAAATACTGTATTTCTAGTACACCCTTGGGAATCAGGATGGATGACAAAGCTTTCTTTTTTTTAATGGAATTTTTCTTACTGGAAGTCATTTTAGTATGTTCCACTTTTACATGCCCTCACTAGCTATATGCAATTGTATCCGTCAGGCTTCCATCAGAGAAACAGATGAGAAACAGAGAAACAGAACCAGTAGGAGATATACATTAAGAAACTCATTGCAAGGAATGGGCTTAAGGAATCTATACACTGGCAGAAGGGTAGGGTGGAAACTCTGGGGCAAGAGTTTAAGCTTCAGTCCACAGGTAGAATTTATTTTTCCTCAGGAAAACCTCAGTTCTGCTCTTATGCCCTTTCAGATGATTGAATCTGGACCACTAAGATATTGAGGATAATCTTCCTCACTTAAAGTCAATTGATTGCAGATATTAGTCACATTTATAAAATTCCTTCACAGAAACACCTAGATGAGTGTCTGATTGATTAACTGGGGACTACAGCCTAGTCAGGTTGACGCATGAAGATGATCACCACATCACAGTCCACACTTTGTCAGCTTTAGACTCAGGCACATTTCCTGAAACCATATTTAACCTCAAAATAAAGAACATAGCAAAGTTACTCTTCCACCTAATGTGATACAGCTATCCTGAAGCATGTTTTCCAACCCAAAACATGGTAACCGTTTCCCTACAAGAGGATTCAATGTCATTCACTTTCTCCTTGACATTCTGTAACTTAAACACTATAATGTGAAGTTAGCAGTTATTAATATATTTTATGTTAGATCATAATGACTTAAAAGAGGGAAAGAAAGCAAAAATCTTAAATACATGTGCATACACATTTCTAACAAAATAAGGGATACTTAAAAGTTATAGTCCTTGCTTCTACAACTGGCCATGTCATAAATGGTCAATGCTGGTATTTATGATTCCCTTCTTCCATTACCCATTTCATAATTCTCTGCTCTTAAGCAGGCACCTCAGCTGGTTATGGTTCTTAGCCTGGCGGGGTGACCCAAACCTTCATTCCTGAAGAGGCTGGGCCATTAGCAGTCCTGCCTGAATTGAAATATTGTGGTTTTCTATTGGTTTTCTTCACAGAATGTGGTAGTAATAAGAGATGCCCTAAGGGATCTCCTGTGTTTCAGACATGCTCATCCTTACCTCCATTGCGTGGTATAGCCCAATTTCCCCTTGGTAATCAGGATTCCCCACTCCAACCAACATAGTAATTTCTTTCTTTGCCTGTTGATTCAGAGGTCTGGGGAGCTCAGAGTGACTGGCGGCAGCCTTAATTCCCAGTTCAGTGGAATCCTTTTGTCTCCTAGTGGAAGCACACCTCCCTTTGAAACTAAGACCTCTCCACCAGCAAAGGGTAAGGTTGTGGGGACATGAAGCAATTTTTCTCTAGTGGATTGCTAAGTGTAATAGTTATTGATGTCACTCTCATTTCCACCCCTTGATTGTTGGATTCACGAATCCTGGCAATAGGAGATCAAGCACCACATATTAAGCATATACATTTTTAGATTTTTTTATTATCCTTTAAGTTCTAGGGTACATGTGCACAACGTGCAGGTTTGCTACACATGTATACATGTGCCATGTTGGTGTGCTGCACCCATTAACTCGTCATTTACATCATTTTTAGATTTAGAACATGTACAGCTGCCTAGAGGATATTTCCAGAGCCCAGCAAAATACTGCCACCTACTTGGCACTATGACTGAGTCTTCAAAGGCCATTCCACGGTTTTCTATTATGCCATCTAACTCAGGATGATGGAGAACATGGTAAGATCAGTGAATGAGAGTTTCTGTACTTCATTTGCTGTGAAGTAAGCTCCTTGATCAGAAGGCATGCTGTGTGGATTACCATAAGCATGGATTAAGTATTATGTAAATTCATGGAGGTAGTTACAACAGAAACTTTACATGAGGGAGAGTAAATTTATATCCACAGTAAGTGTATAATTCCAGTAATAACAAAGCAGCACTTTTCCAAGATAGAAGCAGTCTCATATAATCAAGCTGTCACCAGGTAGCTTGGTTAATCACCCAGGGAATGATACCATACTGGAGGCTCAGTGTTGGTCTCTGCTGCTGGCAGATTGGGCACTCAACAGTGGCTGAAGTCAGGTTGGCCCATCTCCAACTTCCCTGTTGAGTGGAAGTTCATGTTACTGAGCCCATGCGTAAACTTCATCCCTCCCCACGGCCACCGTTCACAAGCCCACTGGTCAAAGACAGCAGTGGCTGGGAAAAGAAGCACAGTATCCACAGAATGGGTCATTCTACTCACTTGATTATTAAAATTCTCCTCTGCTGAGGTCATCTTTTGGTGAGCATTTACATGGGACATGAATGTTATGTTCTATGTCCATTTAGAGATGTCTATCTACATACCTTTTCTCAGCTATTCTTGTCATCAATTTTTCAATCATGTTCCTTTTAAGTTGATGCCCATCTCCAAACTGTTGACCACAGCCCATGAGTCAATACAGTCTTATACCTCTGGCCATTTCTCCTTTCAAGTAAAATGAACACCCAGTTTCACTGCTCAAAGTTGTGTCCACTAGGAAAACTTCTCTTCTCTTTAGCACTGTCCTTCAGATATATATGAGAAAGGGGCTCTAGTGCAATCTCTCTTTACATTTAGGTGGTATTGGCATATCATGCAATACCATCTGTAAACCATTCTGAAATCTTATTTCCTCAGTCAATTGATTGCAGGGAACTCCTCAGGAGACCATAGGTGTTGACTGGTAGAGAGAAGGTAATGGCAGGAGTGGGGACCATGGGCATTTGGGTCACTTCCTTATGTAAATTACTTGAGCCTGTTTCAGGCCAATCATATATATACCACTTCCATTTGATATTGGGGTACAGCTATACATGCCCAACGTTAAAAGGCTTGGTGGGTAAGACAACAACCTTTTAATGATGGGTAGCTTAGATTTCATAGTAACTTGATGGCCTGTGGTGAGGTGTTCAGTTTCTGTACAGACCCAGTAGCAGACAAAAAGCTGTTTCTCAAAAGAAAAGTAGCTGTCTTCAGAAGATGGCAAGGGTTTGGAACAAAGCCTCAGAGTGTGCACTGTGATTCACCTTCAGGGACCTGGCAAAGGCTCCGATCAACATCTCTATCTGCTACTGGCACTTCAAGCACCATCATCAGATCTGATTAATCATATGTTCCAAATGACAAAGCAGCTTACATGGCAGCTTGGACTTGTTATGGAGCCTTCTCTTATTTGGGGAATCACCCAAAACTAGCAGCTTTTTGGGTCACTCAATAAATCAGTCAGAGTAGTACACCCAAATAAAAAATAAGTTGCTTCTAAAATCCAAAGAGGCCCACCCACTTGGCATTGTGTTTCATTTTTGGTTGCATGAGGAGCTAAATGCAACAACTTAATCTTTACTTTAGAAGGGATATGTCTAACATACCCCATACGACTAGATCCCTGGGAATTTCATTGAGGTGGCAGGCCCTACACATGCCAAGTAGATGAGTAAATGAGATGTGAGGGGAATCATCACCCCTGCATCCTTCAAGTCCTCAATGGTGGCATTAAGCTCTGCAGTCCCTCTAGGAATACAGATTTGCTTCTGATTTACTCTTTTTCTAAGTGGAGACAGTTCTGGTGATTTCTACTTGGCCTCACTCCATAGTTCAATAGTTTTTTTTAACTCTTGTTTATATACAGATTAAGAATTTAGTAGATTACCTGTTTCTTTTCTAGAAACACCATGATCAACTAGCCAATTACACAGGTCTCCACAAGTTAGACTATTCTGTTTACTGCATTGACTTTGCTGTTCACTGTGTAACCACATCAACCTTGTCTTTGATGATTAAGGCTGCCACACGGCCTCTGTCACCCTGGGAGCCAATTATCCTTATTGCATTTAGGTATACCACCCAGTTCAGTGGCAGCAATTCCCATGGTAGTGTCTGACCTGTAAGAAGGATCACAGAGCTCTTTAAGGATGCTGGGGCTCCCCTCACAAATTTATTTCTCACCATCATGATGGAATGTGTGTCCTCAGGACTCTCCTGGGGTATGTGAGCATGTCTTACATGATAAATTTATTCTAATATTTTGATCTCCCTCTCTAGCCTTTGGATATCTTCCTCTTCAGTGTAGCAAGGCAGTTAGTTCTGGCATTTGATTTCATTTAAGGTAGACCACCTTGTAGTCCATGTTTCAGCCAACAAACCAAACTGTTAGAGCCTTTTCTTTTCTTTTTTTTTTTTTGAGACGGAGTCTCGCTCTGTCGCCCAGGCTTGAGTGCAGTGGCCGGATCTCAGCTCACTGCAAGCTCCGCCTCCCGGGTTTACGCCATTCTCCTGCCTCAGCCTCCCGAGTAGCTGGGACTACAAGCGCCCGCTACCTCGCCCAGCTAGATTTTTTAAAATATTTTTTAGTAGAGACGGGGTTTCACCGGGTTAGCCAGGATGGTCTCGATCTCCTGACCTTGTGATCCGCCCATCTGGGCCTCCCAAAGTGCTGGGATTACAGGCTTGAGCCACCGCGCCCGGCCATGTTAGAGCCTTTTGTAACCCTTTGAGCTAAAATATTGAATCCAGAATCTCTGCTTAGTGGGATGATATCAATAAATTCATCCTGATTCAACTTTACGGGAATTTTACTATGGTGGAAGGCCCTATACAGGCCAAACAGACAAGTTAAACAAGAGGTGGTGGTAATCATTACCCCTGTATCCTTCAAGTCCTTGATGGTGGCACTAATCCCTAAAATCCCCCTAGGAATGCACTTGAAAGGACATGATTTATGTGATTCAACATTATGTTTCTTCCACAATTATCCCACATACTTAATATTCATTTACATAATCCCCAGATTGTATAAATTGGAAAACTCCTGCAATATTTTTGGTATGTAGCACATTTCCTTGTGGATCACACTTTGTACCTTAATCTTTGGGGCCTGTTGGGACTTAAGCCTAGTTAAAAATCTAGAAGCAAAGAGGGGTATCAGGGATAAATTCTGAGGAGAATCAACAGGGTCTTGCAAGACACCTACCTCAGGAGCAGCCATTACTGGTTCTTTAGGCAACACAGAGTTAACCTCAGACAGGGGTGGAAAGATTTTTCTATTGGCAAAGAAACTCATCAGAATTTAGAGGTTTGATGTCACAAGTTTGAGTGGGATTTCCCATATGTCCCCATTCTAATTTTCAAGATCCCACTTGTTCTCAATCAATTCTCCTACTTTAACAGGAGAAATTCATTTTGTGTTGTAATTCAGCAACCCACAGTGTGAGTCTGCTTTTGAAATTTTAGCCCTATGGCTATAGGAGACAAGGATTTGTTTTTGGGCAGACATAGAAGTATTCAGGTTATTTATGCAGAGCTTGAACAAGAAATCTCAAGCCCTGAGTTAATCTTTTTCTTTCCATTTTCCATAGCACAGTTGTCAGCAACCTGCCAATTTCATCATACTCTTTAGTCTGGCTAAAATGTTCTAAGGTGCAAAATATATGGTCACCTAAAACTTTGCCTTTTACAAATACTTCATTATGAGTATTCAGTCGTGATATTTGTATTTCTCTATTGCCACATCACGCCACAGACTACCAGTACCCTCTTCACAACTGAAAATTGTCTTTAATGCCTTTAAATTTAATCACATTAGAGAACATATTCCAGGAATAGCAGAACCAAACCAATTCATATAGTTTATCCTTAAAATTCTGTTCCTATGGAACTACTCTTACTACAAAAATCCGTATCAGTCAGTTATGGCTCCACCAGAAAAACAGAAATTGCTCTGATATAACTTCAGGTGCAACTTATGGAGAATGGTACATACACACACACACACACATATATGTTGTGTGCATATATGTTGGTTTGTGTGTGTATGTGTGTGGAGAGAGAGAGAGAAATTTATTGAAACTAATTGATTTGTGTGATTATGGAGGCTGGCTGGGCAAGTCCAAAATCTTTAGGGCAAGCTGCAAGCTGGGAATTCCCTGGAGGAAACTGAAGCTGCATAGTCCACAGGTAGAATAAATTCTTCGTCAGGGAAAGCACTCATCTGTTCTTTTGATGACTGAGCAAAACCTACCCAGATTATTGAGGATAATCTCCTTTACTTAAATCCACTGATTATAGATGTTACGTGTATCTGCAAAATTCCTTTACCACACCACCTAGATTAAGGTTTGATTGAACAACTGGGGCCTATGGCCTGACTAAACAGTAGTTTAACTTTGCTCTGGATGACTCAGAGTCATCCCATATACAGGCAGATGTAGGTGCTGTGTCCACAAAGATTGAAGCTAATTACATGCACAAGCTCCAGAACTTGGTTTCTTGAAGAAGTTGTAGGTAACAGTTTCTTTTTCTTTAAAATATAGAATAAAATATTGCGCCACAAAATGCTCCTTAGTAGTATGATTTGGCTCTTCTCCTGCTTCCCCGCCCCCCAAAAAGGTTTAATTGAAGTAGCCTTTTCTCAACAGATATTTTTTCACTCTTCAGAAAATTGCCTGTGGTCTATTGTTATTAATGTCTTTGAATTGACACATCCATAACACAGTGGGGTTGTCCTGATCTTTGGGTCCAGGACCCTTTTCACTTGTACTCATTTATTGCTGCCTATGCAGGGGCTAACAGGTTTGGAGTTTGGTTTTGTTTGGCTACTCAGGAAGAATTCTAGAATTGGAAAGTTCCAGAAAACTGGTCCCTGGATAGGTGAGCTTTCTCAGTCTATTATTTAAAATGTTTAAAATGTACTGAAAAGAAAATAATGAGGTTGATACATGACTAGAGTGATCTCTTGGCTGAGTGAAAGGAACACATTTGTGGGTGAACATCTGATTAGTCATCACCAAGCAAGGTGAAAGGGCTTCCTGGATTGTTTTTCCAGGTGACTAGCATCTCCAGCCAATCTCTTGTGATTTGCTTATGTGGAATAATGGTGTGTGTTGGGCTGTTCTTCTCTTTTGCATATGTTCTGGTGGCCAAGAGGAAAGACATAAATTGCTCTGACAGGATTGCAGGTGCCAAGCTACAGCTGTGAGAGAGATTTTTACGAAGAACCTCTAGAGCAAGTTTTCTGATGGTTTATCATTCAAACCTGGTAGGGCGGGGATGGGGTGGGGGGAATTTGACTCCGGAACATGCACTTTATTCTCTCTATTAAACTCAGTGGATTCTCTTTAATGTAACTTGAAGGGATTATTTGAAAAAAAAATTGGAGTTAAGGGGCTTCCTGGCCAGGTGCAGTGGCTCCCACCTGTAATCTCAGCAATTTGGGAGGTTGAGGTCAGGAGTTCCAGACCAGCCTGGCCAACATGGTGAAAACCTGTCTCTACTAAAAGTACAAAAATTAGCTGGGCATGGTGACGCACTGTAGTCCCAGCTACTCGGGAGGCTGAGGCAGGAGAATGGCTTGAACCTGAGGGGCAGAGGTTGCAGTGAGCCAAGATCGCGCCATTGCAGTCCAGCCTGAGCAACAGAGAGAGACTCCGTCTTGAAAAAAAAAAAAAAAAAGGCGAGGGGGCCTTTCTGACAATCAACAATTCCCTCTTTCACTGGGTGCCTTCCCCCTTCTCCAATTATGGCCAGCAAGACATGCACCTCTATTTTATTTAAGGCCAGATAATCTTTGTGCTTGAAGCCAAACTGATTCTTTCTATTGCCTCTTCTGGTCTTTCATAAGCCGTAATCTTCACGTTCTGCTCTGTCAATAAGATGAAGTATGAAGAATTTAGGGTTTGGAGTCAGACCAGGGTTTGGATTTTTATTAGGAGGTTAGCTGATTTCCTCATAAAGAAAATGTAGATACTTCAGAGCATTCTGTTGGAATAAGATCATGTTTGTGTAACGTGCATGGTACAGGATACATGCAAAGTGTATTTTCCTTGTTGCCAATTCTCCATTTCCTAAACACAAAAATATGGAAACAAAAGGAGTTTGAGTGGAGATGAGAGTTGTCCTTCCTGTCATTTCTTCCAGTCCTTTAACTGTGACTCCATATCTTACATGCTAAAGGTAAACTCACACAAGTTGCCATTTACCTCTAGAATATTGTTTGTCTTAATAACGGGCATTTATTGAACGCTATGTTCAGGGTTCTTAACCAAGGCTAAGTAGGACCACAAATATCGGTCAACATTATTATGTGGTTGCAGATTTTAAGAATGTAAACCTCCATTTTGGTATTCTATCCTCAACTTTCAAAAACAGAGGTAAACCTTATTTCCAGTCATCAGTTGTTATATTTTTTCTGTACTGATTTATTCATAATCTGTCTGAATATATTACACTAGATTTATATATTTTTTAACTTCATACTATTTCACAATTTCAGTGTTAATAAGAGAAGTATATCTTTTTTTTTTGAGACGGAGTCTCGCTGTGTCGCCCAGGCTGGAGTGCAGTGGTGCGATCTCGGCTCACTGCAAGCCCCGCCTCCCGGGTTCCCGCCATTCTCCTGCCTCAGCCTCCCGAGTAGCTGGGACTACAGGCGCCCGCAACCGCGCCCGGCTAATTTTTTGTATTTTTAGTAGAGACAGGGTTTCACCGTGGTCTCGATCTCCTGACCTTGTGATCCGCCCGCCTCGGCCTCCCAAAGTGCTGGGATTACAGGCGTGAGCCACCGTGCCCGGCCGAGAAATATATCTTAATAGTTCAGATTTTTTTCTTGTAAGAGAAAAATATGAATCATGTTAGCTCACTTTTTGGTTCATTCTCCTAATATGGTTAGAAACTTAAATTA
This sequence comes from Rhinopithecus roxellana, assembly GCF_007565055.1. NCBI lineage: Eukaryota > Metazoa > Chordata > Mammalia > Primates > Cercopithecidae > Rhinopithecus > Rhinopithecus roxellana. Next base: position 170,101,430 of record NC_044552.1, read on the forward strand.
CTTTTGACTTTCCTGTTTTCTCTCCTGCATTTCAGTTAATATTCAGGGACTTGTTTGTTTGTTTGTTTGTTTGTTTTTGAGACAGAATTTCACTCTTTTGCCCAGGCTGGAGTGAATTGACATGATCTCAGCTCGTTGCAACCTCCGCCCCCGGGGTTTGAGAGATTCTGCTGCCACAGCCCCCCAAGTAGTTTAGATCCAGGGACTTTTAATTCTTACGTGTAAGTACCATATAATCTGTTTATCATTATAAAAATTCATTGTTTCAATAAAAACATATTGAGGGCCTAAAAATGTGGAACAAAAAATGGAAATGGCACCTGACTGCTATAGACAGAATATTTGAGTTCTCTCCACTAAAAAATGTTTATACGTTGACATCAATACCACGGTGATGGTTTTAGGAAGTACGGAACCTTTGTTAGGTGGCTAGAACATGCTAGCGGAGCCCTCATGAATGGGATTAGTGCCTTTTTAAAAGAGACCCAGGAGAACTCCCTCTCTTGCTGCTGAAGATGCAGCAAGAATGTAGCCATTTATGAACCAGAAAGCAGGCCCTCACCAGATATTGAATCTGCTGGTGCCTCCATCTTGGATTTCTCAGCCTCCAGAGCTGTGAGAAATAAATTTTTTTTGTTTATAAGCTGCCCACTCTATGGGATTCTGTTGTAGCAGCCGAGACAGATGAAGACACTGCCTTCATGGAGGTAACAGCCTAGTAGAGAAGACAGTCATAAATAAATAAGAATACACATATATAGCTACTAATAGTGATAAGAATTATGGGAAATATATATATTTCTAGAGAGAATAAGCTTAATATTGATAATGCTAATAAAAATAACTTACTTTAAAAAAAATTAGATACCCTGTATAAGGATCTCTTATTACTGACTATTATACTAGCGTATATAAAGAAAAAAAGTCATTTTAGGTTTATTCTTCTATGTATAAAATACTGAGAAAGAAGTAGTTATTTATGTTCTGTCCAGATCTGGAGCTTTGAAACAAAAACTTAAAAAGGTGCCTGAAATTGTAAAATTTGAGCTCAACGGTAACCATGTTATATTTTTGTATTTTTTCCTCCCCTTGATAATAATTTATATTTTATGGTATCATGAGTTTTGTTTGTCTAGATATGACATAATATTCTTGAGAGATTCTTTTTCTTTCTTTCTAGGAAATCTTCAGGCTTAGCACTTACAAATATTTATAAATAAAAACAATTGACTATGCAACTATTGTATGTACCAGTATAATCTGACCAGATAACTTTTTGTCTCCATTAAATAAAAGATCTGATAAGTTTGTTACATAAAAGAATAGTGTGTTGTAGATATATCATGAAAGTTTAAATCCTCTTTCAGAGAAGAGTAACAATTGCGTAAATGTCATTTTTTATTTTAGGTAAACTGCACACTACGACTTTAAGCATATTGCTGTACAGTTGAAAATAATCAGTTCATGGAGAATTAAATAAAATTTTTTACTTAAGTATATTTTAAGCATAGTATTTGAATTTGAAAGAAGTTAAATTTGCCTATTGTGCTAAGAAATTGTTCCCATAACATCAAGCAAAGCTTTTTAGCCAAACTGATGTATCACTACTGAGATTTGTCCCCATTCATGCCACATGTCTGGCTGTTACTGCCCCTGACCCACAGTGAGACAGGACCATGGAGCTGCAGCTTTAGCTCTTCAGCCAGAAACCCAGCTGGGAGAAGTGAGGGGGCAAGAAGTTTGATGGGAGTTTCAGGCATCCAGGGAGTGGAACATGAGAGAAACAAGGGAATTCCGAAATTATAGACGTAGTACTGAGGGAGTCAAAGCAGAACTGGCTTATAGATAAAAGCCAGTAAAGGCAAGACCACCAATGATCCGTATGTTTGCTCTATGCACACTAGCTATATTTGCCACATACGTCTCCAGATTGTTCACCTCCTTAAAGAGGCTGTCTCTGTTTCCTCATCTAATTTAAATACTCCTTGAGTTCTCATTATTATCTAATGACTTATTTTTCCCTTTTAGAATTATAAAGTGTAAATTATGTATCTGATTACTTCTATATGTTCTATATTCTCTTTTAGTCTTCTTTTAAAATAAATTTTATTGTGTATGTTTGAGGTTTGTAACATGATGTTATGAAATATATACAGATAATAAAATAGTTAAAATAGTGAAATAGATTAACATATGTATCATCTCACATAGCTACTTCTTATTTAGTCTTTAAGGCTTTTTCACCCTGACTACCTTCCAGTTGTTCAATAAACATTTGTTAAACGAATGAATGATGATCAAAGCGTTCAACAGGTTGCTGTTGGTGTTTCCCTTTATCCAGGAGGACTTGAGTCTAAAATTGCTACTCGTGGTTACATATTCATTAGGGGCTCACATGAACATCACCAAAATGCTTGGAAATGTACGCATTTTTCAAAGTGGTTATTCAGTTGACTTGCCATAGATGTTGGTGATCACCTACCCCCAAAATGCAGCTATTTATCCCAACCTAGTATCACAATTATGTTAGCGTTATTAGTTGTTTTTTATTGATGTCAGTGATTGATGTAGATTATATTTTGGAGCTAACTTGGCTTTCATTTTTAGTGAAATATGTAGAATTTGATACTGAGGGGAGTTTATGAGTGAATGATTGCAGAAGTATTGGGATTGTCTCCAGTTTTGGGCATATCTACAATGCTACTTCCTTTTTCACCATGGTTTAGCAGAAATTGCTTGGAATCTTTCTTACATTGATGTTTCCAGAAAACTCTGTTGATATTTATTGCTCTTTTTTCAGCTGTATGTTTCTAATGTTTGAAAGATATGGAAGCTATCCAATTTAAACACTGGCTTTCAGCCACATCTCGATGTACTCATAAAAACCAATAAAAATTCTTTCAGTCCAGCTTCACAGATGCAGGAATCATGTAGCTCTTTCTTGAGCCATTAAGGGACACAAGTAAAGATAAGGGTTTTGTCATATATCAGGTATGTGTGGTGTGTACGCTAGCCTTAAAGATAAACTCACAAATTCTAATTTTCTGCTATTGTCCTGAATCACTGGATTAAGCTCTTTATATCATGCTGATTAGGATATACACTAAAATTAAATTTACTAATCTTTTATGCAAATTCAAAGAAAAAGCTTCCTAGAACCTTAGTTTGTTAGTTAAAAATAATTTAGAATATTATGTACTTTCAATCTTCTGGGAGTCTAAAATGTTTTTGTAATAGGTTGGTTTTGTGCTGGTTCTGGAATAATTAATAGGAAATATTAGACATAACTTATATTTGCAGAACTAGTGTGGGCCAAGTCATGTATATTATTCCTTGACAACATCAGGCACACATGATCACTAAATTAGTTACTGTATAATTATAATAATTAAATGATCTTTACTAAGTGATTAATCATATTTGATTTACAAATTCATAAAAGTAATGATACAACTTTTGGCTACATCTTACTCTACTGCAGAGTAGGAAATTTATTGGCTAGTTTGCTGAGTGCTTTAAGATTATAATTTAAATACTGTCCCTTGAGATGTTAATAAATCCAATTCCCTGATATTTAACATTTAACCAATTGCCTTCATTCATTTATACTCTTATTTTTCCTGTTTTCAAGCTCGAAATTGTTGCTTTCATAATGGTGTGATGCACCGATCACATGGAAGTTTAACATAAACTTAGAGTTTAAGCTTGATTTTTCCTTATTAGTGGGGACCTTTTCTGGGAAGAGGTTTTTCTGAATTAAGGCCAGAGGAAAGCCTTGTTTGTTGGCAAAAGCAGACCTATCTCAGGACCACTACTGGCTGCTACATCCTCTTACCTTAAATCTGAACCAGGAATCACTGAGGAGAAGGAATCTTGGTAATGTTAAATGCTTATGTTAACAGTAGCATTTATTCATTTGTTAAGCATTCATTTGACAAATTTTTGTTGAGTACATATTTACCATCTGCTAGGCACTCTTCTAGATACTGCTGGGAATATACGGTTGAACAAAAAAGAATCATAGCCTAATGGAACACCCATTTTTAAAATAATATTAAACAGTAAGCTTGAATTATCTAATATTATTAATCAAAGCAACTTTTCATAAGGAATGAAACTACACTTTACCAAATAGAAGTCATATGAACTTTTAAAATGAAGAGACATTTCTATTTGCATGTTATTTACATGCTTCTAAACACTTTAAAATAATTTTTTTCCTGACAAAGTTTAAAGATCTCTAGCTCTCATTAGAATTTTATTTAGTCTGTAATTGACTTAGCAAGTTAATGAGGCTTTATATACATATAAAATAAACTTGAATGTATTTTTAAATGTCTACATAGAGTTCTATGTATGTGTGAATACTCTTTAGAAAGATATTTTCAAAATTGTTGACAACTGAAAGATTCATTCCTTACTGTGCTGTTTCCCTCAGAGATTACGCAAAATTTAATTGTGCTTTTAAAAACATTGTGCATAATCGATCTACGGATAAATCAAACTGAATATGAAATCATTTTGTGAGACCATTTGGTTCTTATTTGATCTAGCTATAGGTACTTGATTGTTTTCCCCACAAAAGCACTGAGTAGACTTCTTTGTGAAAGGAATATGATTTTCCTTTCAAACAGTGAAATGGCAAGAGTGAAACATGGTGAGAGTTCCACTGTTTAAAAGGAAAGGCATCTTCTTAACTAGCATTTATTTTTATTTTTAACTATTATCTTAATTTCAGGGGTACAAGTGCAGGTTAAAACTATAATTTAATAACTCTCAGTCTTGAGCTATTTTTCGGTAAAGTAGCCTATGTGTATCACTAGCACTGATTTAATGAAGTAGCGAGAGGAGAATCTGTAAATGTAGAAATGAAGTAATTGAAAATCTATTAGCTGAGAGGTTCCTGCTCATGCTATATTTAGAGAACACAATTAAAAGAAAAAAATGGAAAAAAAAACAAGAAGCTTTCATGTGAAAAGACACAGAGAATGACAGTACACAATAGAAAGAGCTGCGTTAAAGAAAAATAAAAATGGAAACATTTATCTAGTGCAGCATGATATTAAAATATTCTGAAAGAGCATGAAAATTAATTATCTACTTTAGTTTTCCTTTACAAATGAGTTGGAAATGTCAAACAAATTTCTGGATAAATGAGAAGGCTAAGCACTGAATCATTTGCAGGTGTTTTCTGAACACAGCAGAGCCTGGTGGATTCTGACATACATGAGAAAAGCCCCCACCAATTAAGGTGGGTTTCTCATACTCATTTGCACTTCCACTGTTGTGGACAATGTGGTCAAAAGTGAAGAAGCCCATGTTGCCCTTTGTTTTGAAAGACAAGATGATATGGTGGAAGGAACACTGGACTGGATCTCTAGAGACCTAATTACACTTTCACTCTTCATCTCAGCAACTCGGAGACCAAAGCATGTAGGATTTCAGCTATGGAACTAGAGGACTGAGATGAAAGAGTTAAACATATTCTCCTCTAAGGTCCCTTCCAAATTGATCATGCTGAAGCCTTGGGATATGTTGTTCTCTTACAGACTAAACCACAGATACAATCATGTTCATGCTTGGACCTCAGGCCTGAGAAGGTTTACTATATGTTTACAATTGTAATCGCTGAAAAGTATACAGGGCATGGATATCTTGGAATTAAATGAGCACATGGTTACTTACACTAAAAAGTTTCTGTTTCATTAAGTACAAATTCTTGATTAGAATACAAGCAGGCAGTTCTCCCCACCTTTGCAATTCTATAGCCTAAAGGATTAGGCTAAAATGATCATGTTTATTATTAAGCAACCAAAGGAAAATGTTCTCATATGGAAATGTGTGATTTCTTCAAGAAAATATATTTGCAACAGGATTGTAAATAAGAGAGAAAACCCAGTGATTGATATATTTCTATAATCAATATTACCATTCATCTCAAGACTCACTCATTTAATAAGGCTTTTATGTATAAGACACTTACGTTTATAGATTAAATATTTATACTTAGACATTTTTAGTGTTTTAGAAGAATAACCAAAAGGTAGAAAATATACATGATTTGTTAAATGTAACAAGCTGGCATCCTATTTCTACATTTGAAAAAATAAAATAAGCTCAATTTGGGATCTGTAATCAATGTGTTCATGGAAATGCTACAAGAATAAATTGTATGGATAAACATGATTGGCATACTGCACACTGCAATCCTCCCTCAGAGATTCACACTCAGCACTAACATCATCTGAGGCATTTTTTTTTTTTTTTAAGGTTTTTTGGCTGTAAATTTATTCAATGCAAAATAATACTCTTCAATTTTACTGAGGTGGCTGACCACGTCCATGACCAAATCCGCCTCTAAACTGGAATTCGGTTGCTGACCCAGCCCCAGCCTCGGCTTTCTTGTCGGCACCAGGTGACACAGCACTCCGTCTGTAGGTATCTCTGTCAGCTTCCCCTCTTGTGAGTCTCGCAGGTCGCTCACCCTCCAGACCTTTAGGCCGAGGCCTGCCAGTCTCTGGACGGCTACGGCGTAGGGTGGCAGGCACAATCTCCGGGGGCAGATGAAGGTAATCACGGAGATACTGGATACCCTCATTGGTAAGGTACCAGTAGAAATGTCTCCAGGCAAACTGTTCCTTCACGTAGCCTCGGGACTTGAGAGACTGCATGGCCTTCATGACATGAAGGTTGGGCACATTCTTGTCTGCCAGCTCCGGGTGCTTAGGCATGTGGACATCCTTCTTGGCCACCATGACTCCCTCCTTAAAAAGGAGTTCGTAAATGGCAATCCGGTTCTTCTTAGGCATCAACATCTCGGCAGCTGCCTGAGGCAATTTATTTAGCTTAAAAAAACTTTATTGACATAATTTGCTACCATAAAAGCCACCCATTTAAATAGTTTATGGTATATTCACACACTATCACGTCACCACAATCCATTTAAGTCATTTTCTTCACCCCAAAGATAAACCCTATAAACATTAGTTGTGACTCCCTATTTCCCCCAAAGCCTAGGGACTCCCTCACCATCCTTAGGCTACCACAAATTTTTCTTGTTTTGTAAATTTGATATTTGGACATTTTATATAAATCAAATCATACAACATGTGGTTCCTCTCATTTAGCATAATGTTTTCAAGGATCATCAATGTTGTAGCATGTATCAATCCTTCATTCCTTTTTATTGCCAAGTAATATTACGTTGTAAGAATATACTACATTTTATTTATGCATTTATCAGTGACGATGGGCCTGTGTGTTTTTTCTACTTTTTGGCTATTATGAGCAACATTGCTGTGAATATTCCTGTAGAAGTTCTTTGTGGACATATACTTTCATTACTCTTGGTTATGGTTATATATCTAGGAGTGGAACAGCTGGATCATATGGTAACCCTATGTTTAACAGTTTGAGGAAATGCTAAACTATTTTCCAAAGAGACTGCATCATTTTACATTCCAGCCAGCAATGAATGAGGCGTGCCATTTCTCTGTATCCTTCTCAACACTTGTCATTGTCTTTTTTAGTTTTAGTCATCCTAGTGAGTGTAAAGTGGTATTTCAACATGGTTTTAACTTGCACTTCCCTAATAGGGGATAATGATGCTCTGTATCATTTAATGTGCTTATTGACCATTTACATACCTTCTTCGTAGAAATGTCTATTTATGTTCACTGCCCATATTCTAAATTGGGTTACTTATCTTTTTATTATTTACTTGTAGTTCTATATATACTTAAGGTCCAAGTCTCTTATGAGACATATGATTGGCAAGTGTTTTTTTCCAATTCTGTAGGTAGCCTTTTCACTTTTGATGCTGTCATTTGGTGCACAAAGGCTTTTTATTTTGATGAAGTTCAATTTATCAATATTTTTTTTGTCACTTGTGCTTTGGTGTCATATCTAAGAAATGATAGCCTAAACCAAGGTCACAAAGGCTTACTCCTATGTTTTCTTCTAAAAGTTGCATAGTGTTTGCTCTTACATTTAGATCTGTGGCTCATTTTTAGTTAATTTTTGTGTATTGTGTGAGGTATAGGTCCAACTTCATTCTTTTGCATCTGATATCCAATTGTCTCAGCATAACTTTTTGAAAAGACAGTGCTTTCTTGCACTGAATTGCCTTGGCACTTAATGAAAATCAATTCACTATAAACGTATGGGTTTACTTCTGGGTTTTCAATTCTATTCCATTGATCTATGTATCTTTTGCCAGTATCATACTGTCTTAGTAACTGTAGCTTTGTTAGTAAATGTTGAAATCAATAAAGGTGAGTCCCCCAAGTTTGTTCTTTTTCAAGGGGGTTTTGGCTGTTTTGCATTTCTTGAATTCCAACTACAATTCAGGATCAGTATGTCAATTTCTGTAAAAAAGCAAGTTGGATTTTGATGGGGCTTGTATTTGAATCTGTACTTGAATCACTTTGAGGAGTATTTCCATCTTAAAAAGTCTTCAGATCCAAGATCTATTTATGAACCCTCTCTTTCTTTCTTAAAAGGACCTATTTCAAGGTGCAGGAAAATCTTTAGTGACATTCTTCATATCACTCTTCTTGACAAAACTGTTTAATATTAGAAAGTATTTCTGTCAACTATGCTGATGACACAAGGCTAAAAAAAGAACATATGGTAGACCCAATGATATCAGGACAGACTGATATACTGACATCAATAATATGATATTTTTCAGTCTTAAATATCAATGACTATACTTAGGTTAAAAAATTTAACTGTTCTAGAACAGTTTGGGGGAGTTTTTAAAAAATATTATATATGATTGATACCTATTTTAGCTCTAGAAGTGAAGACTTAGGACATGATAGCTGGCTTTTTAGATACTTAAAACTTCATATATGGATGAAGAAGCAAAATGAAGCAAAATAATAGGATGATGTTATCAGAGGATAGATTCAGCACTATGAGCATATTTTATACATTATAAAAGGCTATTGTGATATATTTATTAGTTTAAAGTATAGTTTTAAAAAGACCATCTTAATAATATTAGATATTCATAATGATGACCATCAAAACTGCAAGAGACTCAGTTACCAAAAGGATACTTCCTTTTTCAGTATCTTGTATTTACCTAACAGGAGAGAGAAATTGGAACATTTTAGAGACGTTCTTAGCAACAAAGTTTGCAAAGGTTTTACCCTTTGCAGTGAAGAGTAAAATTGTTCAGTTGAGTCCAGGTGATTGTGGCGGTAACTTTATTGGCATATGAGTACTCATAAAGTACTCATAAAAAGTACTTTATGAGTACTTTTTAGAGTTCACCAATTTTGGAGTTGATCTTCCTTCTTTCTTTCTCTCCTTCCTTCCTTCCTTCCTTCCTTCCTTCCTTCCTTCCTTCCTTCCTTCCTTCCTTCCTTCCTTCCTTCCTTCCTCCTTCTCTCTTCTTTCCTTGTCTCCTTTTTTTATTTTTTATTTTTGGAGTTTCGCTCTTGTTGCCCAGGCTGGAGTACAATGGCACAATCTTGGCTTACTACAACCTCCGCCTCTCAGGTTCAAGCAATTCTTCTGTCTCAGCCTCCTGAGTAGCTGGGATTAGAGGCATGGGCCACCATGCTCAGTTATTCTTTTATTTTTATTTTTTATTTTTGTATTTTTAGTAGAGACATGATTTCCCCATGTTGGACAGGCTGGTCTCGAACACCTGACCTCGGGTGATCCACCTGCCTTGGCCTCCCAAAGTACCTGGCCTCTTTCTTATTGAAAAACATAAAGCTGAGGCATAGAGGAATATCTTTTCTATGAGTGAAGTGGCAACTTAAGCTAACATTGAAGTTAGTAATAACATTTCTACAACTACTGAAAGCTTTCTTTATGAGGTTGATAAAATTATTACTGTCTCTTTACTAATGAGTAAACTGAAGTTTAGAGAGGGTATATAACTTGTCCAAAGACACAGAGCTAGTCAGTAGCGGAGCTAGCAACACTCAGGGGTGTCTAATTCTAGCTGCTGTTTGTCTGCCTTCCAAGAGAGAGGCTTGAGCAATAAATCAGTTAGGTTTAGTTTAGTGACTCAATTCCTTAGGTCTTTTTCTGTTGTTTACCTTATCCTGATTGTATTATTTCGTCTTCATTTCCTTTGCCTTGAAGAACTTCATGGAAATTGGACTCTGGTGATTCTGTTACATCTCGGTTCTTTTCAGTGTATTGAAACTTCTGGGCATGGGTAATTGTGGTGATAGCTTGATATCTGTTAATACCCACAGATCATGAGATGACACCTAAAAAGCACTGGAAGCACAAGCTATTCTAGAATACTTGGTTCATTTCAAACCATTTTAAAGTATTCTTTAATCTAAGACCTATTAGTCTGATCCTGGTTTTGCTTATCTTAGGAATTGGCTACACATTTAGAGATGCTCTAATTTAAAAAAGATGAATCTGAGAAAATGTAACCTGAAAGAAGAGTCTGTTAAATTACTATGTTTCCTGGATTAACATAGTTTATACCTGTGCCCTCCAGGAGCTGCTAAGAGTCTACCATCATCCCCAGGTGGATGTACCAAAATGGCTGCCACAAGAAAGTACCACAAACTGGGTGGCTTAAAACAAAGGAAATTTATTTGCTCATAGTTCTGGAGGACACAAGCCTAAACTCAAAGTGTTTCCAGGGCCATGCTCTCTCTGAAGCCTAGACGGGAGGATCCTTCTTGCCTCTTTCAGTTCTGGTAGCTCCAGGTATCCCTCAGCTGGTAGATGTGTCCCGCCTCTCTCTTCACAGGACATTCTCCGTGTGTCTGTCCTTACATTGCCTTCCCTCTTTTTATAAGGACACCAGTCATATTGGATCAAGGGCCTACCCTACTCTAGTGTGACCTCATCTTAACTTGGTTACATTTGCCAAGACCTTATTTCCAAATAAGATCACATTCACATGTATGGGGGTTAGGACTTTCATATGTTTTCGGGGGAAACAATGGGACCCAGAACACCATATTTGTATTTGTTTTAGGGCTGAAGTATGATTTTTTCAGACCAGTGCCTCAGAGAAATGTGGAGGTGAGTGGAATCATTCTACTGAAAATTAGTATTTTAGCATTTAGAACATATGCTCTTTGTCCCACTTCCTTCAAAAGCTTATTTACATATTCATGAGGATGTGGATATTCTCATATTGAAGGTCTCTACAAGATGATGTTATATCAACTAGTGCAGTATGATTTGACAACAGTAATACTGCAGTGTGGTGAAAGTACCAACTGACAAAATCCAGAGACTAGCTGCAACAATCAGAGATTGATTGATGTTTGAACCCCAGCTTTCAGCAGCAGCTGCTTCATTGAGAATTGGTTTTAGTGACTCAGCACTGCAGCTGCCATTTTTCTCTGAGCCAGACAAATCCTGATATGAGCAAGGTACTGTTATAGGAAGTATAAATTCAGCTAGTTATGACTGTCATTGACCTAAATATGAGACTTGTAGTCATTCTCAGATTAAAGGAAGGAGATAATTTTGATACTTAATGTAAATATTAAATTTATTTATCTATTTATTTATTTTAGAATGTGGTTTTTCTCTGTCACCCAGGCTGGAGTGCAGTGATGTGCAATCATAGCTCACTGTAACCTCAAACTCCTGGGCTCAGGCAATCCTTCTGCTTCATCCTCCCAAGTAGCTGGGACTACCGGTGTATGTCACCATGTCCAGCTAATTTTTCTATTTTTTCTAGAGGTAAAGTCTCACTATGTTGCCCAGGATGGTCTTGAACTCCTGGGCTCAAGCAATCACCCTAATTCGGCCTCCCAAAGTGCTGGGATTACGGATATGAGCCACTGTTCCTGGTCTGACATTAAATATATTTTCATCAATTTTGTTGTTGTTGTTGTTTATTTTCATTTTGTTTATAGCCTTCTTGACTTTAAATTTAATTTAATGTAATGCTTTAAAATGAAGCATATCTAAATAATTCATCTTCTAAAGGCAAATGTATAATATATAATTGTAATGTTTAGAATTTAGTATGCCTAGTTAACACCCCTTTAGGGAAAAATAAACCTTTGTTAAAAGCATATTAGTATATTTTTAAATTCAAATTTAGTGACATCAACAGTGTTTACATTTAGCTATTAGTCTTCCTTGCAGCCATGAAGTACATAGTCTGTACAGCCTAATACAGTGAACTTCTATCAATGCTTCTCCAGTTCTAGAAAGATCATGAATTAGAAAAATTAAGCTTTTTTTTTGTTCTTGTTGACCCATATACTCCAGTTCTAGAAAGATCATGAATTAGAAAAATTAAGCTTTTTTTGGTTCTTGTTGACCCATATACCTGGGTTAAAAAAATTTTCAAAATGACAGCAGTGACAAAAAGAAATAAGGTTAGGCTGCATTGCTTAGTAAACATAAGTAGGAAAACCAGAAATGAACATTTCAACCTTTGTCTCTTTATTGTTGAGCAAAATATGAAATCCTTAATTTGGCCAATTTCCTTTTGAGAGATTGTTCTTACGGATAATGCCTAGGAGTCACTCTTCAAAGGGCCCTTTAAAATGGATTTATTACAAAATTTTATTTCAAATTATTTTCTTAATCTAAAATTCAAAACTATCTGCATCTTATTTAGATAAAAGCATCTAAATCTGCAGCATGTTAAATAGTTAGCAAAGAAATATTCCTCTGAATAAGATCCTTCTAATGCATTCCTCTGCTGTGTGTGCTTTTTCTTGGGTATAGGAGAATGAAAGAGCTATGACAATGTTAGGACAAAGTAGACTCGGGAGAGAGACCTTCGGTCCAATAAATAATGAGATCAAAATGACACAGGAATTCACACAGAGTTAGTTTTGAAAGGAAACAGATGTCAGGGAAAGGAAGAAAGAACGTTGGTTGTAAAGTCAGTTTTTAATAAAAAAAATAGTTAAAATGCATTTGAAATTTTCATAGATATTTTCTGGTCCTATGCATATAATTGGTTATTTAGAGGTCATTTGGTTTTAGATGAAGCTGAGTTTATCCTCCACCCCCTAACCTGACACCTCAGTAAAGGAATGGCCTGTGACCTTGTGCTGATCATTCAGCCTTCTAAAGCACAGTTTTTCCTTCGGTACAAAGAATAGTCATAATAGCAACTTCTGTTTATTAAACACTTACTAAGTGTTAGGAATTACATTAAGTACTTTTCAGACATTGTCTCATTTAATCTTCACAACTTCCTGTGAGGTGGAAGTTTTATTTGCACAGTACAAATAAAGAAATGTGAGCTGAGTTTGCCCAAGTCATATAGCTATAATGTTCTAGAGCCAGTCTGTCTCCAAAGCTCGCGTGCATATAGCATTATACTGTCTTTAATGTTAGTCTTTGCCAGCCTTAGCCTTCCATGACCAAACATTTATGACCATCTAACTTCCCATGCCCAGTGCACACACCATCGACACCGCCTCTCAGCCAGATTCAAGCAGGTTGACCTTGCAAAAGCCCTTTAATTTCCGACAGGTTACCTATGCAGAAGAAGAAACTAAAGTTCAAAGGGCTTATTGCTTTGTAAGGGGTCATTTAACTAACCAAATCACGTCCATTTAATAGCAGTATGTTGACTGACTCAAAAGGGCACAAAATTATAATATTTACTTCAAAAACATTTTTTAAAACTGGGGATATGTGCTAGCTTTTCTTTCTTTCTTTCTTTTTTTTTTTTTTTTTTGGACTTCTCTTCCACCTTTCCCCTCTGTATCCCTAGAAGTCTATCAAATCACTTTCTGGTGGATACGCAATATGACAACACATTTATTAGTAGTCTTGAGCTGCCCTCATGGGCACATCTGTGTGTGCTTTTTGAAACAGACCAGACTCCTTTGAGCAGGTGACTGATCTTATCAAGGCAGGGATGGAATATCTGGTGTTAAACTACAATGCTAAGAGGGCAACTTTTAGAAACCATTTTGAAATAATATGGGATGTATCAAAAGTGACCTCTAAAGTAGAATTCGTCAACTTTACTTTCAGACAAAGTCTGAAAAGTGTATTTCTTTTTGTTGCTCCTGTGAATCAACTTAGTCAACCACTACTACTAGTATTAAGTCAGTATGGCAGACAGACCTGGATTCATGACTTGACCTTGCTCGGCACTGGCTCGATTACAACCTCAAGCTTCCTTAGGCATCCAATGGTACTAATTTTTTTTTTTTCTGATGGTTTTTGAAAGGATTCAGTGAGAGAATGTTTAAAGCATCTGGAAAATCATGGGCACTCCACAATTGTTTGCTCCCTTTCCTCCCAGTGAGTTGGTATGCTCATTTTTATATTTAACATAGTTTCATTGGCTTTATTTTGTGAGCACAAATGTTTATAGATGTCAGATAGAAATATGCATCTATGTATGTAACAATACTGGGGTTAGACTTAACTTTTTTCAATTTATTTTATAATTAACATCAAAATTAACTGTGATGCCTAACAATTTCCTCTTTAACCTCAGATATACCTATTAAAATGTTGTAAGTTGGCCGGGCGCGGTGGCTCTCACCTGTAATTCCAGCACTTTGGGAGGCCGAGGAGATCGAGACCTTCCTGGCTAACACAGTGAAACCCCGCCTCTACTAAAAATACAAAAAATTAGGTGGGCGTGGTGGTGGGTGCCTGTAGTCCCTGCTACTGAGGAGGCTGAGGCAAGAGAATGGCGTGAACCTGGGAGGAGGAGCTGGCAGTGAGCCGAGATCGCGCCACTCCAGCTTGGGCAACAGAGTGAGACTCTGTCTCAAAAAAAAAAACAAAAACAAACAAACAAACAAAAAAACAAACTAAGTCATATGAAAGATATATAAAGCTTATAAACTTTTCTGTTGGTGTTTGAGGATTATAATATAGGCAAGAAAGTAATATAAGCTAAGAAGTTTAATAGTTATGGAAAAAATTAAAAGTTACTTCTTTTATTGAGGCTTTGCAAGCAAACATTAAGAAGCAGTGACTAGTTTACCAAAAAAAAAAAAAAAAAAAAAAAGTGTGAATCTGCTGTTTTGGTGCTGTGGTTTTTATGTGGCACATGGTAAAAAAGTAAAGAGAAGCTCTTTCCAGGTTGATCTAAGTGGCTTTCAGGTTATATTTAAATGCCAGAAATTCTAGAACCACACAGGCCACACCTGAAAACATATACAGACAGACATGAGTGAAGCAATGGCAATTTTGCATGTCGAACGCTGTGTCATGAAATGCAACCCCCACTCTCTACCCTGCTCCCACTTAACATATACACACTCTTCTCTTAAACCAACTCAAAATAAGAAAAAAAAGTTTCTTTCTCCTCAAGCTAATTTCTTGGTGTACAGCAACCTTTGTTCAGGTATTCTGCAACCATATGTAAAGGAAAGGTCATTTTAGAGCAGATTTTCACACCCTGATCTACTTGGATAAAGGAAAAGTATTGTCTGGTCATTAAGTAAAAAAATGACAGGGTTTAGAATCCCAAAATGCATGCCAGTATTAAGAATTTAAAAGAATACTGTATATGGGATTCAAGGATAACACTAAAAACAGCAATGAAAACTATCTTCCAAACAATTGGAAAGACCGTGGATAATGCAGTCACTATGTGAAGAGAAAAAGGAGGTTACTAACATATTTTCTCTTCAAAGGAAGAGAGAAGGATATCAATTTCTCATACAAAGTGAATTAGTGTGATTGATTTTTATGAAAATGTGCTGGTAAAGAAAACTGGAATCTTTACTGATGTCCCTTAAGCAGCTATACTACACATTTTGCAGACTAAAACTAGAGAGAAAAGAATCTTCAAAGACAAAGCTAAACTGGCGTGTTTTGTCAATATGAAGTGGACAATGGAACACAAAACAGAAATCCTGGTTGGATAAACCAGGTCAGGTGGGGAAGAAGGACTGTTGGAGGGCCTAGTATAATTTTGCCTGAATATTCTGGAATGCTGATGACCTTCCAGGAATATTAACACATCTCACAAGTGATACAGATTCCCAAACTCTTTCTTCTTATATCTAACAGTTGGCTTCTGTGTTGCCAACTTTATTAACTTCAAAGCTTAATGTGAAATTTAAATCACTGTATCTTCCAATGAAACAGTAAAAATTGAGGAGGAGGATTTGTTTCAGTTTGCCATTTCTGCTTACAGAAATCAGCCCCTGGCTGGGTGCATTGGCTCACTCCTGTTATTCCAAAACTTTGGGAGACCAAGGTGGGAGGATGGCTTAAGGCCAAGAGTTTGAGACCAGCCTGGAAAATATAGTGAGACCCCATCCCTATTTAAAATACAAAACAAAACAAAAGCAATCAGCCTCTTAGAAAGAATGTGTGAGTAGCAAGGCACTTATGCTTCATTTTCCCTTCATTCCTGTCACCTCTTTTCTTCCTCTATTGTGAGAATTTACAAAGGACAGAATGACATAGGTACCTGTTGGGAGTTTTTTCTCTCTTGGAATTCTGGAAATTTAAACAAAAGAATTATTGAAATCTGGCTTGTTCAGAACTGTAATTAATGCCTTTCTATTTCAAGAAATGATCACTTTAGTTTTTCATGGGAGATTTAAATGGATTTAAGACATTTAGCCCACATTAGATTCCCTTTAAATTTGTTTGTCAGCTTGAATCAAGGCTAATTCTGTTATTCCATGATTTTAATCATTAGCTCTTTCCTGTAAAGGATAATAACATTTTTTTTGAACCTTTGCTGATTACTGCTGCTCTCTCCTGCCTTCTGTGAGAATACCCCATCATTCAGCTTCTGGCATTCTCTGATCTATCTTAGTCTTAGATTCTATTAATTTTCACATTTTTCATCTGTATATACTATACAAATTTGCTGACATTTCTGTTTTCAAATTTTTCCTTTTGTCTGATTTCCAGGCCTATACTTTCAGCTCCTGCCTTGGCTATTTTCCACCATCTGAATTCCACTTGTCTTCCTCTCACCTGTTATTTTGTTGGTGGTTCCACTATTGTCCTAGTTCCCTGGGCATAAAAACTTGGAATTGTTTGAGTTCATCATTCTCCCTCATTCAGTATAGCTTATCTCCACATTCCATGGATTTTTCCATTTTGTAAATGCTTTTTATGTCCATATATATTAGTTTTAGACATCAGTTTGGCAGTTATTGCAAAATCCAAAAATAACAGTGGATGAATCTCAATGTAAGTTTAGTTCTATCTCATGTGCAATCTAGGCAGGTGCTACAGGGCTGGTATAGTGGCTTAACCAGGTTAGGGATGCAGGCCCCTTCTATCTAGTTGCTTTGTCATCTCCAAAGTATTGTGTTTGTCCACCTCATCGAGCATGACTCACAACCACAGATGCAGTCCAGTTTTCAGAAAGGGCAAAAGAGGAAGGAGAGATCACATTCCCTTCTCTTTCACTATGTAACCTGGAAGTGGAATGTATCACTTCTGCACCTAGCCATAGTTAATGAAGAAATTCAGTTGCATGACTTAGCAGCATGGAAGGCTTGGTAATACTATCTGTGGCTATGTACCCAGCTAAACTTTCTATTTCTATAGAAAGGGGCAGAGGAACAAATGGAAACCAGTCAGCAGTATTCGCCACACTCATCTTCTTCCAGTTTTATAGTCTTCACCCTTTAGTGGGTCCTTATAGACCATTGCCAAGGCTATTTCCAAAACTTTTGCTAGATTTGCTATTTGCTCACTACCAATCCACCCATCACCCGTTCTTTCTATAAGGAATCATGTGTTTTTGGTGGTGGCGGTGGTGGTGGTGGTGGTGGTGGTTATTAAACCTCATCAAACCTTTGCTCAGTGGCCCACAACATGAAGTCTCTGTTTCAATGTTCTTTATAATCTGGTCCTAGTATACCTGTTTCCAGCCATCTCTCAACTTTTATCATTTCATTAATTTTTTCATTTAGTATATGTATGTTGAGTACTTACTATGTGTCAGGCAGAGTCATTCATTCTCCTAAGCTAGTTCATTTGAGTTGGTGGACAGAAAATATCCTCATGAATGCACATCCTTTTTAATGTCACCATTTCTGTGATGATTGTGTTCACCATTGTAATGCTTGAGAGGTTAAATGCATCCTCTTAAGAGCAGACTTTTAAAAGTAGGTCTTACAGTTGAAGTGGTTAATTTGCTTCACATAGTCAGATGATGTTCACTGGAAACATTTTAGCTTTCAGGTTTTTAAGTATTTTAGAACTATGTCTTGCTTTTAAAAACAAAACAAAAATTTAAAAGAATACTTATTGAAGGGGCCGGGTGTGGTGGCTCATGCCTGTAATCCCAGCACTTTGGGAGGCCGAGGCGGGTGGATCACGAGGTCAGGAGATCGAGACCATTCTGGCCAACATGGTGAAACCCTGTCTCTACTAAAAATAAAAATAAAAAAATTAGCTAGGCGTGGTGGTGGGCGCCTGTAATCCCAGCTACTCAGGAGGCTGAGGCAGGAGAATGGCTTGAACCCAGGAGGCGGAGGTTGCAGTGAGCCAAGATCGCGCCACTGCACTCCAGCCTGATGACACAGCAAGACTCTGTCTCAAAAAAAAAAAAAAAAAAAGAATACTTATTGAAGTAGCTATAACTAGATTTAGTAGCTCATTGACATTGTAAAATAGTTCAGATGAAAGCATAGGTTAGGTCTTATCTCATGTGTTACAGTTGTCTAGTTGCTTATTTGTTCCCAAGCAACTTAACCTGATCCCCAATCTTACAGACTGAAGCATAAAAGGCTTTACCGGAACATGCCTTTAACTGGACTTTGTCCTCCAAACTACATTTCCTTCTCCCTCTACAGTCCTTGGTGTTTTGAGACAGAAATTTGCATAATGTAACTAACCTGACATGATTTTTATATTTACAATTCATTTTTCTGAGAAGTCACTGAACCAGGTGAGATACAAGAGGCTGAGTTATACAAGTTCAGGGTTAAAGCTGTATTTAAAATTTTCATATTTTGATCATCATAGATCTTTGCATAAATTTTTATTTTTAAAATGTATGGCATTTACATGTTATTCATCTTGATTTCTGAGCTTTTGGGCACCCCCTGAAATTTTGTGCTTGAGACCCAATAGATTCTTCTCCTTTATGCATATTATTTGCATGTTACCATGGCTAGCTGCTTGAGTAATTAAAACTCAAGTTAGAAAATATATATTTGGAAGAAAAAATAAGTGTTTATTATTTTACCAAACCCTAGTACCAAAAATTACCTTAAATCCTATTAGTTAATTGTTTAAGTATTTATATTTACAACTGAGGTCAGCTTGGAACATGCAGAGAAACGAGTCCCTGCAAGCAAGTGCTGATTGTCCATCAAAAAGGAGAATGGACAAGCGCTAGGATTAATCTTTTTAGCTACAGTATTATATCTTTCTTGAAATGGCTGCTCTTGTTCCATCTCCAGCCTGGTAGCCTCATCTCTAAAGTGGCAGTGTAGACATGTAGTTTTCCCTGAGAATGAGGAGAAGAGTAGGGAGGGGTAGTGAGTACAGCATGAGACCTTGAAGCCCGAGGTACCCAGAGCAGTACTGCTTGTATCTATCTTGAATGTAGGCCTTCTGCTAAGGGGTTCATTTAAAAAGAAAATATTCCTCAGCTAAAACAATAGTTTGAAAATGACTAAATGATATTCAAGATCTCTGCTAATTCTGAATGTGCATGTGTTTCTACTGTGATAAATTTCTGCTGATTCACCCATACTTTGACCTGCTCCCTTTGTAAAGGGTATCAATACACCTTGATGAGTCCACTGGCTTTTTTGGCTGTTGGTATATCTTAGCTTCTATGTATATCACCAGGTTTTCTCTTGATTTAGTTGTAGTTTAAGGAGCGAAAATGCAGAAAGAATCAGACCTTGCGTGGTAGAAATATCATGCAAATTCTGCATCGTATGTTGAGGATCATGAAAAACATATTAGAACATCTAATTATATCTATTTATATTTTATTGTAATGTCTGTTATTGTATTTAACATATATAATAATATAAGCAAATAAGTTAGACTATTAGTATAGTAATTTTTATAATTCATAGTATAAATATTCATATATAGGAGATAAGTACACACAAAAATTATTTTTGTATTTGTTAGGGGCATGCTACCTTTCTTAAAACCTTTCCAATAATATACTGCACTTTTGTTAGTAAAATGTTTGATAATTGATATTTTAAAGGATGAGTAGAGACTCTCATCGTCTCTTAACCTTTAGTATTTTTGTGTTAAGCAGATCTTCATTAAATCTGAATTTTTATGGACATTAGTAATAAAAAAATATGGATGAAATATTTTCAAAGTCCACCACATAGGTACATTTGTATGTAAAATAAACTAGAAAGAAATGAAGAGGGAAAAACATAACTATTTCACTCATTTTTTAATTTTGGTTGTATTGCAATAGACAGGGATAAGTGGATTTCCATAAAATAAAAAAAAATTAATCATGAGAAGGTTATAAAATTATGGGGATATTTTAAACATGCATTTTAAAAATGCAAATAGCAGTGTTTAGTTTTATCTAACAGACTTTAAACCAGATTCCTATTTATAGTTTCTACTAGATCTTTGCCAAGGGCTGTGTCCAAATGGTTGAAAATATTAAGACTACAAAATTTTGTTTTCTTAATCATGTCTTTTAGAGGTACATATTTACATTACATTATATACATTTTGAAGTTTACAAATTTTTATCTTTTTACTACTTCCTGTATCATCATTTCTTCATTTATTTCTCACTTCCTCTTCTCAGTTCCTTATATTTGGTCTGGACATATAGGACTCATTGAAGGAAAAAGTCTCAGACAAAGAGTGAGAGGAAGAGCAAATATCATTTGAGAAACTGAGTATGGGAACAAGGTTAAAATGATGTCTGCTTTTAATTTTAAAATTCTTCCAAGGTGATAAAATATGCATTCAGGCAGCTCCAAGTCTGAAAAACACCTAATGCACCTTGACATTCAACAGATATTTATTGCACTCTTCCTACCATCTGTGAAACACTGTGCTGGGGACAAGACAAATGAGTCACAGTCCATGCGCTCAAAAGGTTTAAAAAAATATGTTTGCAGCAGGAAGGCAGATACTAGACCGAAATGTGTAATGCCTGTGATAAGCACAAAGACAGATATATATCAGGGTGTTTTCGAGCACGTAGGAAGGAACCTGCCTAGACTGAGGAAGGCATAGAAGGCTCTGGAAAGGATTGCCCAAATTGACCCAGAATAGATGAAGAAGGTATACTAGCAAGGGGATGGGGAAGAGGCTGAGGGCAAAGAAACTCAGCCATAGGAGTGACAGAAATAAAGCACAGGATTCTACTGGTGGAGTGTGATTATGGAGCTTTAGGATTGGTGCAGGTTCGGCATGGGTGAAAAGGAAGGAAAAGTAGGGTGGGGCTAGTTCTTGGAGGGCACCATGTACCATGTGAAGGGATTTGGACTTGATATTATAGGTGATAGGCAGACTAATAAGGGTTAATTATAGAATAATCATGACTATATTTGCTTTGAAATAATTCTGACACCTGTGTAAATAATGGATTTGCAGGAAGCAAGAATGCATACAAGAAAATGATTAGGATGTTGTTGCCACAGTCCAGGAAGAGTGAATGGTAGGCTGAACTAAGGCACTAAGAGTGTGGTGAAGGGAATTTGCAAAGTGCCTTATTGCTGTGAGTGGCTAATGTGTGTACCAATGGTTCATACTCCCATTATTTTTCACCCTTCTTATGCCAGATGCTAAGTCCTGAAATATAAGGCCCATTCTGTGAATAGGAATTATATATAGGTAGTTTACTTTGATTTCCAAGAGCAATATGGTTCAATTCCTTTGACATGATTCTTATGTGGGTACTGGGAATATTGGTACAATGCCTTAGAACACTTATGAAGGGTGCAGAAGATTCTTTACAATTATATTCTCAAAGTTTGATGTGTTTCTACAAACTTCCAAAGGTGGTATCATGTCAAATATTGTCCTACAATCATTTTTATGTGGCTACAAATGTTTCCTGTAATGATCAGTTGTTTTTACATGACGATTTCTCAACTTGACAGTGATCCCTAACAGCATCAATGCAGCAATCATCCACTGGATTTTGTAGCTGATAATCCTGGAACTAGTAACTGTTGTTTGAAATAAGGTCCTTTTGACTTTTAATAGAAAATTTTATGATTGAATTAGAGGTTTGGTTTTTCCCAAGAAAGTCGGGCAAGTCATGATGCTAACCAGTTTTGACTAAATATTTTAAAAAGTCGAAAGTAATTAAAATTTGATTAATTAACTGAATTGCCACCTTTTCTGGCTTTTCATCTTTTTTTTTTTTTTTAATTTGCAGGAAAGAAAGTGTATCAGAATTTTTTAAACCTGTCTCAGAAATAACAACATATTTTAATCAGAGATTTGTAAGTATCCTTTTCTTTATTTAGGAAATTGTATATTGATTTTGTGAAAGAAATGACTCCTACCATAAAACACTTGACAGGAAATGGATATTTAGTCTGAAGAGTCACGTAAAATTTGAATGACAGTAATGCATATGCGAAACTTTACCACTCCTCAAACAACAAAATAAATAAACCAAAGCCTTAATTAGAAAACCTTCATCAAGTCTATCTACAGCTCATAAATATTTGGTTTATTCTTTGGACATTTCTCTTTGATGATATCTTTTTCATTATCATTTTTCCTTTTGTGAAAATACATGTGTGTCCACATATTTTAGAGAGTTTGTCACATCAATGAGAAGGAAGAGAAAAAGTTAGGTCCACAGGAAAGGGAAGAAATAATATTCTGTTGAAGTTAATATAGCTTTTCTATGATGATTTCTGGTGAAATTTTTAAAAAAATCAAAGCTAGGTCTCATAATACTAAGGTCCATACAGTTTCATCATAGTTATGAAAGACCTATTATTGTCCTATAACCAAAACTGATCAACTTAAGAATGAGGAATCTGGGAGACTTTTTCTATTTTAATTTACCAGAGTTCAAGACAAGCACACATTTTCACAAACATTTTATTGAATAAATTTAGAAGAACCAGTAAGTGAAAAAAAAGTTTTATTCCCTGAAAAAAAAAAATCATGTCTAATGAAGTTTTATTATAGCACTAAAGCAAATCACCAGCATATTGAATTTAAGAACACAGAGTTGATAGTGTAAAGCACACTTTATTTATATTATTATTACATTGTAATATATAATGAAATATTTATACAATTCATCATAATGTATGTAGTATCAGTGGGAGCCCTGAGCTTGTTTTCCTGCAACTAGATGGTCCCATCTCAGGTGATGGAAAACGGTGACAGATCATCAGGTATTAGATTCTCATAAGGAGTATACAACCGAGATCCCTCGCATGCAGAGTTCACAATAGGGCTCATGCTCCTATGAGAATCTCATGCCGCCACTGGTCTGACAGGAGGCAGAGCTCAAGTGGTAATGTGAGTGATGTGGTGTGGCTGGAAATACAGATGAAGCTTTGCTTGCTCACCTGTCACTCACCTCCTGCTGTGTGGCCCACTTCCTAACAGGCCATGGATTGGTACCCAGCCCATGGCCCAAGTGTAAAGAAGATCAGTAAAGCAAAGTTATGCAACTAAGGTCTGGAGGTGAGTGGGCTCCTCACTAGCTGTGTGAGACCTTGGACAGCATAATTCTGGGCTTCTCAACTATAAATATTTGTGTTTGAGGGTTGTTGACTAAAATGATGACTATCTTAGATCATTTTATGATTCCAGGATATCACTGAAACATTGCTGCTTAGTAAACAGTCACTTTATCTTGGTTAATCTATTATTATATGACGTTAACATTTGTGTAGTAGTTAATGAAACTGACCAACAGGAAGTGAAATATATTTCTATCTTGCTTCATTGGATAAGACCTCAGCAATTGTTTAATGAAAAGGTGTATTAAATGTTTAATTACACATTTTGCAGCAATATAGGCTGTTTCATAGCTGCGTGGCATTAATTTTCAGTTTCATTGCATACATTTATTAATCTTGTGATTCCAGGTAAGTTGCCGGAACTTCCTAACACTTCAGTTTGTCAGTAAAATGAGGGTAACAATTCTGATATCACAGGATTGTCTTGGAGCTTAAAGGAAATGAAAAATGCAATATAAATATTCACGATGACATTAACCTATACTATAACCATGATTGCCTATCTTTACTACATTGTTTTATAGATCCTGAGGTTTTGTCCTTGTAAAGATTTCATTTGTAAGTGTATATATGCTAAGTTATGGATAATATTGGTATTTATAAAGTCACTGGAAGAATTACTATAATGCAGATTGTTGGCCACACTTCCAGCTATTAACAAGTATCTTTCATAATTCTTATGAAAGTAATTCATAAGCTAATCTTTGGGAAATACAAATTTTTCCTTTAAAAATGATCCCCAAATCAAAATTGAAGGGGAGCTTTGTAAAAAAATACACATTTCTAGGGCTCTGTCTTGGAGATCCTGATTTAGCAGCACGTCCGAAGCAAGGCCTAGGAACTTGTTTTTTTAAAAAAACTGCCTAGTTGATTATAATACTTTGAAAACTCCTGCTTTACAGCCTCACTGCATCACTATCTTTTGGTTGAAGAAGGTTTTGGCTGTGCTGCTTACCATATATGGATGAGGGGATGTAGTCAGGCTTGTGTGCTTCTGCTAGTGCAGATCAAGTAAAGAATGAAAAGGATGAGTTTGGGTGTCTGCAGTGCATACATTGAGATTGACTGTTTTCTCAACCTTGGCTATGTAGCTGCTTTAAGTAAATCATATGTCAAGCCTATAAATTGCAGATTTCCTGAACCAGAAAAGGCTGTTGGAGATCATCTAGTTCAAACCCCTTATTTTGCGAAGGAGGGAATTAAACTCAGAGATTTGCCCAAGGCCCCAGGAGAAGACCAGGACTAACAGTTGAATTCTTGCCCCAAGCTTGGTTTCATTTCTATCACAATTGAATGACTCTAATTCTGCCAGGAACCTGTAATACTTGTGAAATCAGCTTTTCTTCCTTCCTTCCTTCCTTCCTTCCTTCCTTCCTTCCTTCCTTCCTTCCTTCCTTCCTTCCTTCCTTCCTTCCTTCCTTCCTTCCTCCCTCCCTCCCTCCCTCCCTCCCTCCCTCCCTCTCTCTCTCTCTTTCTTTCTTTCTTTTTTTTTGAAATGGAATCTCGCTCTGTCGCCCAGGCTGGAGTGCAGTGGCCTCATTTGGCTCACTGCAAGCTCCGCCTCCCACGTTCAAGCCATTCTCCTGCCTCAGCCTCCCGAGTGACTGGGACTACAGGTGCCCGCCACCATGCCCGGCTAATTTTTTGTAGAGATGGGGTTTCACCGTGTTAGCCAGGGTGGTCTTGATTTCCTGACCTCGTGATCCGCCCACCTCGGCCTCTCAAAGTGCTGGGATTACAGGCGTGAGTGAAACCAGCTTTTCTAGCGCTGACTTCGGGCTTCCAGAGCAGGCATAGAAAGTGCTCTTAAGTGTCCAGCTTTGTGAAAGTAAGAGCGTCTTCCTTCCCAACTCCAGTTCTCTGTCCTGAGTGAAAAAAGGCAGGAGGGCCACTGAGGGATTGCTGGTACTCACCTGGAGTACCTAATAGATACTCACCTGGAGTATCTATTCCTATAGTTGCACCATTTTCTTTATTGCCTTCTTGGTCTTTATGTTAATCAGAGCCAGGCCTTATCTTAAACTCTGTATCTCCAGAAGGCAGAGCCATCATCTTAGTTTCTTCCCCGCCCCCCGCCTTTTTTTTAATACTTGCATCCCTTTTTTTGTGTGTGTGTGGCATGTCTTTACTTGCCCTAATCTGGACATTTTTTCAGCTCTAGAGTGCAATTAAGTTCAACAAATACTCAGTGCTTCTCTGTCCCAAGAGCAGTCCTGGGTACCAGAGATGTAAAATGTATCCAATATAGTCCTAGTTTCAAAAGCATTAACAACATCATGAGAAAGGAGATAAGTCTGAAAACTGTTGCAGGAATGTTTGCAAGTGCCACAAGAGCACTGAAGCTATGACTTCCACTTACTAGGAGAGTCAAAGAAGGCTTTGGAGAGGAAGTGACACTGGTCTGTTTTAGGTGCAAAACCATAACCCACAATATAAATGTACAACATTTTGAAACCACTTGAAAATAATGTATCTAAGTCTTAATGAAGACAGCAAATGCAATGCAGATAAATAAGGCTGGTGTCAGCATGATGGAGGAAGAGGGACACTGCAACACATGGCAGGAGGCCTGTGTCTTCTGACACAACCGCCTCCAACCTGTGTGACTCTCGGTGATCCAGTTAGACTCCTGTGGCTACAGGCAATCCTACATACTTGGGATACCATCAAGTGAAAAAAAAAAAGTGCATCCCAAACAAGATATTATCTGTGCGAAAACTTCAGTTTTCAGTAGTTGTTGCCCAAGTGGAGAGAAGCCTTGGATGAAGAGCATTCCAGCCAGGAGGAAGCACAAATGTGCAGTGGCCTGTGTTTGGAGGTGAAAGGGAGTGTGTCTGAGAGTTACAAGTCCTGAATGGAGGGTAGTTTCTTTCAAGTGCTGGACCAGAGGGGAGCAGAGGAGCAACAAGAGAGAAGCCTGGGAAGTAAGCAGAGTGTATTTCATGAAGTGTGTTACAGGTCATATTAAGAAATTGTGTGAGCTTTTCCTGATGTAAGGGGACGACTGAAGAACTGAGATGGTAAGATTTGCTTGGCTGGTGTCAAGAATGGATGAGAGGGCAGCAAAACTGGGGCTGAAACTCAGTGAAGAGGATCATCTAAGTTAGAGAGGCTGGTGGTGTTGGGTAGTGAAAGAGGATGAGAAAAGCAGTCCATCCACAGATTTAAGACCTATTTAGAGACTAGAGTTTATATGACTTGATCATGGAGGGTGGGGGAAAAGCATGTCTCCTGGGTTTCTGGGGGATGTAAGGTGGTGTTCACTTGCAGGAAAATCCAGTAGGAGGAACAGGATTCAAAAGAAAGGTGGTATTTCTAAGCCAAGGTGATGAGATTAGCTGATTTGTCCTGGGGCTCTTCAATATTAACTGGCCTTCCACATGCTGAGAGAATCATGTACATTGTCACACCTCATCATCTCAGTTGTGAGAGGTATTCTTTTGTGAACTCCAAAGAGGTGGAAGCTGAGGCTTCAAGAGCTGAAGTGCCTTGTACAAGGTCCCTTAGATAATAGGTAGAGGAGCCAAAAGTTCAGAACGGATTCTAAACCAAACCACATGTACCTTCTATTATATCGCTCTGCTTTCTTTTTTCCTTTGACACATATAATTCTGTAAAAATAGGTCAATTGTGGAACACAAATAACTTGGGACTTTATGGATTGTTAAATAGAACACATAAACTCTACTTTCTATAGAAGGTTTGCTGAAAAATCAGTTCACAAAGGCTCATTAATTGGAGAAAAGGCATACAAATTTATTTAACATGAATACACAGGAGCCTTCAGAATGAAGACCCCAAAATACAGGGGCAATTTTCCATTTTTACGCTTAGGTTCAAAAAAGTATGGACTCCCATACAGAAATATGATTAGACAAAACTGGTATGATCTCATGCTAATAGTCTGACTGGGGAAATCCAGCAAGGTCTCTCAGTCTAGATTCTTCTGGGCTGCTCTGAGCATGCATTCTTTCCTTCTGGATTTGGGGCAGGACCCTCTCTGAAATGGAGGGGTTCTTCAGACCTGTGGTTGAATGAGTTAGATAATTTGTTTATGGCCAGTTTTTACACAGAAAGGGAGAGGGAAGATTAGAGTCATATTTTTAGGTTTTAGGTCTGGCTTTGGAAAAGGAGGGATTCTGATTTCTGCGATCTGCCTTGGGGAAGAGGGATTTTAGTTTTTATGACAAGCCTCAGGGGAGAATGGGACTGCCAGACAGGAAGGCAGGCCAAGATCAAAGAAAAACTTTTGCTTCTGAGGCTGCTTCTGAAGTTTTCACTTTGAGGTATTGCTTTCTGAACTCCAACATGTCTGAGTTACCACCATCCCTCACTTGAAATACTGCAATTGCTCCTCACTCATCTCTTGAACCTACTTTTCTTCTTTTCCAATCTATTCCGTTTGCTGTAGCCAAAATGAACTTTTTAAAATTCAGTTTTGATTGTCATACTATCACTTAAAATCCTTCAATGACCTCCTGTCATTATTAGGATAGAATAGATTCTTAATATGTCTAAATGCTGTGGCCCCCACTAACTGACCCACTTCATCCTGCATCTGTCTTTCCCTCATCCCTTTGCTCTGGCCACACTGACCTTCCTTCAGTTCCTAAAATGTGCTCATCTCTCCTGCACGAAATACTCTTTTCCTGCTTCAATACCAGTTAACTACATTTCTTCCTTTATATCTCAGTTCATACTATCAATGAGCCAAGTCCTGATACACTCACATAAAACCTTGTAATTTATTTTTATCTAAGAATTACCACATTTTGGAATTATATATGGATTTGTGTTAATAGTTTTTATAATTTTTTTTCTCATCCATTGGAGTCCGTTAAAACAATTACAAAACTGTTTGGGCAGGCATATAATTGACACTCAACAGGTATTTTTCAAATGAATTAATACACTCATAAGTGAATAAAATTGACTTTGGATTAGCTAATTTATATTTGATCATTTGGTAAATTACCTTTTAGAATTCAGAAAAAGAACATTTCTTTTACACCTATAAAATAAACTGAGTTTTGCTCATATACAATATTGTTTTATAATACTCCAATGATATAATATTTCCCCTGGTATTATATTGTAATTGCATTTCTCCTTCTGAAGTCAATTTTCTTTTGCTCAGTAAATGAAGATGATTCAAACAGCAGAGGGATAATTACCTAATTGACATTTTTTGGGTTAACTAATTAAGAAAAAACAATTAAAACTTGGAAATGGCAACTATAAAGACCAATATATCACCATTCAGTGTACCAAGGAAAGAGAAAAGGATGTCATAATTTACTTTAAATGTCACAACTTTATTGCACTTGCTAATTAAATGATGCTTTTCCATCCCAGTCACATTGAAAATGATTTAGAATTTTCAGGAGTGATATTTAATTGTTCCCTCAAGAATGATTTTCTACCATGTGACTATACACCATGTAACTAATGAGGCTTGGATATGGCTTAGGAAAGGATGCACTAATGTGTCAGCCTATGGCCCTCAAGTAGTGGTGTGCTATCAGTGCCCAATATTCGCTCCTGAACTCAGGACTGAACAACGGATTGAACTGTGGGATAGAGTCTAGCGTGAGAAATTTCTACATCCTATTTTCCAGATATATTGCTGAGGCCCTCTGGGATTGTCTTCCGCATGTAGACAATCATAGTTATCTAGCCTTTCAATATCTATGAACCACCTGAGAGAAATAGATTAGAAGAGCACTAAGTTTATTTTGTTTGTTTGTTTGTTTTGGCTCAAATAGTCTATAATTCTAAATGGAAGAAGTGGGGAGTTAAAGATAGGTGGAGGAAGGTTTATGAGTTAGACAGTAAAATTATACTTGTTACAGGACACGGTTGTGTCGGGGGCTGGCCAGCAGGGTCATGATTTATGATACAATTCAATGTTTGCCAACATGGGGGTCCTGGTCTCCTAGGATTCTATCGAATTATTAGAGGAGTCCAGAAAGCCATGTGTCTGTGTCTAAATACATACTGTCACATTAATGCTACCATTTCTAAATGTACATGATTATTTTTATAAAGAATAATTTATTTAAAGTATTTAATTCACAAAAATGCTTTTTGGTCTGTTACATATATTCTAAATCAGCAGATTATCTAAAATCTGTAGGTTTTTTAAACTTGAGGGGTTATTTTGCCATAAAACCTCAATAAACATAGTTGTAACTTTTATACTGCAGGATGTACCATATTTTTTAGTATTACCCATACAGAGTGTTTCTGACAATCCTCAGATTCTATGAATCTATCTTGGGTGCTGCCCATCACCTCTCGTCTGCTGCTCTGGTCTCTCTGCTCTCTTCCGAAGAGAGACTTCTGCTGTCTTCCAAAGCTTCTTGAGCTTGCTACAGTTTTCTCTCGTCTACATCCTCCTGGGATTGTTCTCAGCAATTTTACTTTGTTGTCCAAAGCAGAGACATCACTAGGATGATTGTGGTTCATAGTAAACTTAACCAAAGCCTTGAGGATAACATGAGAGAATTATAGTGCAGAAATGGGAAACCTGGAACTGGTTATTCAACATCATTACTAGAGTTCATTAGTTGGGCCCATTCACAGGGGTCCTCAGTTGATTGGCTCTTTTCTTATTTTGTAACCTATTTCAGGTGTCTGCTCATCTCCCACAGGCAAGGTTGACTTAATTATGTCCTGCCTCCCTGGAATAGAGTCAATAATTCCGCACATAAATAAATCAGTACACATTATGATTATTAAAATTTGGCAATTATGGAATTCAAAGCCTGTATTGGGCTGTTATTACATTGATATAAATACCTGAGAATGGATAATTTATTTTTAGAAAAGAGATTTAATTGGCTCACAGTTCTACAGAATATACAGGAAGCATGGTGCTGGCATCTGCTTGGCTTCAAAAGAGGCCTCAGGAAGCTTCCAATCATGGTAGAAGACAAAGGAGGAACAGTCATGTCACATGGCAAAAAGAGGAGCAAGTGAGAGAGAGTTGGGGGGGTAGGTGCCACACTCCTAAATGACCAGATCTTGAGGGAACTCACTATTAGGAAGAGAGAACCAAGCCATAAGGAATTCACCCCTCATGATCCAAACACCTTCCACCAGGCCCTGCCTCTAGCATTGAGGATTCAACATGAGATTTCGGTGGGAACAAATATCCAAATTATGTCAGAACTCAATGAGTACAACTTTGAAATCACATCAATAAGGAACTTTTATCATTCAGAATATTATTGTTCCAAAGTAGAATTCTCATTTAACCAAGTCTCCTCTACCCCAACAATCTACTCCCAAGCAAGATGGTTTTACCAATGTAGTAAATAAGTTTTTTCATAAAGCCTTAAAAGAACACAGACTGACTTCTAAGTAAGACTCAAGGGCAAGAAATGTACATGTCTTTCCCTAATAGACCTTACAATCAGAAACTTTCCCCTAAACTAATAATAAGACTATTATATGATCCAGCCATCACACTTCTGGGTATTTATTCCAAAGAATTTAAATCAGGATTTTAAAGAGATATTAGCACTCCCTTGTTCATTACAGCACTATTCACAGCTGTCAAAATGTGGAAACACCCAATTGTTCACCAATAGATGATTGGAAAAAGAAAATGTGGTATATTTATACCTTTAAAAAGAAGGCAATTATATTAAGTATGACAATGTGGATAAACCTTGAAGTGAAATAAGCCAGTCACAGAAAGACAAATGCTGCATGAGCTCACTTACATGAAGCATTTTAAATATTCAAATTTGTAGAAGCCAAGAGTGGAATGATAATGGTTGCCAGGAGATGGCAGAACAAGGAAATGGGGAGTTACTAATCAATAGGCATAAAGTTTCAGTAAACCAAGATGAGTAAGCTTTACAGATCTGTTGTACAACATTGGATCTTGGTCAACAGTACTGTATTCTATACTTAAAAATTTGTTAATCACCTAGATCTCATGTTAAGTATTATTTTTATCACAATAAAATAAAATTTGGGAGAAAAAAAAACCCTTTCCCCTAAGCACAATAAAAACCTAGGCCTCAAAGAAGGATATCAGAAAATCTACCTTTTTCTTCCACATCTCCCCCAAACAGAGGCTGGGCCTTTTACCTTTACAAATCACACCACCATGTCCACTAGTAATCTGATGTTAGAAACTGATGTTTATTCTTGAAAAAAATTATAGAAACCACCATTATCTTGTAAGTTTGCTCTAGAAGTCCAATGACATGAGCTTTAGACTGGATTTTCAAGTTGATCAGATGATCAGTCATACCAGCAATCTGGTCTCCTATACACGTCTTTGAACATAGAGCTGCTTTTTTGTTTTTATTGTTGTTTTGTTTATTAATGAGCTGATGATTCAAGTTCCTTTTAGCTCCAAAATTCTCAGATATCTACAAATTACACATGGATTGCCACTTGTTTTGCTTCCCTCTTGACTGCCTTTAATAGCATTGATTAATTTGGCTTTGCATCAATTCTCTTCAGTTGTAAAATGAGAAAAAGAAACTGGATAAGGTATGCTTTGGTCAGGGTCAGATCTACATGTGAATCTCTTATGCAAAATGTATGTTGCAATGTTAAAAATTAGTCTATTGAAACATTTCTATATTTTTTTAATTCAGAAAACACATTTATTAATTTTCTTCCAGCTGCTCAACTTCACAGGTTATTGAAAATGTGTTTTGAAGAGTTCGTTATTTGCCTCCAGTCATAGACAGTGATAAAATTAGGAACTGGATCCTATCACTATCTCTAATTTAAGAAATGAGATCATCATGAATTAAAGGGGGAGATTGCACCAAAGCACAAGTAATACCAAAAAGCTGCAGTTTTAAAACGACTAAAAATTCTATTGACATTTATAATTACTACAGTGTATATGAACAATAGAAATAATTATGACCCAATTTATATTTCCCAGATAAATTTCGAGGCAAGTTTGAAAAAGGATTAAAAGAAAGAGAAGAATCTTAAGTTCAAACGAGTTTACATCATGCATAAACACAGCAGCAAAATGCCCATTCTATTTGGCCTTAGTTGGACAACTGCCTATGAAAAAAAAAGAAATACTCAAGGAAAATTTCTGCTGTAACTGGACTAACTTTTTAAAATTAATTAATTAATGAGTTTTTATTGGCTTTTTATTTTTAATTTTTGTGAGTACATAGTAGATGTATATATTTATGGAGAATATGAGATATTTTGATACAGGCATACATCAGAGTAAATGGGGCATCCATCACCTCAAACGTTTATCCTTTGTGTTAAAAACAATCATTACACTCTTTTAGTGTAAAATATAAAATTAAATTATTATTGACTGTAGTCATCCTGTTGTGCTATCAAATACTAGATCTTATTCTTTCCATATTTTTTTGTACCCATTAACCATCCTCTACCACCACCCTACCACTAACCCACGATCCTCTTCCCAGCCTCTGCTAACCATCCATCTGCTCTCTGTCTCCATGAATTCAATTGTATTCTTCTGTTTTTTGGAATACTTCGAGTAGGACTGGTATTAGTTCTTCTTCCAATGTTTGGTAGAATTTAGCAGTGAAGTCATTGGGTCTCAGGCTTTACTTTATTGGGAGACATTTTGTTATGGCTTCAGTCTTGTTACGTGTTACTGGTCTGTTCAGGTTTTGTATTTCTTCATGGTTCAATCTTGATAGATTGTACGATAGATTGCATGTCTAGAAATTTATCCATTTCTTCTAGATTTTCCAATTTATTACATATAGTTACTTATAGAAGCCACTAATGATCCTTTCAATTTCTGTGGTATTGGTTGTAATGTCTCCTTTTTTATCTCTAGTTCTATTTATTTGGGTCTTCTCTCTTTTTTTCTTAGTCTGGCTAAAGGTTTGTCAATTTCAGTTATTTTTCTAAAAACCAAATTTTCATTTTATTGATCTTTTGTGTCGTTTTTTCATTTCAATTCCATTTACTTCTGCTCTGATGTTTATTATTTCTTTTCTTCTACTAATTTTTTCAGTTTTCTCTTGCTTTTCTAGTTCTTTAATATGCATCATTAAGTTGATTACTTGAAATTTTATTCTTTTTTGATGTAGGTGCTTATTGCTATTAACTTCCCTCTTAGTACTGCTTTCGTGAATTCCATAGGTTTTGGTATGTTGTGTTTCCATTATCATTTGTTTCAAGACATTTTTCAATTTCTTTCTTATTTTCTCCATTGATCTATTGTCATTTAGGAGCATATTGTTTAACTTTCATGTGTTTGTATAGGTTTCCAAAATTCCTCCTGATTTCTAGTTTTATTCCATGGTAGTCAGAGAAGATGCTTGATATTATTTCAGTTTTTAAAATGTTTTAAGACTTGTTCTGTGGCCGAACGCATGGTCTATTCTTAAGAATGTGCAGGATGTTGAGGAGAAGAATGTGTCTTCTGCAGCTGCTGGATAAAATGTTCTGTAAATATTTATCAGGTTCACCTGACTTAATGCAGATTAGGTCTAATGTTTCTTTGTTGATTTTCTGTCTGGCAGATCTGTCCAATGCTGCAAGTGGGGTGTTGAAGAAGTCTCCAGCTATTATTATGTTGGGAGTCTATTTCTCTCTTTAGCTCTGATAATATTTGCTTTACATATCTAGATGCTCTAGTGTTGGATGGATATATACTTACAATTGTTATATCCTTTTGCTTAATAGACCCCTTTATCATTATATAATGATCTTCGTCTCTTTCTATAGTTTTTGTCTTGAAGTACATTTTGTTTGATATAAGTATGGCTACTCCTGCTCTTTTTTGGCTTCCATTAGCATGGAATATCTTTGTCCATCCTTTATTTTCTGTCTATTTGTGTCTTTATAGGTGAAGTGTGATTCTTATAGGCAACAGATCATTGGGTCTTTCTTTCCTTTTCTTTTTTTTTAAATCCATTCAGCCACTCTGTGTCTTTTTGTTGAAGAATTTAGTCCATTTACATTAAATGTTACTATTGATAAGTAAGGACTACTCTTGCCATTTAACTGTTTTCTAGTTGTTTTGTGGTCTTTTCTTCTTTACTGTCTTCCTTTTAGTGAAGATGATTTTCTCTGGTGGCATAATTTAATTTCTTACTTTTTTTGTGTGTGTATTTGTTGTATGTTTTTTGATTTCAGGTTACCATGAGTATTGCAAATACTATCTCATAACCCATTATGTTAAACTGATGATAGCCTAACATGAATTGCATAAACAAACAAACAAGGAAAAAGAAAACTAATAAAAACTCTATACTTTAACTTTGTCTCCCTGCTTTTTAAGTTTTTGATGTTTCTATTTATATCTTAATACGCTAGTGTCTTGAAAGGTTGTCTCAGTTATTATTTTTGATTGGTTCACCTTTTAGCCTTTCTACTTAATATAGCAGTAATTTACACACCACAATTTCAGTGTTATAATATGCTGTATTTTTCTGTGTGCTTTTTAGTACCAGTGACTTTTGCACCTTCAGGTGATTTCTTCTTGCTCATTAATATTTTATTTTTTTCTGATTGAAGAACTCCCTTCAGTATTTCTTGTAAGACAAGTCTGGTGTTGATGAAATCCTTCAGCTTTTGTTTGTCTGGGAATGTTCTTATTTCTCCTTCGTGCTTGAAGGACCTTTTTTTTTTCTGCCAAATATATTATTCTGCGGTAAAAGGTTTTTTTCCTTTAGCACTTTAAATACGTCATGCCACTCTCTCCCAGTCCTAAATTTTCCACTGAAAACTCTGCTGCCAGACATATTGGAGCTCCATTATATGTTATTTGTTTCTTTTCTCTTGCTGCTTTTAGGGTTCTTTCTTTATCCTTGACCATTGGGAGCTTGATTATTAAATGCCTTAGGTAGTCTTCTTTCAGTTAAATATTCTTGGTATTCTATAACCTTCCTGTACTTAGATATTGATATTTTTGTCTAGGTTTGAGAAATTTTCTGTTATTATCTTTTTGAATAAATTATATACTCCTATATCGTTCTCTACCTACTCTTTAAGGCCAATAACTCTTAGATTTGCCTTTTTGAGGGTATTTTCTAGATCTTGTATGAGTGCTTTATTACTTTTTATTCTTTTTTCTTTTGTCTGCTCTGACTGTATTTTCAGATAACCTGTCTTCAAGGTCACTAATTCTTTCTCTGCTTTGTCAATTCTGCTATTAAGAGACTCTGATACATTTTTCAGTATGTCAATTTTATTTTTCACCTCCAGAACTTCTGCTTGATTCTTCTTAATTATTTCAATCTCTTTGTTACATTTATCTGATAGAATGCTGAATTCTTTCCCTGTGTTATCTTGATTTTTTTTTTAATTTTTATCTGTTTTTTTTAACTTTCCCCAAAGCAGCTATTTTGAATTCTCTGTCTGAAAGATCACATATCTCTGTTTCCCCAGGATTGGTCCCTGGTGCCTTATTTAGTTCATTTGGTGAGGCCATGTTTTCCTGAATGTTTTTGATACTTGTGGATGTTCATTGGTGTTGGGGCCTTGAAGAGTTAGGTATTTACTGTAGTCTTCTCAGTCTGGGCTTGTTTTTACTTGTCCTTCTTGGTAAGTCTTTTCAGGTGTTTGAAAGGATTTGGGTATTGTGATCTAAGGCATATCCGCATTACAGGGTACCCTAAGCCCAGTAACACTGTGGTTCTTGTAGGCTTGTAGAGGTACCACGTTTGTGGTGTTCAGTGAGATCCAGAAGAATACTCTGGACCAGGCAGAGACTCTTGCTCTCTTGCTTTACTTTCCCCCAAACAAACAGAGTCTCCCTGTCTGTGATGAGTTGCCTGGAGCTAGAAGTAGGGTGATACAAGCAACCCTGTGACCACCACTGTTGGGACTGCTCTGGGTCAGATCTGAAGCCAGCATTTCATTGGGTCTTGCCCAAGGCCCGCTGTAACCACCCCCTGTCTATAGCCTATGTTTGCTCAAGACCCTAGGGCTCTATGAACAGCAGGTAGCAAAGCCAGTCAGATCTGTGTCCTTCCTTCAGGGCAGTGAATTCCCTGGCACACTGAGTGAATTCAGAGATGTCAAATGGGAGCCAGGGACTGGAGTCAAAACCTCAGGTGGCCGGGCGCAGTGGCTCAAGCCTGTAATCCCAGCACTTTGGGAGGCCGAGACGGGCGGATCACGAGGTCAGGAGATCGAGACCATCCTGGCTAACATAGTGAAACCCCGTCTCTACTAAAAATACAAAAAAACTAGCCGGGCGAGGTGGTGGGCGCCTGTAGTCCCAGCTACTCCGGAGGCTGAGACAGGAGAATGGCTGTAAACCCGGGAGGCAGAGCTTGCAGTGAGCTGAGATCTGGCCACTGCACTCCAGTCCGGGCCACAGAGCTAGACTCCGCCTCAAAAACAAACAAACAAACAAACAAACAAACAAAAAACAAACCTCAGGAATCTATCTGTTGCTCTATTCTACTGAAGCTAAGCTGGCACTCAAACCATGAGACAAAGTCCTTCCCACCTTCCCCTCCTTTCCACAGACAGGGGAATCTCTCTCTGTGGCTACCACCACCACAGCCCCATGGGGAGTACTTCCAGACCATTGCTTATTTTCACTACTTGCCTAAGAGCTCTTCAGTCTGCTTGTGGTGAATGCTTCCAGGCCTGGGATTCACCCTTTAGGGCAGTGGGCTCCCATCTGGCCCATGGCAGGTCCAGAAATGTCATGCAAGAGCCAAGGCCTAGAACTAGGGACCCCACAAGGCTGCCTGGTGCTCTACCCCACTGTGGTTGAGCTAGTACTTGATTTTTGGTTCTTAAAAAGGTGTAGATAGTTGTTAAATTAAATTGTTGTTTCTGTCAGGGGGACAATAGGTAGAGGTTTCTCTTCAGCCATCATGATCTATCCCTCATCTGGGTTACTTCATTTTAGATTAAAAATACATCAAAGAAACATTATGTTTCAGACTACATAAAGTTTCCTGATTTATAAGTTACTAGGAAACAATTTTTGAATTTTAATCTTGGCGATTAACAATATTTTAAATTATAAAGACTATTCATGTTAAGAGAAGATAGGCACGTCTGCTTTCTCTCCATGTTTCACAGAGGATTTGCTGAGGATAAAGGATTTGCATTTACATGCAAGTGCATAAAAACAAGACAAGAACCAATGCATATCTGCATTGTTTTTTTTAAATTTCCGCAGCTGTAACTGGGGCTTCTGAAAATGTCAGAACATTCTATCTTCTGTACCCTGTGATGTATAATTAATTTCAGGGTCCAGCAGACCCCAGAACACAAGGCTTCAAGGTTTTCTGAAACTTCAGTACTCTAGGGTGGAGTACGTAGCTTGGAAGTTAGAGTCAACTAACTGTTGACTTTCAATATATTCATGCTTCCTTTACTACCCACCACCCCCTGCTAGTGAGGATATTTAAAATTATCTTTAATTATGCTAATTTTCAGATTATGACAAGCTGAATCAGCTTTTTAGTATTTTCTTCAGCTATTTGAATTATGATAGATTTGTGGGAATTTTCTGATACTAAAATTCTTCAGCATCCTTAATAAATATGAAAGGGTAATATTTGAAAGATCTGATGTGAAATGAACAAACTGGCAGGGTGACTTGAAAGGTTTTTCTGGGTTCAGACATGCTACCTACGATATGAATGTAACAATGCTTAAAATGCCAACAGAACACTTCTATGAAGTTTGATAACATATACTGTCTCTCCCCTTAGACAGAATCTGCAATTGATGTGGACTACACAGTGTCAGATTAATGTTAAGTTCACTTGGAAAGCACTCAATGAATATCTTCTGTCTACTGTCCACCATTAGAATCTGTTTGTTCTTGCCTCTCAGGAGATTTTAGTCTTCTGGGGAAAAACCATTACCCACAGAAAATGTTTAGTGAACATCATATTAAACTGATTTCAGTGGTGAACTTCAGTGTTGATTATCAGAGTGAAAAGTAAAAAAAACTGTAGGAGATGACTGATCTAGCCAAGACCATCCACATATATCCTGACAGGGCAGGTACTGAGAAAGTTGATTTTGAGATTTAAATTTTTAATTTACTATAAGGCAATTTTAAATAAGGTCTGAAATTGGATGAGTAGGCTTCCAAGGTCATGTGTATGCATTTCTATACTTTGTTAAAACCACAGTAAATAATCCGTTCATTTGGGTATATATGCTGTTAGATCCTGAAGATACTTAATCAATGGATTTATATGGCTTTCCCCCACCCCCAAGGGTATTATTGGAGAAAGATGGAGGAGAATGTCACCTAATCTTTACTCCAATTCAGTTATTCTCAAACTGTGTGACCACAGTTACCTAGGGTGCTTGTAATGCATATGATGTCAGACACACTGAATCAAAAATTCTAGGGAAGGTACCTGGAATCTGTATTGCTAACAAACTTCGCAGCTGAGTCTTATGAACAGACAAGTTGGGGAAACAGTGTCCTGGTTTAAATGACGTAAGATTAATTTTCAGTAAATAGGCATTTTATCCAAACTTGCTTTATCTCTCCTGTATTTCTCCCCATCTCCCACGTTAAGGTTTGTAAAAAATCTTAGGAAGAGCTAATTTGCTTTAAATTCACATTTTAAGTCTCCAAGCTGACACAGGTGAGATGAAGTTTTCTCAATTTTTTTTCTTCTCTTTTCCACAATTTAATCAAGTGTTAAAGTGAAAGATCTGGTTCTTTGTGGCATGATACATAAGAAAAAAAGGGAATTAATTTACACTGCCTGGTGTCAGGATGTAATATGATTATGTTGACAAAGCTATAAAAAGAAAATATCCAAAGCTCATAAAAAAAAATTGAAGGAGGTCACTGTTAGAGAAGATGGATGGAGCAGAGTGCCTGATCATTGAACAGCTACTGAGCTAAAAGGATATTCAGGTCGAGGTGTACATAGCTGGGAGAAGGTCACAAATCTTAATTAAAGCTTTCAAGGGGAAAGTCCTGGATTTGACAGTAAGACTCATATTGTTTTGCCTTACTGTACAGAAATAACTAAAAGGACTGGTAAATAGAGTGCAGTCAGCTGTCAATTACCCTGAGGGAATCTAATACAGTGGAGGGTTCCTTTGCTGCATTCTTTGGGGCCTTCTCTCCTTTGTAACCAGAAAATACCCTTCCATGAAATGCAAACTTATTTTCATAATTTAACAAAAAAGCTACAAAGATTAAGTGCATTAAAAGATCTAAAATTAAACCAAAAAAGTAGGGTTATTGAACAAAAATTTATATTGACCTCAATACTTTTAATGAATTCTGCCAATTGTTGTGATATGAAAGATAAGCTAAGAGGCAAGACTAACACACTTTAAAAACAACAAAATATTTAAATTATATTAGATAGGGTTACACCACCAATGAGAGAAGTATTTGTTTCTATTTTATTCTGTGGAAGAATTTTATTACATCTAAATGTGTGTGTTCATGGATTACATATATCATATATTATATATGTATATTGTATATGTATTACATAATAATAGGTATAGAGAACAAAAATTTTTTTCAAAATTATGCACATTATTCAATTGTATGATCTTTTTTAAGATCAGAAATGATTAAAGTTTTCATATCAGATCAATTACTGAAATAATATTTTGGGTTTGCTGAAACACTAGGGTGAATATGTGGTTCAAAGAAGAAAAATATTCTTGTTGAAACGATTCAGGCATATTGTAGATGGTTGTACTAGGTGACTTTTAGGTGACTTATTTATAACTTTATAAAGTTATTTTAGTATAATCTCTTCTAAATTTATAAGGGCCTATGAGTCTAGAAAAAGGCAATATAGTGAAATTTTTAAAAATCCGTTTTGGAATCCTATGTGACAGAGCTTAAATCCTATCTTAGGGCAAGTTTCTTAATATCTAAAAGACTCTATTTCAGTTGGTTGTTTTGAATTATAGGGAATCTCTCTCTCGTCTCTCTTCTCTCCCTCTATCTCTGACATCTGTGGATAAGATTAAATAAAATATTGTATATAAAGCCATGTACAATATATATAATAATAAAAAGCCACTACCTAGCTAAGGGCCCAATTAAGAGTAGCTGTTCTACCTGTGTATGATTGATAACATTTTTAATTATCAACTGAGATTTCTTTACTCCTTTATACTTCCTTTAATACTCTGTAAAGGCTGTTCACTGAGGGATGATGCACTTAATCTAGAACAAATGATCACTTAAGTTTCTGTTTTTTAAAATTCAAACAAAGAGCCATGGTCTTGAAAATCAGCATATGTATGACAATAGCCTGACTTTTTGAATGCAAAGATTTTTTGAGCTATATGAAACTGAAGAACTGAGAACATTCCCATAGAGTGGGAATGACTATATGGTGATGTAAAAGTTTTTATGTTTCTGGGAAGGGAAATGAGTCATTGACTAGCTAGTGGAGAAGAATTCAGGATATAATGAGACCCTAGTCATTATTCAAGTCTCTGCGTAGGTGGCCAGGACTCCAGCTCACTAGATTGAACAGAAGGGAGATTGAACAATAAGAATTTTACTGAAAATCCAAGTGTAGAGATGACTATGCCTCACTTCCCAGGGAAACTTTAGGCATCATAAAACTCTCTCTGTATATTCTCTGACCCTGGAAAGGTAGACAAGCAATGGTCAAGATAAGTGCCCAGGCAGATGGGCCTGATTGCCACCTGACAGGGTTCCCAGGCCCTCAGAGGAGTGAGCCTCTAAAGTAATTTCATGGACCTCATGGAGGGCATAGAATGGTTTAAATAGACCATCAACCTTAAAGTCCAGAGACGGAAAAAAGAGGATGCAGATGCACATATCTCTACCTGAGGCAATAGTTATACCTGACACAATAGCAGTGGATCCCTGTGCACACTGATGTAACTGGACACATTGCAGCTCAGTGACGGTCAGCATGGACAGAGGATATGTGTGAACCTGATGCCTTTTCTCTACACTTTAGGCTCCCTTTCATGAAAGAGAGCAACATTCTATTAGTGGTAGGGTGTCTTAGTCACCTCCTATTTACCCTGTTGGTGAGGGAGCGCTAAACACCACCTGACCCAGAAGAGATGAGATCAACAGCAGGTTATTAGTCACGTCTACTGATGGCCTGGTGGAGGAGGACACAGAACACCTTGCTGGGCCACACAGGAGTTGCACTCAAGAGCAGAGTGAACAACCAGGGCTGTAGAAAGTAGGCTTTGGAGAATTAAGAGGGTAGGGTGTTCCCAGTTATTGTGGAATGATGTGATTCACTTGTTTGATTTGGCAGACAAACAGGGAACAAAACCTGCTACTCAAGGATAAACAGAAACTGTGCCTGGTCCTCTTGGTAAGGATGGTGGTTGGTCTAGGGTACCTGATCAATGGGAGTAGAGTGGGGAGGAGAACTTGTAGTTAGGTCGTTAGAGACCTATTTTATTAGATATCAAGCCTTAATATTTGGCTTTATGCTACAATTGATCACTTGATGTTTGACATCAGTTTAAATCTTGATGATAACTGAGACTTTTAGGGATTAGGAGAAGTGCCTTCCTAGGAAGCAAAGTAGGCACCTGACCAAGGGGAGAGGGGCACAACTTGAGGTGGTTGCCAAAAACGTGAACTTTAGGTATGTCTCCATATATAACCAGTAAAGGCAATTGAGAGACCTATGTGATATTGATGTAGAGAGTGGGTGTTCCCAGGGGGTGTGAATTGAGGCTAATAATGCTTGTGGCAGTGGTGACATCAAGGAAGCAGAGGGACATTTTTCTCCTTGTGACTTAAATAGTTCTTTGAAAACCCATTAGGCTTATCAATTAAACTAGCTGCCTGGGGCTGACTACCTGAGGCCTCTGGGGAGGCTGCATTTCAATGGAAAGCCTTCTTCAAGATTCCATTGTGTATTCTAAGACGAGTGCCTTGTAACAATCTAGTGTCTGGAACTCCAAATGAGATGAGGAATGTCCTGTTGAGGCCTTGTATTATGGCCTTAGGATATGTAGAGAAACCTGTTAATTTGGTTTATATATTTATATTTGGGTATCTGTGAAACAAGAGATTCACAGAGTTCTTTGAAGTGCAACTCTTAGGCAATGGCCTAAGAGTTGTAAAAATATAC
Organism: Rhinopithecus roxellana; assembly: GCF_007565055.1. Classification (NCBI taxonomy): domain Eukaryota; kingdom Metazoa; phylum Chordata; class Mammalia; order Primates; family Cercopithecidae; genus Rhinopithecus; species Rhinopithecus roxellana. Next base: position 170,144,076 of record NC_044552.1, read on the forward strand.
GTATGAGGCCAAATGACCAGGGCCTCCATTGCCAAGATGAATGCCTGGAGTGTGCCCATTGTGCTGACCCTTGGGTTCTGTTCTTTATCAGGGACATCTTGGTTAAGGAACTAAAAGCAACAAGTCTCCACTGAGCTCTATCATGTATAATTGTGGCAACATCACTGGTAAAGTGTATGGCCTTCTACTGCTGTTCATTCAGTTGATCCCTGGGGTCTCTCCAGGTAGCCAAGGACTCTAGGAAAGGGATGACTTCCCCTAGCACCATGATTTTTGGCAAAGGACTGATGGTACAGGAGGCCACCACCTTCTACAGATAGAATATGCCAGAAGGCCCAAGCTTGACTCCATCCTGTCGCAAAGAGGTCTCATAGCCATGCCAAATTCATGGGGGGGCTGCTCAAATGCATTACAAGGCATTACGGTAGAGGGGTACAGAGGGTCACAGCCTCAAAGTCTTTGAGACCCTCTATTTCTGGAAAAGCCCAGTGTGTGGCCAGTAATTGCCACTGTAATGGTGTATAGTACAAGGCCAGGAAAGGCAGTTTCTGGTATCAAAAGCCCATGAGCAACTTATGACCATCACAGGTGGCCCAGAGACTCCAGGAGGCATGAGATGAGGTTGCAGAAGTCTCTGAGGGCACTAACTGGAGTGCGTGTTGATTTCATTTTGGACAGCTTCTACAGTCTTTTGTTGAGGAGGTTCCCCTTTAAGATGGGCAGTCTGTAAGTAACAGCATTAGTGAGATTGAAGAAAATTTGCAAAAGAATATGTTGTCTCCAGAGCCCAAAAAAGACTAAAAGATGTTGGACTTGTATTAACCTTGTGGGTACTGAGAGGGTTAATACCTGTTTTTTTGACAGTATCAGGGATGGAGCAGTTTTTGTTTACCAAATAACTTTCAAGAATTTAACAGAAGTCACAGGACTTTGCACTATGTGAGAGATAATGATCCACCCTTTTTGTGTGAGTTCCTTTGTGAGTATTTGTATGTTCTCAATGAATATGTCAAACAAATCTTCCTGGAGAAGGATGCCATCAATGTAATATACCTGTGCTTCTGGAGAAAGGTGGATGTCATTAAGATCTTGCCTGCAAAGGCTGTGTGCAGTGGCAAGACTGCTGAGGTAGCCCTTGAGTAGCCTGGTAAAAATACATTGTATCTTGTGGAGGTAAAAGCAAACTGACTGCTAAGCTGTTGACATTGGCACCCAATGGATCATATTAGCCTAATTTGTAGTAGCAAAATATCTATCAGTTGCTGATTGGATGGAGTCAGAAGTTTCAATACTCAGTTTGTTGGGAATAGGGGCCTGAATTGTATGGGACCATGGCACTAAGGTTGCAGCAGTCTAGTGTGCTGCACTATTTATTTGTTCCAGGTTTAAGAACAGGCTAAATAGGCCAGATTGGGTTGTTAAATGGAGAAGCGGTGGGGATAATCACCCCTGCATTCTATAGCTGTCATATAACAAATTTCAATCCTCAAAATCCCTATTTTAAATTACTTTGAGCCATGTTAATAATTATTTTAATTTGGGGTGGAGGCAGAGGAGTCATGAGTTCCCATTTTGTCAAGCCAATTTATAAGTGTCAAGATTTAATCTAATTTCCATTTATTTTTAATTGGGTCAGAGCATCCATGTCCATTATGGGATATTTTAGGGCAATGATTGCTATGACCGTGATGGGAAATTCAGGCAAGACAGTAATTATGATGGTTAAGATAAGGCATATCTCTTTGTCCTCTATTCTATATTCCATAACTCCTCTAATATTATGGGGGATACCATGTTTAAATTTAGTATGATCCCTAGTCATAACTGTAATCTGAGCCCCAGTGCCAGTTAAAGCCATGAAGGTTTGCCAATTGCTGCATTTCAGCAGGTATTAAAGTTAATTAAGAATCTATACTGTAGAGGCACAAAAGCCAATCAGTGCCCCTTTATCTTGACTATATAAATGCTTTTAATATATTTTGAATTTCCAGTTAGGTCAAATTGTAGATCTTTGTTTTAGGGTTTTTTTTTTTTTTTTTTTTTTTTTTTTTTGTTGTTGTTGTTGTTGTTGTTGTTGGTTTCCCTCCATATCCAGGATTTTATTTTTCTTTGCTTTTTAAAATTTCTTTTCTTTCTTTCTTTTCTTTTTTTTTTTAAGTGGTGGTGGTCACTGGACATATTTGGTGGTGGTGGGGTGGTGGTGAGAGATCCTTTTTACCCTGACGATATTTATAAGTCTTTTCTCTTAGAGAGCTTCAAATTAATATCACCAAGGTTGGGGGTTTCCCCCACAGCAATGGTTGATTTATATGGTTTAAAGAGCCTGGGCTTAAGTTGAGTTTGAATTAATGGTGCCATGGGGTACCACAGTGCCATAAATGTAACATAGGTATTTCTCTATAACCTCAAGGATTAAGATCTTTATTACAACAGAGACATAGTAAGCAGAGAGGTACAGGGAAAGAAAGCTAGGTTTATAACCCAGACTCAATAGACCAAAATTATCTCCTGCTGCCACTGCCCTACCTTTTCTGTCTTGTGGAATTTTTCCCTCTTTCTTTCTTTCTTTCTTTCTTTGTTTCTTTCTCTGCACAAATTCCTTGAGCATATTTTGAGTTTGCAAATAGGTGAAATTGGAGCTTTCTGTACAGTCACCTGTGGTGCAGACCTTCTGGGTACTGATGGGAAAACATTAGGGAGCTTAGTGGCCTTTCTCAGAAGTGGTTGCCTCTTCCTCTGGGGAGTGCGAGTCAGTCTCTCTAGGGTTGAGGTCCATGTCCTGTAAAGTCATTAGTCTGTGGCTTGGATAAGGCCAGCAAGCCCATGATTGCAAGATTGGGCGTTTGGTGTGCTGGTAGGCAGCAGTGCTGAGCCCAGGCCTACTGGCTACGGGTTTTGCATCGGGAGATCATTTGAGTACCAAATGCTCCTTCCTCTCCCCACCCTTTTCTTTTTTCATTGGCACCTGTGCCACAGGCCACCATGGATCTGCACCTCAATGCCCTTTGGAGTCATGAGAGCGCAAGCAACAGCAGCTCAGGAAGCAGCAGCAGAGGAGACCAGAAAGGTCACTACCTTTGCATGAGCAACAATGGCAACCAGGATACCATGCTTAGCTCTCCATGGGGTGGTCACCTTCCTTCCCACAAATGTCACACAGGGCTGCCTTTGTGCCCGTTCCATAGGTGCACCGTTACAAGCAATGTCCGTATTGCTGCTCCAAGCAGTCAGTGACAGTCACCAGGCTGGACATGGTGATCAGAGAGCTCTAGCCTGAGCTCTGGTAAGCAGGACTAAAGTACTGACTGGTTAAGGCAATGTTTTCTCATTGCATTTACAGGCTGAAGCTTCAGAGATCACCTGCCAAACACAGGCTGAACCTGACAGCATGTCACACCAGGGTATAGTTAACAACCATTTTCTTCTTGGGGACAAGAGCATTGCAGAGTTAAAAGAGATGGCATAACAGTGGCACATAGGCCATAGATGAAGCCCATCAGCATTTAGCAGTTCTGTCTCAGGTAGCCTTGCCAAATAACTCAGAACCAAATAACCAAGGAACAGTTAATTTTAACTGACTAGGTGTCTTCTGAAATGGTTGGGCATGTCATATGGTTCATAACACCCGTGGATTTTATTGCTTTCTATTCACCCTATTGGTGAAGGAAAGATTCCTGCCTTGGAGATTCACAGATGCCTAGACACCCAACACCCAACACTGGACAGATGAGATCCACAGCAGTTTACTGGTCACATATACTTACCACCCAAGGAGAAGAACATTGCCAGGCATGCAGGAGCATGTTGGGGTTGTAACCAGGAATAGTATGAACAACTAGGTGCTGTGGGAGTAATAGTAACAAGAGTTACTATTAGTTATATTAGGTAACCAGAGTAAGGCTTGGATTTCTAAGAGTGACACGCTCAGTAAAAGGGTAATATGATAAAACCCTAACCTCCTAGGAAGACAGTAAGGAGACTTGCCAGTCTTGACTTTGACTTGGATAGAAATGGGGGAAAGGCTCTCTTAATAACTTATGAACAAAAACGAAACCTCACATTAAGTGTGTAAATTTGCAGCTGTGTAGTCTATGTAATTTGAACAAAAGTCATGCTGAGAACATAAGGCTATTTTTTTTTTTTTTTTTCTTTTGAGATGGAGTCTCACTCTGTTGCCTAGGCTGGAGTGCAGTGGCGTGACCTCAGTTCACTGCAACCTCCACCTCCTGGGTTCAAGTGATTCTCCTGCCTCACGCTCCTTGGTGTCTGGCATACAGGCACACAGCACCACACCAAGCTAATTCTTATATTTTTAGTAGAGACAAGTTTTCACCATGTTGGTCTTGAACTCCTGACCTCAGGTGATCTGCCCACCTTGGCCTCCCAAAGTGCTGGGATTACAGGCATGAGCCACTGCACCCGGCCTTAAGGAAAATGTTTTTAAAAATATGATCTCAGGGCCAGGCTCGGTGGCTCACGCCTGTAATCTCAGCACTTTGGGAGGTCGAGGTGGGCGGATCATGAGGTCAGGAGATCGAGACCATCCTGGCTAACATGGTGAAACCCCATCTCTACTAAAAATACAAAAAAAAAAAAAAAAAATAGCTGGGCGTGGTGGCAGGTGCCTATAGTCCCAGCGACTTGGGAGGCTGAGACAGGAGAATGGCATGAACCCAGGAGGCGGAGCTTGCACTGAGCCAAGATCGACCACTGCACTCCAGCCTGGGAGACAGCGAGACTCCGTCTCAAAAAAAAAAAAAAAAAAAAAAAAAAAAAAAAAAATATATATATATATATATATATATATATATACACACACACACACACACACACACACACACATATATATATATATAAAATCTCAGAACCCCAAATCACAAAGCAACCAAAGAAATAAGTTTCCATGAGAAAGATTCAACAAAAATACAGTAAACAATAGGATCAGAGAATAAAGAGTTTAGATATTGGAATTTTTCATAGAGAATTTTTGCACTATTTGAGAAGAATATATCTTGTTTTTAGTACTGTGGCATAATGTATAACTTTTTATAATAATAACTATATATGATGTAGTATAGGTCTTAACTATATCATTCATCATACAGTTATATGTTAAAATAGTTAATATTTATATGCCATAACATGAAGCATGATGTCATGTACTTTCTTCTCCATTTTTCATTTGGAATACTTTATACAATGTGACCCAAAAATGTAAGAACTTGTGACTTGTAACTTTTGTTTAAAGCCATAATCGTGCAATAATGTGCTACAGAAAGATTCAATTGACTTCTCTGATGAAACAAGCTTCATTGTATCAGCTCTACTGTTCGGTGAAATGCGGTTTAAGTAAAAGATAATATAACATTTTAAAGCATTGTGTATAATGTACACATGCATATTATCTATCTACTGAACACACATTGTATATGTTATTGTTATTACTATTTGTGAAAAATTTTATAGCCTTAATATATTTGAAAAGAATAATTGAGGATTTTTTAATGTTTTATTTCTTTTAAACTTACAGAATTTTAATGGGAAAATACTTATGTCATATGTTAAGCAAACACAGCAGGAAACAGTACAGTATTTTGGAAACTATTTAAAACCCCACAGAAAAAAGACTGGAAGCAAACAGCTGCTCTTGTGTGATAAGACTATTGTTTTTATTTCAATTATTAAAACATTCCTTTATTATTTTTACTATGAGGAAAAAATATGTAAGTATAAATGACTAATAAGATACTGTAATACAATGAACTAGACTTGAAAAATAAGTAATAAGATACTGTACTAGACTTGAAAAATAAGTAATAGGATACCATAATATAATGAACTAAACTTGAAAAAGAGCAAAGTCGATTGCCTAGAAATAAAAATATGATAATTGGAAATAAAAACTGTGTGGATTATGCGGCTGATTAGGCACAGCTGAAGAGAGAATAGTGAACTATATACACTTATGATGCAATTCTCTGAAGAATCTAATACACTTATGATGCAGTTGCCATTCTTATGTAGAACGTTTTGCTGTTTTTACGTATTATGTGTATATATACGTATATATATGTAAAAGCTCTATGTAAGAATGACAAAAATGCTCTCTCTATATAAAAAACACTATATATGTATATGTATGTGTGTACATATATTTTATATATATATATATATATAAAGAGAGAGAGAGGGAGAGAGAGAGAGAGAGAAATTGGGTCATGCAATTATGAAGGCTGAGAAGTCCTAAGACTTTGGCAAGCTGGAGACTCAGAAGATCTAATGATATGGTTCCAGTTTGTGTTCAAGTCTGATAACCGGGAGACCCACTCTTGTCAGTTCCAGTCCAAGTCTGAGTTTAAGGCAAAAGATTGAAGGCTGAAGACAGCTTGAAGACAGTCAGGCAGAGAAAGCAAATTCTCCTTCTCTCTATCTTTTTATTCCATTCAGGACTTCAATGCATGGGATGTGACCCACCCATATTGAGAAGGACAATGTGTTTTATGCAGCCCAGTGATTCAGATGTTAATTTTATCTGGAAACTCCCTCACAGACACACCCCGAGAAATGGTTAACCAAGTATCTGAGCACTTTGTAGCCCAGTCAAGTTGTCATATAAAATTAACCATCACAATTAGCAAACTTCTTAACAGCAAAAATAGAATAATGTAGAATAATATTGTTAGGTGCTTTCATCCTAAAATAGTATATTTGTAAGAATGAGGATAAAAATAGATCTTTTCAGGCATCAAAAACCATAGTTCCCAAAAGAATTTCAAAGGCTAAATTCCAGGGGAAAAGGTGAATTATCTCAGAGGAATTGGAACATGAAAAAAACAATGTTGTGGAAATATAATGGTATTATGGATATACATAGAATACCAATTCTTAAATACTTAGATATATGCTAAGTTATTTAGATATGCAGTGTCATGTTATTGGCAGCTTGCTTTCAGCTGCTGAAATAAAAACTGTGTGTTTGTGTGTGTGTGTGTATGTATGTTTAGAGAGATTAAATATAGCAAAGTGTTGATCGTTGAATCAGGTAGGGAGGCTCATGCTTGAAATCCCAATACTTTTGGAGGCCGAGGAGGGAAGATCACTTGAAGCCAGAAGTTTAAGACCAACCTTCAACTCTACAAAGAGTTTAAAAATTAGGCAAGTGTGGTGCTGCCCGCCTGTAGTTCTAACTATTCGGCAGGCAGACAGGACACTGCTTTTAGCTTAGACGATTGAGGCTGCAGTGAATTGTGATCATGTCACTGCACTCCAGTCTGGGAAACAGAAGGAGACCCTGTCTAAAAATAAAATCTACCAGAAAAACAATATAGCTGAAAGCCATCTATTTATTAATCCTTAGAATTTTCATCACAAATTATTGTAAACAAGATCTGTTGTTTCCATGATCAAAAATTTCTCCACCAATATCTAATTTTGTGGTGCTTTTGTGAGTCCTCCAAGATCATCATGGTTCAATGACCACATTAATAATCAAAGCCGTTTTCAGAAATCAATGGACGATAAGTGTATTTGTTTATTTCTAGAGTGTCTATTTTATTTTTTATTCTATTTGTCTACCCTTGAGGAATATGAAACAGAAGTAATCAGTAAGACTTTGTGAGCCATCAAGTCTGATACTGTAAGTTCTTTACCTTTCCCTTTCTTTTTGAAATAAGAAGCTATTCTTGGTCTGTTGTATTTTCATATAAATTTTTGGAATCAGCTTATTACTCCTATTATGGTAGATTTGATTTAAAAACTTCACCTTTTAATATGCTTTAATGGTTCTCCTTGACATCAGTCTCTATCTTCAGAAAGTGCATCTTTTTTTTTTTTTTTTTTTTTTTTTGAGACAGAGTCTCACTCTGTGGCCACACTGGAGTGCAGTGGCACAATTTCGACTCACTGCAACCTCCAACTCCCTGGTTCAAGCGATTCTCCTGCCTCAGCCTCACAAGTAGCTGGGATTACAGGCACGTGCCACCACGTCCAACTAATTTTTTGTATTTTTAGTAGAGATGGGGTTTCACCATGTTGGCCAGGATGTGTTGATCTCCTGACCTCATTATCCACCTGCCTTGGCCTCCCAAAGTGCTGGGATTACAGGCATGAGCCACCGTGCCTGGCCAGAAAATGCATCTCATACACACCTTTACTAAGTGATTTAGAAGTTTTCATGATTCCCTGGTGCTTACAGGATATGTTCACATATTATTCATGGCATTCATTTTCTTTGCAACTGTGTTATGACTATGTTCCAACTCATTTTTCCAACTCCATGTGGGCATAACACTCCACGACAGTGAAATGTTTCCTCTTCTTTTATTTGGCACTTGCTTTTTACACTCCCCTCTTTTAGCTTACAGATAACTTCTCTGGCTTAGTAAGCCTTTCATTCCCTTTCTACCTGTGTGGATTTCTCCCAGTTTTAAGGCTCTGTATCTGTTCTACAGCCTTTGTGAAGTATTCCTTAATCACCCCAAAACTCAATAACCATTTATCTTTTACATTTCTACAGTATTTTTATTTATAACACTTATTTGAATATATCATATTCATATTCTAAAAGTAAAAATATCTATTTTTACTTTTCCTTTAATATGCACATATTCTATCTGTACAATGAGTTCACAACCCTTTCAGGGTGGGGACCATATATTAAGCATCGTCGTGTGTCCCCACTGTTTCTATCACAATGTTTAGTTTTATTTGCCATTGTTTTCCCAGAGTCTTGCACTGAGTGGAGGATATAGTAGATGCTTAACAATAATTGGTTGAATGAAGATTGAGACTGCGCTCAATAAATGTTTGCTGAGGTGTAATTGAAGGAGAAAATAATGAGTTGTCAGATGAAATAGGTTTCAATCTTGTCTCTGTTACTTGCTAGCTAGGTTTAGTCAAACTATTTTATTTCTATCATCCTCAGTTTCCTCACCCTTTAAATGAAGATAGTAGTGACTAACCCCCGGTATGGAATCACATGAACAAATTCTCATTAAAGTGCTTTAAAACAACGCATGCTTAACACATGTGTATGCCTTTTTCATATTATAAAAATCTTCATTATAGAAAATTTGGAAAAAAGTAAAATTCAAAGAAGAAAATAGAAATCATTTATAATACCATACACAAAGGGAATATTATAATTTTAGTATATATCCTTTAAAATGTTTTTCTGTGCATGTATTTTTTATTTTTTATTATTTTTTTTGAGACAGAGTCTCGCTCTGTCGCCCAGGCTGGAGTGCAGTGGCCAGATCTCAGCTCACTGCAAGCTCCACCTCCTGGATTCAGGCCATTCTCCTGCCTCAGCCTCCTGAGTAGCTGGGACTACAGGCACCCGCCACCTCGTCCAGCTAGGTTTTGTACTTTTTTAGTAGAGACGGGGTTTCACCGTTTTGGCCAGGATGGTCTCGATCTCTTGACCTCATGATCCACCCGTCTCGGCCTCCCAAAGTGCTGGGATTACAGGCTTGAGCCACCGCGCCCGGCCTCTGTGCATGTATTTTAAAACTGATATATGCATAGTGGTTTTAAAGTTTTGAAAATTTATGTTTTTAAATATTTTAAATATTTTCGTGGTCTCATTTTTCTGTTTAACTTACATAGTACTAAAGGACTATCATAACATAATTTTGTACAAAAAGTTTTTATAAAAGTTAAATGTGTCCATTTAAATAGTGTTACTTCTATTAACTTAATTGCAGGTTAATATAAACATGCATAATTTGATGAAACGATATTTCCATGAGATGATTTTTCTTTCTAAAGTTATTTGCCCTTTGATTGGGATTTGTTTTCCTCTATGACCCAGAAAAATTCCCAAAACTACTCTTAATTTTTGTTACTGTAATATTTATTGGATTTTTTGCTTGTTGCAACATTATAATGATTTCTTCTGTAAAGTACTGAAGAGAACTTAGAAAACAAATCAGAGCTTGAAAAGCTTAATCATTTTTCTCCTTTTTTAGTCAGAAAAAAAGTGAATATTACATTCATTTAAATAGGGACTAAGAGACATCCTAAGAATTTTTCTTTAAATTGATGAAATAGAAGAAAAAGACACTACTGAAACTGTGGGTGCATTTAAAAAAGCATTATACCTATCTATTTTATACCCATTTTATTTATCCAATTAAAGAAAAATTTATGAATAATTTCAGTACTCAGCCATGTTCCTTGCTTTTTGGCTATGCATATTTTACACTGTTGGTATATACTCTGTAATGTTAACATTCAAGAAAATTTTATTTTTTCAAAACTGTCTTTAGAAATTTTGAATTATGTTGATATGAGAAATATTGCATTTTTAACACATAATAAAATGACATCAAATAAATATCATCCAGCTTCAAGCTAAATGGTGTGTAAAATATGTTGTGATATTCTTGTGTATGTGCTGCTGAAAAAATTCTGGGAGGATATGCACCAGAATTACAACAGCACTGTGACTGGATAGCAGGATGGCAATCTCTTTTTCTTTCTTTACGTCTTTCGGAATTGTCCTTTTCCCAACAACAAGCATATATTAATGTCATATGCAAAAAGAAAAAATTTCATGTTGAAAAGAAAAGTGGAAAGACAATTACTTTATTTATTGAGTGCCTGCTGAATAAGCATCAGGTATGGCTTTTGGTCCTATGAATACATCAATGAAACAACCTACACAAACAAAAGCTCTGCTTTGTGGAACTTACCTTCTAGTGAAGGGAGACACACAATCAGCAACAACTGCAATCATAAGTAAATGAGAATACATTTTCAAAGCTAGAAAGTGCTAAGAGAAAGTAAGAGAAATCAAAAGCTGGAGGGAGGAGATGCAATTTTAAACAAGGTGGTTAAAGCAAGCCCCACTGAGAAAGCAGGACTCTCTCAATATTATCTTTTGTGACCCTTTTTCCTCCGCCATATTATCTCATTTTCATATTACTCAGATTAAGAATGCTTTTTTAGGCATCATGAAGAAATCAGGAATTTCAATTCCATTTTAACCACTAGAGAGAACATTTAAACATGGTTTGGTTTTGGAAGTATGTGAGAATTTCACCTTTAGGGAGACATCTTCCTATGGGCAGTGTAGTGGAGATATGATTTTCTGTGACTGGTGACTTGTACGGTTCCGATGTTGCAGAAACGTAGACAAATTTGAGGGTGTGTTGGGAAGCAGATTGTAAATGATTTTTTGAATGCCTTTTTAAACAATATCAACTTTCTGGAAATGTCCCAAATGTCTCAGAGTTAATCTCTCTCTCTCTGTCTTTTTTTTTTTTTTTTTTTGACATAGAATCTTGCTCTGTTGCCCAGGCTGGAGTGTAGTGGCATTATCTTGGGTCACTACAACCTCCTCCTCCTGGGTTCAAGTGATTCTCCTGCCTCAGCCTCCTGAGTAACTGGGATTACAGGCATGCATCATCACACCTGGCTAATTTTTGTATTTTAAGTTGATACTGGGTTTCATGTTGGCCAGGCTGGTCTCAAACTCCTGACCTCAGGTGATCCGCCTGCCACAGCCTCCCAAAACCCTGAGATTACAGACATGAGCCATCACACCCAGCTGCATTAGTCTCTTTCTGTCTACAGTCCAACATCAGAGGCTGTCTCTAGAGCCACGTCAACACTGTTGCTTAAAAGAATAATTGATATTCATGATACTCTTTCATATTGCCTATATATTTATATGACTGATATCTAAATAGATTCCATTTGTGTAGTTGTTAACTAAGCACATTTATAGCATTACTTCATTTGCATTCAGGGTAGTAAAATAGGTAATATAAATCCTACTTTTTAAAAATGTAGAATGCTAATCAACAAAGAAGTTAGATGTCTTTCTAGAAGTTGAAAGTCCAGGATTCAACTTCAAGAGTGTCCAGGATTCAACTTCAGAAGACCAAACTTCCCATTGCTCCATATAGACCGTGTAACAAACAAGAGCACTAAACCAGGGCAGTCACTTTGAGAGTGTGTTAATGCAGTTCAGTAGTGCTTAAAGCTCTGCTTTGAAGTCATCATTTAAAATAGTTTTCTTTTGAATATGTGCAAATCTAAATTATATAGAGAGGTTTTGAAAAGTAGCTGAAGTCATTCTTCGTACAAAGAGATGGGTGATCAAGTGGGAGATTTTTTTTAAAATTAATAACAGTTTACTATAAAATATGTTATATTTTAAATAGAACAGGCTACCACTATTTGGTGTATGAGTATAAAATGAGTTGCAATGATGGAGTCACGAAAACAGATTCAGAAGTGGAATAAATACGTGGCTACTTGAAGTAATTGCTTTGATAGATGACATACATTTCCATCTATAAATTTTGGTGTGTTAGTAAAAATAGTTCTATTATTTGGTATCACTGCATTTTCCCTTTGAAAGGCAAATAAGTATCTGTTAATTATAAATGCTTCCTGAAATGAAAGCTCAAAATTTAAAGTGTCCATGAGTATAACCATCAGATGTCCTAGGTGAGAGTGGTGCTGTACGAGTTTTTGCAGCAGCTACTGCTCTGCCTCTACCAATCCATGTTTACTGCTCACATCTAAAAGCCATTGTATTTGTCATTACTCTACAGCCTGACTCCTATCTATTTTGATGTTAACAAAACAAAATCTATTTTAATACTGAATAACCGAACTTTCAGTCTTATTTTATTCTTTATTTACTTTTGGTCTTTATTATGAATATTAATAATGAAAAGGACCTTCATTTTCAGCTCATAATCAATAGGTATCAGCTATTAATTCAACATTGATTTATTGAGTGTATTAAGCAGCTATGTTCCAGTCCCTCTACTAGGTAGAGGGATACAAAGCCATTTCTATTGTGACCACATTGGTAAGACTTAACTTCCCCTCTGTTCATCCTACTGATGTCATAAACAGTCATTTGACATTTTAAAACCATATATCTCATTGAAAAGGGAACTGACGTTTTAGGCCTTGCATGTAAACCCCCGACACAGACTGGCTGCATTCCCTCTTTATAGGGAAGAGTACAAGCAGACTATAAGAACTTCAAAATCACATTGTACAGGAGAACTTCAAAATCACATTTTTTTCCCACTATGGCAAATTCAGTGCTAGAGATTTTGTGTACTTGGAGCATATTTGTGCCCCCTTTGAAATCTAAGAATGCTTTGTGTACAAGAGTAGTCGGAAAAGCAACTAAATGAGAAATGGGTGGTCTGAGGGCAGCCTTTCTCTGGAATTTGCTTACTTACTTTCTGGGGTTCCATTAAACGCTATGTTCCCTGTGAAGCCTGGCTTCATTTTCTATTCTGGAATGAAGCACTGCCTGCCCTGCTCATGTGGTAAAGGTACCTTGCACGCAGCTTTCACAGACTGCCAGTTAAGGCATGGGAAGACCTTATTGTGCCAGATTCCACAGTGTCTAGCGTGGGGCTTTGCAGAGTTGGTAAATGCTTTTTGAATTGAATCCTAACTTCTTTAAGCAGGCTCTAGTACCTTTATAAGATAAGAACCAACAATATTTGAGTTACTGGTGAGAAAGAATAATGTGAAACAAATGAAAGTGAAGGAGTATAGGTAGGGTTTGAGGTAAGCTGGGAAAAAAAGAATGAGAAGGATTTCTTCAAATCCATGCTAAATCCTCTCAATTCTGAACACTCTGAAGCTAGAAATAAAAGCCAAACTATTTAAAATGTAGGCAGGAGGGATGCTTTGCTATGGTTATAACCACTTAGACTTATACTCCTCTAAAGGAGAAGTGAAAATATCACTCTTTATTCTGGATACCATCCACTATACATAGCGCACACACACACACACACACACACACACACACACACACACACCACACAGGGACACACACACCCCACTCAAGCTAATGTATTAAAAAGGAAACTTGTTTAATTTTTAGAAAGACTTTTTGGTATACAGTGAATTTTCATTTTTATTTTTGTCCCTGTAGATAGCTTGGTTTGTTTTTGTTTTTTTTGTTATGGAAAGCAGCAGGAGGAATCATAGTAACGGAAGAAAGAGTACCGTCTAAACTTAGGAAAGACTTTGACACAAATTAGCTATGTTACGTTGATGCATCACTGAAGTGTCTGGATCTAGAAGTTTGGACTATATCGTCTTTTCAAATGTAATATCCTGCAATCATGGGAGAAATTTATTAGTCCTTTTGGGAAGCTGCAAGTGATTGGGAGAAGCCCGACTAACTCCCTGCAAACCTTTATGGAGGGTACATGTTGAATAAGTCTTTTTAGCATGAAACTAAAAATAATTAGATGACCAGTTAAATCTGACTCTCCCAAACACAGACACATACTCAAGGGGGCTACATAGTTTATTGCAGTTAATCTTTTATATCATTAACAACATTCATGTGTATTAGTGTTGTAAGTGGCCCTATGTTAGTATAAGAAGTAACATTGTGCTGGAAAGGTATTCAGCTTTGTGCATTAGTTTATGTGGAAAATTATGAAAAAATTAATTTGACTTTGCATTTTGAATTTTATATGTTTAAGCTGTCAAAAATTCTCTGTGGTAAACTTCCATGTGCCTACCAATGTATATTGAATGATCTGTCTGAAATTAACAAGCAAGAACGTAAGCATTAAAAAATGTGCGTGTCAACAAACAAAAGATAGAGTTCCCTTTGATTTACGCTAGAGGCACAGAAATACCATCTTTGGAAAAATTTCAAAAACAAGAATGTTTCTAAGCTAAAAAAAATTATATGGGTCTACATTTCATGTAAGTTCTGTTTAGCTTAAAATGATCTTGATACTTAAGTGAATAGGAGATATGTAAAGCATTTACATGTTAGGAGTGGGTAATTTTACTTTATTTCCAAATAATAGGATTTGAGGTCAAGAAAGGTAACTGGAAAGATCAAACTATGTCTCATGTCACCGGACTATGGGTTCCTCTTTGTAACTTGTGGGCCAAGAACAAGGCTTTGCACTTGATAATTTAGTAGGAGCTCAAGAGATGACTGGATGAATAAATAATGATCTGTTTTTGTTGGCACATAAAGAAGTAATTCTAGTTCTTTCACCTTGTTTGGAAGAGGTTCGTATGTTTCAAAACAGAAAATTATATGAAATTAATGATTTGTAGGCAGAGAACTGAAAACATCTAGCATAAGGTATTAGGATACTGAGAGCTGGAGAGAGGCAGATAAGGCATTTGGTTATCAGGGGAGACCAGAGTCCAGTCTGTCCACTTGTCAGTCTCTCCTTCTCTCTCAGTCTTTGGCCAGGAAAAGCACTGACATTTTTTCCAAAATGCATGTTTTTACTTCTTTGTTGTTCTGTGTTTTTTCAGAAAGTCTGACTCACACCTCCAGGGAACTAATTTAGTGGGCAAGAAGTTTATTTGAAGTCTCAGGTATAAAGTGAGCAGTGGTTTCACTGTGGAAGATAGGATGGGTGATATGTATATGGAGATGAGAAAAGAAGGTATCTACCATTTTGCAGTCTTGGCCTTCAAGTAAGGAAGCTTGAGAAAATAATGTGTGTGAATTAAGAAAATGGACCTGTTGTGGGGAGGAAAGAGTTTGCAAAAACTTCTTTTTGTTTATAATTATGCTTCTAACATACTAACATCCTCTTTTTCTTAGCAGGCTCTTTGGGGCCCACTGGGTTCTGACTGGTGATTTTTTAATATGACTTTAATGCTCCATTTATCTTGAACATCTTGTCCTCTTGAGTTGTGCTGGTGTTGCACTTTCAGTATTTCAGAGACTGTAAAGATGCTGGCATGTGTGTGTGTGTGTGTGTGTGTGTGTATATATATATATATATATATATATATATATACTGTGTAATAGTCTTTTGTCAGTCTGAAAATTGTATATTTTCAATAGAGATAGAAGTGTGTCTCAGGCAATGTAAATTGCATTACCTTGCTGTGGGATTGCAAGGACTTTTGTGAAATCTCCAAATGTCTAAATGTTTCCAGCTTCTGTAAGCAGCCACAGTTGACAAAGCGGCACTCATCTAAAGTCCTTTCTTAATTCTATAGAAGAGAAAGAGGAAGAGTTGCTAGTGAGTCAGCTGCCTTGGTTAGCAAACATAACATAATTATGCCCAGAAAATTAAAAGAACCTCAAGTTAATCTGTCATTTTTCTCTGTAGTATTTCCTCATCTTTGTGTGGGCTATATATTTTAAATGTCACAAGGCATTTGAAGAGGGCAATTGTCTCTTTTCTATATGTGTATCACCCCTTTTTAAAAAATCAAGCATATGCAATCAGTGTTGTATAGAAAACTAACAACAGACAAATGAGAGATGGCTATTGGGGAAAGAAGAAGCTTTCTCTTAAGGATATGCTATTATTTGGTTAAATTTTCAAAATGTTACTTTTAGAGTGTTTCTGTGCTAGAATGTCTATTCATAATTTTTCTAGGTGGATGTTTCACTTCTTTTAAATTACAAGGGTATCATTATGCTCACTAGTACAAGTCAAAATATGTAAAGAGGTAGAGAAAAAAAGGTTAATATTTTCCTTGTTCTACCTTCCATTCCCAACTAGAATTTTTATTATTTGCATAAAGATGAGATTCCATTGTATTCATAATATTCTCTCCTTTTCCCCCACACTATAAATATTAATTTTTAAACTTGCTTTATTTCAGTGTGTTATTGGATCTAGTACATTCTTTAAAATTGTAGTATAACATTCCATAACATAATTACATAGTTTATTCATATTTTTTTTCTTGATGGGCTTTCAGATTATCTCCAGGGGTACAATAAATCTCTTTGCTTTGGAGTTTAAAGAGCCCAACTAAGAGTCATCTTGTGGATTCAAATGTTCCTGCCACCAATTTCTAGGCCATTGACACATTTGGTCAGGAAAATAGCTTTTCTCTGTAGAATGTGCCATCTTCCCACATCGCTGTGAGGCTGGGTGGGGTTAGCTATTTGGTCTACCTGTGGTGGAGCATGACATCTTGGTCAGTCAGTATCAGTGGCAGACTCTGAAAGGAAGATGGTTCCAAATGTGAGTTTGCCACAGCCAAGTACAGCCCCGAAGTAAAACAGTTTTGTTACTTAGCCTCCCTATATGGCCAGTTCTGTTTTCGATCTTAAAATAGTAGTTAATGAATACAACTTTAGTGAACCTTTAGATAGTTTTGTGATTATTTTATTTTCCAGCATCAATCTACAAAGAAGAACTAATTAGAAAGCCTATGTCTGAAATAATAATATAAAGGCAAAAGCAAAAACTTCCAAAATAGCAGCCAGCTAGCAGCAAAATGATCTTGAAATAAACGTGAAACCCAGAATTTCTTTTTCATGCTGATCACCCACTCCAAGGGCCACTTTTTAGAAGATTCTTTTTTAGCAACAGACATTGGGGTTCACTTCAGGGTGGAGGGTGGGAGGAGGGAGAGCTGCAGGAAAGATAACTATTGGGTATTTGGCTTAATACCTGGGTGATGAAATAATCTGTACAACAAATCCCCATGATGCAAGTTTACCTATGTAACAAACTTTCATATGTACCCTTGAACCTAAAATAAAAGTTAAGTAAAGTATTATTATTGTTTTTTGAGACAAAGTCTCGCTCCATCACCCAGACTGGAGTGCAGTGGCACAATCTTGGCTCATTTCAGCCTCCGCCTACTGGGTTTAAAAGATTCTCCTGCCTTAGCCTCCTGAGTAGCTGGGATCACAGGTGTGAGCCACCATGCCTGACTATTTTTTTTATTTTTTATTTTTTAGTAGAGACAGTGTTTCACCATGTTGGCCATGCTGGTCTCAAAGTTCTGGCCTCATGATCTGCTCACCTTGGCCTTCCAAAGTGCTGGGATTACAGGCATAAGCCACCATGCCGAGCCAAAAAAAATGATTAAAAAAAAAAGAATTTCTCTTTCAATATACAAATTTCAACTCAATATTCATTTTAAATGTCCCATCTTGCTGAAGAAGTTTACCCATTTTATTTCATATAAAATGTATGCATTTATTTAAATATTTAAGATCACATATCTTAACATTTTAAAAACTATTATTATATTTAATTTTAAGGTTTTAGACTATCAGGCAAGTAAGAATTCAGTTATTCATGGAGCTGTTCCTTTAAGACCAGCAGAGTTAGTTAACTTCTTTGCAGTTGCACAGGAAGAGATACTTGCAGTCATAGTGGTTTCTGATGTGATGTGAATTGGTGGAGGACAGAGTGGAGGCCAGCAAATGGGGTCTACTTCCAAACTAGCCACTTCTCACAAGCTGTTGAGAAGAGATCTGACCAAAATTAATGTATCATGGGAGAGCTCACAAGATAACCAAACATTCAAACTAGAGAGGAACACTGTGAAAAGACAGGGAACCAATTATATGCATCAGTTGTATATATATATATATATGCAGAGAGAGAGAGATTATTTCATCGTCCAGGTATTTATATATATATATGTGTGTGTGTGTGTGTGTGTGTGTGTGTGTATATATATACTTTAACAAATTTTTAGATATATATATATGTACACAGACAGATACATTTTCCCCCCTATTTTCTCTATATAAAAATAATAAAGGCAGAATATAAAGTAGCTTTATATGGCTATCTATGTGCATTATGGGGATTCAAAGAGATAATTTTGTGATAATCCATATCGTGTTGCTTTCAGAGTGAACCGCAACTGGGTTTGCAAGCCTGAGTGCTGGCTTAGCAGCTGTGCAACTTTAAATGAGTCGCTTAACCTCTCTAACCCTCAGTTTCCTCATCCACGAAACAAGGGTCATACTTCAGTACCTCATGGGATTATTGGGAGGTTTAAATAATATAATATAAAAATGTTCACATAGTATTGAGTAAAAATGCTGGTTTTCCTCTTAGAAAATGCTAGAGGTCTTCCCAAGAGGAAAATACTTCTTGTCAGGATTAAAGGGGATACACAGGAAGGTGGTAGAATAAAGAACATTTAGTGAGATATGAACAATGATACCAACAATCAAACATATGCCTTATAGTTACAAAGTGTTTATTTATTCTTTATGTCATTAGTGCTTCACAAGCATCCTGTGAATCCATCGGCTAATTGCTATGCCCATTATATAGGGGAGGAACTGTGACTCAGAGAAATTAAATGGATTGAACAATATCACCTTACAAGTCTATAATGGAGCATATTCTTTTTGACCAATAGTCTATTGCGCTTTACAGTACTCTAAGCTATCTATACATTCTCCACAGTTGCCAAATACCAAGCAGTTAAAAGTCTAATGGATTCCAAAATTGTATCTCAAAATATAGTTCTGTTCTCAAATTTCCCATGATTCCTGGAAAGACAATAATATCTATGGAATTAATAGAATGACTCTTTTCTGGGCAATTCCAAACTATTCCTGGACTCCTAAGGACCATGCTAAGCTCAATTTGCATTTCTTGGATTCTATGAACCAAAGATGTTGTGTTTCTATTGTCAAATGCACCATGTTTTGTGACTGTGTCATTTAGTTTTTAGCATTTCCTGAATTGAAGTTACTCCCTCCAACTACCATGAAAAGTTGGATTTGTTCTGTGTAGCCCAAGGTTTACATATTTCTGCCCTTTTTAGATGTCACAAATGAGCATCTCCATCCCTCGGTGCATTCTATATTAGGGTATCATAGTGCATTCTATGTCAGGGTATCTATCTTTGCATGCATATATTTTCTCTCTCTTTTGAGAGTGCAAGTTTCCTAAAGATGGAAAGTATACCATACGTCTGTACTCTTAGGCCTAGCTGAGAGCCTAGCATTAAATAGCTTTTCAATAAATTGCTTGCTGCTGCTGCTGCTTTCAAAATGCTCTACAGAGTTGACTTCTCAGGAGAGATTTATTAGAAAACATCATAAAAAGAAGGTCAGTTTTCGAGTAAGCAATAACTGTTACCTTCCTCCCTCTATAGTGAATGATCTCTTGAGAATTCTTTCTTAGAGAGAGACATTTGTTAGGGAGACAAAGGGTGCTTAGGAAAGAATTAATAATTACCATGTCGACCTGAAGATAAGAAAAACCTAAAATAGGTCCTACTCTTCCAAACATTAACATGAATTTGTCGAAAATTAGGTTTCAGACCAGAACAGATCAAAATATACAGTGCTCTCTAGGGAAAAAGCTTTTGAGATAAAGTAGAATTTCTTATTTCTAAGAAGTAAGAAAAGAGTATTTTGTTTGGTCCCTACAAATTATAGTTATTTGGTTTCAGCCTGAACAACCACCACAAACAAATACTGGCAGGCCCAGTCTCTACAGGAGTGGTCAAAAAAGTCAGTTTTCATTTCCTTCCAAACCGTATTTTGGCTGATCCATCCATAGAAAAGCAGAACAAAAGGCAAGGGATTACTGCACCCTTAAGCATCCAAGTGGCTCATTCGGCTCAGGGGTTATTTTTAGCAATCTGGCTCACACTAAGGACTTCCTGCTCTATTCAGCAAATGTGCAAATGGACGCTGCAGGACCGTAACAGTAGACATTGATGAAGGTTGTGATCAATGATTAGACTCTCAAGCCTGTTGTGTTTTTGATCTAGCCATGCCTTTCAACCACTGTGGTGAACATTTAGTTCTGAATAGGCTCATCTTCTTCATATGCACATTCTATTTGTAGATGTTGCTATGAGGACAGATTCATCAAAAATGACTGACGTGGAGTCTGGGGTCACCAATTTTGCATCTTCAGCAAGGGCAGGCCGCCGGAATGCCTTACCAGACATCCAGAGTTCAGCTGCCACAGACGGAACCTCAGATTTACCCCTCAAACTGGAGGCTCTCTCCGTGAAGGAAGGTAATACTCAAAATCCTCTTACAATTAACAGCACTTGTCCCTTCTTAACCAGTCCTTTTCTCTGGACAGTCTTTCTTTTACCTAGTTAAAAGTGCTCAGTTTCCTTATTTGTTTACTTAAACCTCTCAGCTTTTGTTTAAGGCTTAGTGGATGTTCAGTCTTTTCCAAAGTAAAATATTTCATCTTTTTGTCTCGTGCTGTGTATGTAGAAATTGAAGTTTTATTTATTCATTACATGTGTATCGTTATAGTCATGCACAAAGCTAGTAATTGGGAATACAAAGGTGAACAAATATGATCTTTCTGTCCATGAGCTTTCAATTTTGTTGAGAAGTTTTCATAAATAAAGTAATTTTTCTTCTGCCATCCATTGACAAATCACTTTGGAAGCTTCTGCTTCACTGTAGTGTGCCACAAGCCCTTTAATTCTCAAATCTAGGAGGAAGTTTACTGTCAAGTAGGGATGAGATTCTTTCAAGAGAATTTTTGGAGAAAAGGTGATCATTCTTGACATTAAGAGAAAGGTAGAGCTGTCACCCCGTGAAGGGAAATCTTAGGTCTCTATCTCCATTGTTTACATACAGTTTATATGGCTTCCAGCATTTAGTCTCCTGAAACGAATATAAGGATACTTTCAATAAAGTGCTAAAAGGTGCCTTTCATTTAAAAACCCTTATGGAGATTTAAAACAAAACAAAACAAAACCCTGAATCAAAGTTAAAAACTACACTCAGAGAGATTAAAGAT
This sequence comes from Rhinopithecus roxellana, assembly GCF_007565055.1. Taxonomy (NCBI): domain Eukaryota; kingdom Metazoa; phylum Chordata; class Mammalia; order Primates; family Cercopithecidae; genus Rhinopithecus; species Rhinopithecus roxellana. The sequence goes on from NC_044552.1 coordinate 170,165,567, forward strand.
CATTTTTGTTCCAAGTCATTAGCAAAATACTCACCTTTTTGTGCCCCATCTTAGACTCTCAGGTGGACTCTAGTGTATGTTTGGGAATTTATTCTTGGTGACAACAAAGCAAGTGAGAACCAGAAGCCGCTCACATCTAGCCCATTCCTGGGAGCCCAAGAAGAAGGCTCTTGGTTCTTTGCTTCAGGAGGTTATTTACTACCTGGTAAAGTTTCGAATGTTCCTGGTTCGTATTCTATGAAATGGTTATATCCTTGTAGGCCAGGAGCTGTGACCAGATCCTGCAGTTCCATGATTACCTCATCGTTTTCCAAAGGCCACTATTTCTCATATGCGACACTATAGGTGAGAATTAAAAAGCATACACTTCAACGTAAAATATAAGAAGAAGAATGAAAAGATGGAAAAGATAAGGGAAGAAAGAAATAAACATATATGTAATGTTTTTGGCCTTTTGAGTTTGAAAATGTAATATGATCATAGGAACATGATGTTGCTATTGGAGTCCATTCTAAACTAGTGAGGTAGAGAAGGCAATTACTTGTTAGTGTAAAAACGCTAATTAAATTTTATACACCTTCAACACACACAAAACCTTAATGTAACTGACATTACTTAATCAAGCGAAAGAGAGCAAATACACTATGGGAGAGTCAGCAGTGTTCTCCATTTTATTTTGGTCACTAGAGAGACTAGGATCTGAAAGAATATGTTACTGTTTTTATATTTTTCTTCATATCATTTTGAAATAAAGTCAAAGACAGCAGTTAAGAAACTGAAAATGGTAAAAATGAATTCACAAATAACACCAGATGCTAAAGATTACGCAAAAGGAGGAAGGCATGTTGTAAAGTGAAATAGGCCAGGCACAGAAAGGCAAATACCACATGATCTTATTCATGGAATCTGAAAGAGACAAACAGCTAGAATCAGAGAGCAGAATGGTAGCTACCAAGAAAATTAGGAAGATGACGGTCAAAATACATAAAATTACAATTAGGAGAAATAAGTTCAGGGGATCTATTGTAGCAAAACGGTGACTATAGTTAATAACAATATAAGTATGTGAGGTAATGAATATGTTAATTAGCTGGATTTAGTCACTCTACAATGTATGCATCTATCAAAACATCATGTTGCACAACAACATAAATATATATAATTTTTATTTGTCAATGAAAAATTAAAGAGTAGAAAAAATACACAAAAGGATATAGGTTTACATAGGTAGATGACATAGATATTTTATTAGCAAAGTTACAAGTAAGCAGTTTGAAGGTTTATCTTTTTCTCATTAGCTAAGCATAGATATTATTATGAATTTTAAAATGAATGCTTTCCAACTGATAATGAAAACTGAAAGCAGGAGTCTTTCTCAGATGTTATGGTTTCAATAATTTATTCACTTAAACATACAAATTATGAGGTGAGGAAGATCTGCAGATTTCCCTCAGGTCTATCCTCTTTTGTTTATATTTTTAATTTTTTTAATAAACATGCATAAGTGGCAGGAAATCTAGGATTTCCAGTGTCCTGAATGCTGTATGAAATTAACCTGAGGTTTGCCCAGTTCATAATCTGTCTTAATCTATCCCTTATAAATTGATAACCATGATAAAAAGGTCAATGATATTTGATGACATATGAACAAGAGGTGACAGAGGGTGGCATCCTGGGATGGAGAAAGGTCAGTGGATTTGGGATATGTTTTATAGGCAGAATCATTAGGACTTGCTGATAAATTGGATGTGGCAGAGATGAGGAAGAATTGGAGGATAACTCCTCGAGCAGTCAGGCAGGTGCTGATGCCATACACTGAGAAGTGTTAGCCTAGAGGATGGGCAATTTTGAGAGTTGGAGGAGTGAAAATTTTTGTGTTTAAGATACCTATGAGACATCTAAATGGACAAGTCAATGAAGCAATTTGATATATAGGTCTGGTGGACCAGAGGGTAAAAGATTCAGAGATATACATTTTTGAATATTTGAGTGTATTTTTTTTTTTTTTTTTTTTTGAGATGGAGTTTCACTCTTGTCTCCCAGGCTGGAGTGCAATGGCGTCATCTCAGCTCACTGCAACCTCTGCCACCTGGTTTCAAGTGATTCTCCTGTCTCAGCCTTCTGAGTAGCTGGGATTACAGGCGCCCACCACCACACGCCGCTAATATTTGTATTTTTAGTAGAGATGGGGTTTCACCACGTTGGGCAGGCTGGTCTCAAACTCCTGACTTCAGGTGATCTGCCCGCCTTGGTCTCCCAAAGTACTGGGGTTACAGGCATGAGTCACCGCGCCTGGCCTTGAGTGTATATTTTCGAAATTTATTTTATATGATTGAGGAGAATATAGTACAAAGGAAATTCTCCCATACCTCACAAGCCACACAAGTAGATTACCTTTACAGTACAAATGGAAACACAGAATATGAGAAAGAGGGAGTCTTAGAAGGCCTCCACTCTTTTGATATATAGATGTTACCACAACTAACCCCAAACAGGTTAAGTGACTTGCCCAAGCTCACAAAAATTAAGTGATAATAGAATTTCTGGTTCCAAAGCCTTCGTCTTTCCCATTATACCAACTTTTCTCTATAAATGCTTCATGGAAATTCTTTTGGGTATTAATGTGTCACCCAGATAAAAAGGGTGCTGTGGTCAAATAAGTTTGGAATTGCTGGTTTCAACATAATTGGCTTTTTATACTTCTCGGAATGTTTCCTTTTTAGACAAGGACTTCTCAGAGCCTTTTTTACAGAGACTTTAAAGGAATAGTGTGTCTATACCCTTCTAAAAATAGAACACACAGCATTTTTTTTCTCTCATTTATTTGACCATCTCTAAAGAAGCATCTTGCAGAATTATTGTTCTGTGAAGCACTCTAAAAATGTGACAAGGAGTAGAAAAGACAGTTGATACGAAGAAGAGCAGAACACAAGGATGGAAATAGAAAATGCAAAAAAAAAAAAAAAGACTATTATAATCTGATTTATGTTAAACGTATATTAATGAAAAGCCTAATTTAGTAAACAGTTAAAGTGGTTTATTACCTAAAAGATATATAATAAGGATCTGAACTGTAATATTTATATTAAGTAACGTGTTACTACATATATATATATGAGAGATGTTTTTCCAAACTAGGCTTCTAGAGAACAGAATCAAGCCAGATAATCTAGAACTCAACGTTTTCTTACTTTCTCAAGAGTTCTTATTATGATTTAAAAAGTGAGATAAATAACTGTTCAAAAAAGCTTATTAACATTTGAAATGACAGTAACAGACTTGAAAGGGAAGTTTGATGTTGCACTCTCAGAGAAATTATGTTGAAAGAATATATTGAAAATGTATTCAATTACATTGAAAGCACTTGACATGTGCAGAAGCTTGAAGAATAACAATGTTAACTAGGAAGTTCATAATATATGAAAAATAATTTTCCTTTCATTAACATCACAATACAAAAAGTTTTCTTTTCATTAACATCACAATTCAAAGTTGACAGCAATCATAACCTCTTGAGCAGATTATTGTTTCTTTTTATCTACAATCATCTTTCAATGTATTTCTAAACACTTTCACATTACAAAGCAAAAAATGAGACTATAAGAGGTATTTGAAATCATGTTTTATATTTTAGTTAATAATCCTAAGCAAGATACTAGATTGACAACAAATGGTATCCTGTTAGTTTTCATCTAATTATTATCTTGATTTCCTAGTACATTTCATAGAAAGATAACAACTTAAAGGGACTTCATATTATTATCTGCTCATTAGACAAACTTGAGATAGCAGATTTAACAACTCTTCTCTGAAAGCTAAAAAGCTTTGTGTGTAGCTTGCTTAGAATCTGTGGTGGCAAGTGCAGCTTCAATTACTATACAAATAATTTAGTTCTTTGTATTTCATATTGTTATAGAGTACCATTTTCCACCAAGCTTATTTTTCTAAGGGATTTCTTTCAATACACACTTATTAAGCACCTGCCATGTTAATTAGAAGGCAACCAATTATGATTGCTAGGGTACAAATTCTCCCTTGATCCCAATTCTCCCTCCAGCTACTGTCCTAGTTCTCCATTTCTGTTTTGTAACAAAACTTCTTGACAGAGTTATCTGCTTCTGTGGCTCCAAATCTTCTATGTCCCATTCTCTCTCTCACCCTAATCAGATTTTCACCTCATGACATCACCCCACTGCTATTTCAAGATCACAAATGACATTGTCTCTGCTAATATCAGTGGTTCATTCTTAGCCCTCCTCTTGCATGATCTCTTAGTCATAGATGATTGTCACTCTTTCCTGTAACGTTTCTCTTCCCTTGGCTTTCCGGACACTCCACTCATCTGGTTTTCTTCCTGCTTCCCTGGCTGCTCCTCCTTTAACTTTTCTTTCCTCATCTCCCTTAACTCTTAATAAATTGGAAGTTATCTAAATTCGGTCTTTGGACATCATCTCTATCAACACTCTCTCACTTGTGATGTAATCTGATCTCGTTGGGATAATGATCGTGCTTTTGATGACTTACAAATTTGTATCTCCAACCTGGAGCTCTCCTGAACTGCACACTCATATACCAATTGCCTAATTGGCATCTCTGCTGGATATCTAATGGGAATCTCAAACTTAATGGATATAAAAGCGAACTCCAGATAGTCTCCCAACAACAGCTCTTTCTGCATTTTCCCATCTCTGAGTGGCAATTCATACTTTCAGTTAACCAAATTATTGCCAAAAATATTGGAATCATCCTTATCTCCCTTCTTTTTCTTATATTCTCCATCCCATCTATCAGTGAATACTGTCAGCTCTACTTTCAAAATTGATCCATAAATCTGCCATTTTTCACTCACAAGATATAGTTTTTTTTCGGTACCTCTGTGACTCCATTTTCCGTTCTAATTTTCTCTACCACTGTCCCATTTGTAAATCCTTCCTGCGCATTACTGTCTTTAGCCTTGCTTTTCTCTGTGCTTGGAATGCTCTTCTCCCTGCTATCTATATAGAATTCTTCTTCAGCTTTTCAGGCCTCTACTCAAATGTCCCCTTCTCAGTGAGGCATACCCAGCTAACTCTGTCTAGAATTGCATCCTCCAGGCCCCAAGACTTCTTGAAAATTTCTATTTTCCACTCCTGCTTTAATGTCTTCATTAGCCCTTTTTACTTCTGATTGACCACACATTTTATTTATTTTGTTTATTGTCCATATTTCTCATCAGATTTTCCCTGAGAGCCAGGATTTATGTTTTGTTCATTGCCTTGTACGTAGTACATGCTTAATAAATATTTAATGAATTAAAGTTGAAGAACTGAATAGAGTCCATCAGATTTCAAAGATGCCATTGATGACTTGGTAGGAGCAGTTTTGTAGGAGTAGTAGACCTAAATAGTTTTACTTAAAAATGGAGACAACAAAAGAGGGATACTTCTTAAAGGATGAAAGAGAAGATAGGATGTGGAAGACTTACAGTTGAAAGAGGGTCTTTTTTAGTTTAAAGATGGTAGTGAATTGAGGAAACGAAGGAGCCGGGAGAAAGGAAAAGTCAGACACAATGAAGAGCAGCAGATGATTATCAGAGTCAACCTCTTGATGAAGCAAAAACGGATAGGATGCGGGATCATGAAGGTATTAGACTGCATAGCAGGAGTAACACCAGGAGCCAGCTCCAAAATTATGCAACCAGGGTGGTTGCATAGGGCTGCTTGATTAGAGGAGACTTGCACTTGGTTTAATGTTCTATTGTTGCTGTCTTGAAATTTTTCATTATTTTTGAACAAGGGTACTGCATTTTCATTTTGCACTGGACACCAACAAATTACATAGCCAGTGCTGACGAGTGCATCTTCCATTGTAAAAAGAGGGAAGGCGGAAAGAATAAGCACAGATCACAGAGAGTTTTAGACATTTAATGGCAGGAAGTTGAGGGAGCTCCTGTCTGATAGCTTTAATTTATTTTTCCTATGAAGTAGAAAGTGAGGTTATCTCCTGAGAAAGAGCAAAGAGAGTAGAAAGTGTGAAGAAGCTGGGGAGAGTACAATCCTGCATAGGGAAATGGCTAACGACATGGACCACGGAGTCAGTTGACCCAAGCTCAAGTTGTGACTGTCACTCACTAGTCTCTGACTTTGGATAAGTCGCTTAACCTGCTTGTGTTTCATTTTAGTAATCTGTAAATGGAGGCTCTGAGAATACTCTAGAAAACTGCCTGGCACTTAATAACTCTGTAGAATAGGAGAAAGTTGATCAGGAGAAGGTAGATTCCCAAACTACTCATATCTCTCTTCTTTGTATAGTTGCCATATCTGAATTGAGGGCAAAATATGGACAGTGGACAAAGGAAAAACCAATGGTTTTATTCCAATATAATATAAAATAAATTTCAATATATTCCACATATGAATGGAATTTTTTTTTTCAGATGCAAAAGAGAAAGATGAAGAAACAACACAAGACCAATTGGAAAAGCCTCAAAATGAAGAAAAATGAAGGCTCATAATCTATCAAGAGTGCTGAATTTCTGCATGTTGAAAGACTTAGTGGTTCTGTTTTCCTGAGACGTTTAATCTGGTGGTAACTGTGGTAACATTGCAGCCCTAAGCAGCATGTGTATATTAGATAATTGTGTTGTGATGCTACTCACTTTGATTGCAATGATGATGTCCAATCTAAGCTATTAAAAGGCGGGTTACTTCCAAATCACACCGAAGGAAAAGGTTAAAAATAATACATCATCACAGAAATGCATACCATTGTCTGTAAGCCCAACAAAATTCACTGTTCTGCTTTGGATTTACTTAGCCTGATGTATTTTTAATTCAATTTTTATGGTGATGAGCAAATCATTTCTTGGTAAACGTAAATCAAACACCATTGATTTAAAACTTCATGGAATTTGTAGAAAATTATGGACTTTTTTTTTTTTTGGTGAGAAAGAACAATAGTCAAAATCACATGGATGGTGTTTGTTTTTAGCCAAAAATGCTCCAGATTTTTTCCCAAACCTCAAAAACGATTTGGAAAAATTGTAAAAGTTTGATAACAGAAACATCTTTAGGATATTTTTGCCTGACATATTTTGCTTCTAGTATGTGCCTACTGTGATTTTTTTTCATGTGGAAAATGCAAAATTTGTAACAAAATGGTTATATGGAACATGCCTATTAAATGAGTTTTACTATCTTCCTTAACTTTGGTACGTGTGTGTGTGTGTGTGTTTTACTTTAACATGAATTATACAAAATACTAGTGGTTTTACACTCTCTTATTCTTAGGGCTTTTGTGTATGTCTGATTTGTTTTTAAATACCTTCCTCAGGAATGCAGACCTTAATTTTTATATATTTTTAAAGTAGCTAACATAGCAGTAGGCACTTAAGCATTTAGTCAATGATGCTGGTAGAAACAGTAAAATACATCCTTTAAAAGTATATATCTAAACATATATTTTAAAAGGAGCAAAAATAAAACCAAAGTGCTAGTAAATTCTGATTTATTAGACATTTTAGAAAAATAATAGAATTCTGAAGTTTTAAAAATGTCAGTGATTAATTTATTTTCATTTTTAGAAATATATGCATGCAGTTATATTTTATTTGATTGTTGACTTAGGCCACGTCTGTATACAGTAACCGAATAAACTCTTTTGCTGCTAAAGAGATTTGTTACTGACACAAGTCTCCTTCATTTTATCTTCAGAAGTAGGCTGGGTAAAAAATGGTGACACATTTTAAAGAATGAAGTTAATAGTTTTTGCAATATAAATCACCTCTGACTTATTATTTTATTGACAGAGCTTACCTTTATATCTTATATACACCAAAGGGGTAGATCTCAAAGAACCTGATTGCTTTAAGTTTTTAAATATAGTTTTTTCCTTATTAAATAATCAAAAGTAATATTTTAAGTGTAGCACTAATTTAATATTCAGTAACATTTTTCACAGACATTAAAATTATATTTCTAAACGTTATTTAATGACATGAGGTTATATAATCAGATAAAGAGGAGTTAGAGTGGAACAGTGGTTTTCAGCATGTGTGGGGAAGCAATTTTGACCTCTAGAGGGCATTTGGTAATGTCTGGAGACTTTTTGGCTGCCACAACTGGAGGTGGAAAGCAAGGGAGAAAAGGTGCTACTGTAAAGTAGTAGGCAGAGGCCAGGGATACCATTACACTGCTAAGCATCTTACTGTCCTGCAGGCAGCCCTGACAGCAAGGATTACCCGGCCATGTGTGTCAACAATGCTGACACTCTGGAGTAGAGTTAAACTGTTAAGCATGTGGATTTTAAATTCAGATGATCTGGGTTTGAATTCTAGCTCTGCTACTCAGTAGTCGCGTTATCCTGGGCAACTTACATCATGTCTCTAAGTCTGTTTTATCCTCTGTGGAATAGTTTTAATAATAGTACATACTTTATAGGGTGGGTGGAGGCAGTAAATGAGATAGTATATGTAAAACAATTGAATAATCCCTGGCAAAGAATAATTATTCAATAAATATTAGCTATCATCATCATCATTGTCATATTTATTCAAGATGCTCTTGCCAATACTGTGGTAGTGGAGGTGGTAGGAAGCTCAATTTGTTTATTTGTCTGTCTTCTGCCTTTCTTTGTGACTTCACAAACTCTGTGATATCCCCAATGCTTGGTGCTGGGAGAAAACAGGATGGTAGAAATAGACAATTCATGGTAATTACCACATGAATGCCAATTCCATCATGCTAATGAGTGACTGACAGGCCATGAGTATTACCATTTAACAATGAGTCTACTCACTGGTGTTTTATGACAGTTACTGCAAAAAAAATAGAATCTTGAGTCAGTATTTAAATGAGTAATTTGTTCCATGAAAATGTAGAAGAAATAAAGTGACATCGTTCTTGGGTCATAGTTTTCTACAGCGTTTTTCTCATTTAGAAAACCAAAAGTAAAGCCGTGTCCCTCATTATTGCTACTAGTTACATATATTCTTACTGATACATATTCTAAATCACTTATTCACTATAATGCACACACAAATAATCCACTATTTTGTATTACCCAAGGTATCAGGCTTGTTAACTGAGAATATGTGCCAACAAAAATGGTTTATTTTTACTGAGGAGTCCAGACAAAGGAGAATGAGAGGTCAGTAGCAGTTTAAAGACAACACTGAATTTGCCTACCAACTTTTTAAAAAATCAAGCTATTTTGAGGAACCTATGGTAGTTTGTCATAGCAAGTAGACACTTTTACCAAAGCTATTTATTGGGGACTCATTAAAGAAAGTCTCCTTGCCCATTTTGCCATTGTCTTTGTACAAGGCACTTGCTTTAGTCAATAGCTATAAAGTCTAAATTAACACTGTCAGATAATCAAGCTAAAAGGTGACAATAAAGCTAGAAAGCAGCTGTCTGAAAACTTAACTCTGTATAAAGGAGAAAGAACAAAAAGAATCTATTTTGTGTCATGTACCCAGAGATATTTTGTGATCTGGGAAGAAAAGATTTGAACCTTCTTAAAACATTAGTGAGTATAAGGAGAGATGCCCTACTTAGAAAATAAACCACTAGTTTTCCTCAGGTGACTTGACAACTTGGGCAGATGTTTGGCAAGGGACCGGGGGATAGAGAGGAGCAAGAGGAAAATGAAAATTCTGGTGTTCTATGCCACTGTAGAATGACTATAGTTAATAATAATATATAAGTTAAAATAGCTAGAAGGGGCTGGGCACAGTGGCTCACACCTGTAATCCCAGTACTTTGGGAGAGCAAGGTGGGTGGATCACTCGAAGTCAGGAGTTCAAGACCAGCCTGGCCAACATGGTGAAACCCTGTCTCTACTGAAAATACAAAAATTAGCTGGGTGTAAAAAAAAAATTAACTTGGTGTGGTGGTAGGTGCTGTTGTCCTAGCTACTCAGGAGGCTAAGGCAGGAGAATCACTTGAATCCAGGAGACAGAGCTTGCAGTGGGCCGAGATTGTGCCACTGCACTCCAGCCTGGGCAATAGAGCAAGAGTCTGTCTCAGAAAACAAAAACAAAAACAAAATAAAATAAAATAGCTAGAAGGAGAATGTTGAGCATTCTCAACACAAAGAAATGACAAATGCTTGAATTGATGAATATGCAAATTACCATGATCTGATCACTAAATTGTATGTATCAAAACATCACTATGTACCCCATGAGTATGTATAATTATTATTTGTTAATTAAAAAGTAAAATTAAAAAAAGATGTAACCAAAGCTCGCTAATCTGTTACCCTGTCTGTGGAGCCTGAACCCTCAAGTTCAAAGTACAGATCTGTCATTTCCTCTTATGATTTTGTTTATTTTATTCCTTGTGCTTCCATTTCTTCAATGTGTAAAATGATAAATTATTATGAGGATTAAGTGAGTGAATATTGCTAATCGATTAAGGGCAGTGCCTGGCATACTAGCAAAAGCTCGTATTATTATTATTTGCCAGAACATAAAGTGTGATAAAGACTTTAAGTTGAATGTTCTAGACCTGTTGATTATTTTCTATGTTATTTGCCAGAATAGATTTCCTTCTATTCTTCTGCTCTCTTTTTTTTTTTTTCCCTTGGCAACACCTCCGTGGCTAAAAACAGGATTGATTAATCCGAATGAGTCCGTTTTTTTTTTTTTTTTTAGAGTTATTGATGGCAACTTTCAGAACATTAAAAATCTGCAGCCAGTTGAAAAATGGAAGCATTGGTTCAAACAAAGGACTGGGGCAGTATTGTTGTTACTTGTTAAAATCCTGGAATGGATTTCTTAGTGGGCACATATCAATAGAAATCATCATCACAGGCCGGGTGCCGTGGCGCTCGCCTGTAATCCCAGCACTTGGGGAGGCTGAGGCGGGCGGGTCGTGAGGTCAGCAGATCGAGACCATCCTGGCTAACACGGTGAAACCCCGTCTCTACTAGAAACAGAAAAATCAGCCGGGCGTGGTGGCGGCGCCTGTAGTCCCAGGTACTCGGGAGGCTGAGGCAGGGGGTGGCGTGAACCCGGGAGGCGGAGCTTGCAGTGAGCCGAGATCACTCCGCTGCACCCAGCCTGGGCGACAGAGCGAGACTCTATCTCAAAAATAAAATAAAATAAAATAAAATAAAATAAATAAAATAAATCATCATCATAGCCAAATTTCGCGTGACTGGTGATTACTTAGCACATAGTGATCCTTTTGAATCTTCATAAAAATATCATATAAAATAGTTGTTAATGTTTCTCAATTTTACAGATGAAGAAAATGGATTCAGAGAGTATCTTTGAGACTGCACACAAGAAAGTGCAACTGTGACTTAGGATAGGGCTCTCAGAGCTTGGATGTGTACAGCCTCTCTTGCACCAAACGTCCCCTCCTCCCCAAACCAGCTCATCCACGAGTGTATTAGATTTGTCTGAATTTACTCAAAAATCTTAGGGAAATTTAAAAGTTGTATAAGAAGAATAGCATATCAGCCAACATGAGCACTGATATCTCAAAACAGCAATTTTATTTATTTATTTGGCTTTACTCTTTCATTAACTCATATTTTATCTCATTCCAGAAATGATCTGATATGGCAAGCTGTTGGTATTGTTGTCATTTTATTTGTCATTAACTTGTAGGGCCCTGAAGGAGTGCAGAGTTGGTGAGAAGCCTGAGGTTCTTTGGGGTGGGAAGTAGTAGCTGGAAGAGAGGCAGAGGAGAAAGGCTCCCCATCCTCGACTCGGCTCACACTCAGCTTGGGGCTAACCATGGTTATGAAGACGGCACACAGACATTCTAAGATGCGAACTGCATCTGGCATGAACTAACTGCGGACATTTTTAGAGAAGAGCCACATAGGTAAGTGAAATCGTCTCATTTGTTCCTCAGCGATAAATTTCAGAGGCTGTGTTATTTTTGGCAATGCTGATGGCAGAGAAGCGCCCGCAGTGCCAGATGGGTAGCTACAGAGACCTCAGGGAAACATAAGAAAGCCAGAAATTTGAAGCAAGCAAGCAAACAAACAAACAAAAAACCTGCCTCACCTTAGAGTCTGTGGAATTGACTCTGGAATTGAGCTCTCACAGTGCTTTAGGCATACCCGATATTCAAATAGTCCTGTTTTATAACATATTTGTCACCTAAATTGAATTTCCATTAGTGGAAGGGATTTGCTTTTTACATATTGCCTTTCTGTGATGTAAAATTGTGGAGAACAATAGAAGAAAAAGAATGGGGCTATCGTCAATAAATGTGGATTTGGTTCCAGGATTTTGACCTAAATTTGATCTATATTGACTATGTTCCTTTGGGTAAATTATTTTCACCCTAGGCAGTCTTTCTTATCTGAGAGAATTATTCAAAATTGACACTAGGTGGTGCTCTGCTCCCACTGGCTCTACAAAAAATTTAATTGAGGCATGCCTGAGGTTTCCAATTTATTTTACCAATTCTGCTACACGTGTTGGTCAGGAGTATTGCAAAACAATATAGCAACCAAAACTACAGTATTTCAAACACAATTTTTTCAAGAGACACAAGAAAAATAAAATTATAACAGTTTGCTATTCTGTGGCTACCGGTTTTTTAGGATACCCTATGTTCTTAGATACCAAAAGAAGGTGCTCTAATATACCTTAAAAATTCACTTCTCCCAAAGGAAAAATAAATCATTATGTTAAAAAGATACCTGCACCAGTACGTTTATCATAGCACTATTCTTATTAGCAAAAATTAAGAATCAACCTATGTCTATCAATAGATGACTAGATAAAACAAATGTGGTACAATACAATGGAATACTGCTTAGCCCTAAAAAGGATAAAATCATATCTTTTGCAGCAACATGAATAGAACTGGAGGCCTTCAGAAAGTGTCTGAGTTATTTTACTTAAGTACAGCATGTTCTCACTCATAAGTGGGAACTAAATAATGTATACATACGGACATAGAAAGTGGAATCGTAGACATTGGAGACTTGGAAAGGGATGGGAGTGAGATGAGAAATTACCTGTTGGGTACAATGTACACTATTCAGGTGTTGGCTACACTGAAAGCCCAGACTAGGCAATATATTCATGTAACAAGATGATACACACCCCCTAAATCTATTAAAAAATATATACACTTCTTAAGAATATATGGGGAGTAAGGGGAGGAATAGCATTAGGACAAATACCTAAAGCATGTGAGGCTTAAAGCCTAGATGATGGGTTGATGGCTGCAGCAAACCACTATGGCACATGTATACCTATGTAACAAACCTGCATGTTCTGCACATGTATCCCAGAACTTAAAGTATAATTTAAAAAAAAGATAAAAATAAATAAATAAATAAAAAGAACATAAAGTCTATCACCTTTTCTGAGGTGTAACAAAGAGTTCCTTTTTCTGTGTAACAGGGTCATCTGGATCGTTTTTGAAAAAATGTAAAATAGCAATACAGAAACATTTTATTCATTAAAATCAAATTACGAACAATCCTGAGTTCTCTACAAGCTTCAATTCAAAATAGACCTTTGATGTCTTTCAAGTTTAAAGCACTGTTTTCAATTGTGACTTTTAGACTTGGAAGAGCCCTGGCAGTTTGAACTCAAGTAAATGCTATGTGAATGTGTGGCTTTATTCTTGATTTAATTCAAAATACCATCTTATTGCTTAATAGTTTCCCTTCCAATTAGAAGAAAGATTGGTTTCTCCGAAGTGGAGGAATTGGGGTTAACAAGATTATTATTCCTGGACTTCTAAGAGCAGGAAGGAAAACAGGGAGATAGTTTTCCACAAATCCCACTGTGTGTTATGTGGGAAAGTTGAGTGCACAAAGGGGATGCTGGCCAGGTAGTCTTGGCATGGTTCTATTAGGGTGAGAGATTCTGAGCACAGCTTCTGAAATCTCTGGAGTGCTTTCACTCTACAAGAATACGTACATTCAGTGACAGGCCACATGTGGGTAGTTAACAGGGGAAAGGGACAGATAGTAACAACTAACCTATTAAAACTGTTCTCAGTGCTTTCAGAGATTATTTAATTCTCACAATAGGCCAACATATGAGAAAATAGGACCAGAGAGGTACTGTCCAAGCTCACATGCATAAATGGTAAAGCCAAGCTTCAAACCAAAGCAAGTTGGTTCCAGAATCCAGGCTTTTAATCACTAACCTACATCATCTCCCCAAATGAGAGCAAACACACAGCAATACTGTTCTAAGTGCTTTATCCCTATTAACTCTTTTAATTTTCACAGCAACCCCATGACATAGGATTTATTCTTGTTCTCCTTTTACAGCTGAGGAAACTGAAGCACAGATTAGTTAAAAGGTTAAGATGATAATTAACGTTGAGGGTGTGCTTAAAGACAAGACGGCCTCTTAAAGTGTTTGAAGGGCACTCAGCAGGTGCAGAATTGAGCTCTGATCCCCACCACCTTTTTTCCCTGGGGTTTCCCTTACATGGGTAGATCCATGCTGCACAGCCTCTGAAATCTTTGGTCTAAGCACAGGGAAAATTTTGGTTCCTGGTGCCTCTTGTCATAGTTGGGATTTTTAAAAAAGACACTAAATATAGAGGAAGAACAGGACACACTTCCTCTGCACTGAGCTCTACACCTTGAATGAGTGCTGCTTTAGCAACAAGATTCTGAGGCAACTTCACAGACACCTCCTGCACCAGCCTGCCCTCCATGGGCGCCATCTTCCTAAGTCTTCCCCTTTAACACCACAGTCAAGAAGCGCTTGGGTCTCCTTCCCAGGTGCTTGTCGTCTACTGGTAATTAACAAAATGAATGATTTCACTCTTCTGATGAAAATATCTGCTGCCCTATAGCAATAGATGTTTAGGCGGTTGGCCAGGAGGGGGAATGTGTAGACCCAAAGAGATACCTTATTAATTACTTTACCTATTAGCAGAAAATGAGGTCCGGTGACTGGATGATTGTGTCACCAAGAGTGACAGAAAATCCAAAAGAAAAAGAAAGAGTGGTTCTCTTCCATTCACAGGTTCTTTTCAATACAAGTGTTCCTTTATTTCTTGGAACTTCAGTTTTCTTATATGCAAAATGAATTTGTTGAAAAGTCCTCTAAATTCTAGCTAATTCTGATAGTCCCTGAATTTTGGACTCATTTTAAGAGAAATTTTGAGACAATAAAATGGATTATCAGTAATAATATTTGTATTTTAACTTGCAACTAAATTAATATTTCTTTTTAATTTATTTTCTATTTTTTCTGTGTTTAGTTTTCAAACTAAACAGTCTGTATTGTGCATACAGTATCTACAATTGCACATTCAACAACTGAGTTATATCATTTCTCAGTATTAATTAAAGAAATGATCAGAATCCCTAAAGAAAGTAATGCTGTGTTAATTTACTCAATTACTTTGATAATTTTCTATTGAATGCCTTCCTGAAGCTGTCCTCACTCACCCTCACTGCTTCTCCAAGGTATAGAAATAGGCAGCCTCACACTGCCACATGTCTGACTATGTTACATGTGTGTTATACCATATTATCCTGGGTAATGAGTCATCCCATCTGACTGACTGGGAACCATAAGGTGTTCTCCTTTTCTTAAGATTTTTGCCCTTTGAAATAATCTTTCTGTTTCTCCTCACACCAACGAGTCCCTATTCTTAGATGCTTCTGGAGTTTCCACATCTGAGTTCTTCTGGCAATGATGGCCAGAGAGAAAGGAGAAGAAGGGAACCCACCAGTAGCTGTCTTTCTGCTGCCTGTCTGAGTACAGGTATGTACAACGATGACGGGGGAGACGGTGCATGGAAACACGTGATGAGCGTGAGCCATGCCAAGCAAGAGCCTGAGTGAGGGCCACTTACAGGTGTGGTCACAGAGGGAAGATGGACGTGGGTCCAGAAAAACAGGACAGAGAGATGGGCAGGGAAAGGGAGAGTACTTCACATGAGAAGAAGCTCGGAGATGGCAGAAGTGCACATGGGTATTTCGAGAGAATCAGGCTGGGGTGGTTGGCACTGAGGCGCAGAGAGAAAGTGGTGGGAGACAAGAAAAACAGGGTTGGAAATGAGGCTCAGAGTAGATTCTAGAGATCCAGGAACAGCAGCAGGTTAAGGCACCTGGACTTTATCCTGCAGGCAACAGGGAAGCTTAAAAGGCTGTGTGTGTGTGTGTGTGTGTGTGTGTGTGTGTGTGTGTGTGTGTGTGTGTAGTAAACAAATGGGATGGGTGCTATTAAACCTTGGTATTTTTCTTAAGTTATATAAAAGAAATTATTTTCTATTTTACTCTTAGCCAATAAACGGGATTGAGTGGCAACTAACAAAAACTAACCTACTCTGTCAAAAAGATCTCCACATCAGAGAACAAGACCTGGAAGCTGTAAGAAGCCTGGATCCACACAAATGGCTGCTTAGCAGTCAAATACTCCCCTCCCAGAACACTTGATGTGTTTCTTGAATATCTGACTTACTCTGCTGGCCATCTACTGACAAAAGTAATCTCTCCCCAGATGAAAATTTCTCTGGCTCTTTCTCTTTGTTTGTTTGTGGTGTTAAGAAACAGCATTTCGAATTCCCTCAGCCTTCCAAGAAAGCAGGCAGATGTGTAAATTAGATTCCAAAGCACTAAGACTTCTACATCTTAATAAGCTGGGACCCAACCATGCCCTGGAAGCAAAAGTGAATAGAATTTCCACATTCACGAAGGGTCTACTGTTGATTTTCTAAAAAGGAACAAAACGGTAACCAGATGGTAGTTGACAGGGCAACTTTAAAGACAAGTATTTGTTTTGATCTCATTCCTAAGGGAAAGAAAGTTAGATAATTAATAGCAGGAAAGAACAGAAGAGAAAGGCAAGAGAAGAAGAAATACCAAAGATAATGTATAAAGAGAAATGTGAGGAGAAATGGATATTGGAAAATATGGGGAAAATTTAGCCAGTTCTAGAAAAATAGAAAATGGGATGAAATGAAATATAACTGCACATTTTCCACGAAATGGTTGCCTAGGAAACAACTAGGAGTGTTTCTCCCTGTACTGAATAATTGTTGAGAAACACACTGGACTTAGGGTCTCTTGGCTTTACTGGTATCAACTGGGAAACTTATGTGTCAGGCATAGTAGTTATGAGCACCATACTTTCTATACCATGCTTCTAACAACAGAAGTAGTCAGTTTCAACAATTTTGGAGGGTAATAGCAGAGGAATTGTAAGATTGAAACCTACAAACACAGGCAGGGTGAGACTTGAAAATCAGATTAGTCTAGGATGACACATTAGTATGTGTAACACTAAGCAACAAACCGTGGAAAAGTCAATTAGAAAAGCAGTTGAAGGCCCATTTGGCAATATGAGATCATCTTTACAGCTTGCCCCGTATCCCGTTGAAAACCAGTTTTCCATATAAAGAACTTAGTGCACTTAAAGTCACATAATGTGAAGGCAAAATTTCACATTACAAAGCAGTTCTTCATCTTTCATTAGTGTACAGCCCCTATGGATCTTATTATCACTTTTTTGCTTTTAATCTAATAAAGAATAAAAAGCATTAAAAAATGCTTTACTGCTCCCATTTGAGTTTGTCTTTTCTATAGTTTAGTGAATTTTGCAGAAAATGTTTATATACATTGTCTTAAATAAACCCATCTCTATAAAGTTGTCCCTCCTGTATTTATTGGGCTGAATTCTCAGCGTGTGCGTGTGTTTGTGTACACATGCGCATACATGTGCACTTAGAGAATTGTGAGGGGGTAGGGGAAACAGGTGTGGGAGGGATTGCTCTTCATAATGACTCATACTATCCTTTTCCTAAACAAAAGCAGGAGTTAAGAGTGTGAGAACGTTTGCTGTTGGTTGGAAATAGACCATGGTTATTTCATCTTCTTTTTTCTTCATATTAACATAGATAAGTTTTCTATAAATTTGTAAGGTCATACATATCCTATCCTGTGAGACAGAGTGAATCCTAAATTGTAAATATTTTTATTTATGGGCAAATTGGAAAGGCATAACAAAACAAAAAGCAATTATCTCAGGCTCCTGACAAATGTTTGAATTGTGTCCTTGGAATTCATTTTGTCAAACATTTACTCATCCTGGTATTGGTATTACCTTGTCACTTTCATTTATTATAGAAAAAAATAAAATCTTAGTTCATAACAAGACCAACAGCAAAGCAAACGTGACATTCAATCCTCGGCCATCTGTCTGGATTTAAGTCAAGATTGTTTCCAAAACTGGAATGGAGCAGAGAAAGCCAACAAAATTATGATGGGTTTTTATTTTGGTTGTATTTATGTATTTTCCTGGTTTAAAAAAAAATACTGGGGAAAAAACAGTCACGCATAATACGTACCATATCTCTGCATATTTCACAACATCTAGATATAGTTTACATATATATATATTTTTTATTCCAGATCTTATGTTTTAGTGAGGAAGACAGCTATATATCTTAATTCTAAGTAAATCTCACAAATAAGCAAAACAATTTTATTCAACAACACTGATTATCATAAAACACATAATTGTAGAAGTTCCAATAAAAATTTAATATTACAATGTTAGTATAGTATATGTCTTATCTACTGCCTCTCAAGCTATACTCAGAGATTAGCAATTAGCTGAGTGTATGTCCTTAACTCTCCTCAAATATATGAAAAAACTGGCCCAGAGATTTTTGAAAATTCTGTTCTGAAAAAAAGTCTATAGGTTTTTTTCTATTTAAAATTTCCTTATATAAAAATTAAGAAAAAATAAAACAGGGGAAATATTTATAATTATGTAGATAGTATAAATGAATACAAATAAAACAATAGGGGAAGTATTAGTATTCAAATTTTAAAATAAATAAAAGACAATTCCAGAAAGAAGTTCACGAAGGAGAAAAACATGTGTTTAAAAAAATAATAAAAGTGCAAACAAATACAAGTTGTTTCTGTTTTGTTGTTTAAACTATTGCATTAGTCAAAATGAACCAACAGTGTAGTGATTAAGAAGATGAACTCGGGAGACAGACAAACCTGACTGGCATTGCCGTTCAACTTTTACAGGTTGTGGGGCCTAGGGCAAGTCTCCATTTTCCTACTAAAAATTGGAAATAACAATAGCACCTATCTCATAGTGTGATTAATGAAGATTTAAATGAGATGACTGTAATGTGCTTAGCACAGTGCTTACCATATATTAAGAGACTGATTTTAATGAATTATTGTCAATCAAGCAAGTGGAAATGTAAAATGGTACAAATATTTTAATAAGGATCTGGAAAATGTATTGATGAAATATTAAGTTGTCTTTAACATGCTTCAACTAGTTTTCAATAACAGAAAAATGGACCTAGCAATCACAGTTTGGGAAGCACAATGAATTAAATGTTCTTATATTATCCCTTAGCCAAGGCTGTCAACTTTTTATTTATTTTTATTTTTATTTTTATTTTAGACGGAGTCTTGCTCTGTTGCCAGGCCAGAGTGCAGAAGTGCAATCTCGGTTCACTGCAACCTCTGCCTCCCAGGTTCGAGCAATTCTCCTGCCTCAGCCTCCCAAGTAGCTAGGACTACAGGTGTGTGCCACCACGCCCAGCTAATTTTTTGTGTTTTTAGTACAGACGGGGGTTCCACCATGTTGGCCAGGATGGTCTCAATCTCTTGACCTCGTGATCTGCCCACCTCAGCCTCCCAAAGTGCTGGGATTACAGGCGTGAGCTGCCTAGTCAGCTGTCAATATTTAAGGTGTTTTGATTCAATACTTTATTCTATAAGAACATGTGTATGTATAAGCAAAACAGCAACAACAAAAAAACACTAAACAATTAAAACTCATCAATGTCTGGCAAAGGAGATGTTTTATTACTGTTGTAAATTCTGTATCTAACTTTAAAAGTTTGAAAATGAGATTTTGTATATGGAAGTTAAAAAATTTATTTCACATATATTCTCTGGAGGTATATTAATTTTTAAACAACTTTTGGTAATGCCCACAGGTCTCCAAAATTTCAAGTTTTCTATTTTTAAAAACTCAGTATCTGCAAGTTTATACTTAAATTCAGTAAACTTCTTGATTTGTAAATATACTGACATTTTCTACTAGTCAGATAACTGAATGATTCATATTGTTCACTTTTCATGTGCTATGATATTATAGAACTATGAAGTTATCACCAGTTTAGATTACAAGATTCTTGAAAGATTCTTCTAGTTTGTTTAATATGTTTACAACACATCTATAGCTACTGATAGTTAAGTTACTTAATCTCTAAGAAATACAAAGATATTAGGCATAAAACATATTTTAAACTAAGAAACATCTTTTCCATTTGACGAATTATGCACAGCAAAACAAACCTGCTAGGTAACAATAAATATTCATATAAGTAATATTTATATTGATATAATCTATTATTTTTCTATGTATATTATATAGTATCTTGTAGAATATTTTGACAATATATTCTGAATAAAATACTTCCAGTAAATAAGATTTACAAAGGCTAAGTTAGATAATAAGTTCTTAATTTTCGATGAGGATAATGGCGTTTATTTTTTTGTTTTTTTTTCAACTGACTATCATAGGTCAGGCATGGTGGCTCACGTCTGTAATCCCAGCACTTTGAAAGGCCGAGGTGGATGCATCACCTGAGGTAAGGAGTTCGAGACGAGCCTGGCCAAGGTGATGAAACCCTGTCACCACAAAAAATACAAAAAATTAGCTAGGCGTGGTGGTGGGTGTCTGTCATCCCAGTTACTTGGGAGGCTGAAGCAGGAGAATTGCTTGAACCCAGGAGGCCAAGGTTGCAATGAGCCGAGATCACACCATTGTACTACAACCTTGGCACAAGAGTGAAACTCTGTCTCAAAAAAAGATAAATAAATAAAAAATAAAAATAAAAAACGGGCTATCATAATATGAAACTTGTCATATATGAAACCTTTTCCTTATGATAGTTCTTAATTTCTATTAAAACAGTGAAAGGATTTAAATCTTGATTTCCAATGTATTGTAAGAAAACACTTTAATTTATTAAATTAGTATTTTTCTGTGGCTCTTTGGCAATGGAATGATTCAACTTTATTGTTGGTATGGTCTCAGGCAAATGATTATAAGGATTTTTAAATTTAATGATTCATTATTCAAAATTTGCTGTTTGTAGCCAAGTAAATTTCAAAACAAAACGTAAAAACAGAGAAATCTTACCTACATTTTACTTTTCTTTTTTTTTTTGAGACTGAGTCTCGCTCTGTCGCCAGGCTGGAATGAAGTGGCACAATCTTGGCTCACCACAACCTCTGCCTCCCATGTTTATGAGATTCTCCTGCCTCAGCCTCCCTAGTAGCTGGGACTACAGGTGCATGTCACCACACCCAGCTAAATTCCATATTTTTAGTAGAGACAGGGTTTTGCCATGTTGGCCAGGGTGGTATGGAACTCCTGACCGCAGGTGATCCACCAGCCTTGGCTTCCCAAAATGCTGAGATAACAGGCGTGAGCCACCATGCCTGGCCTATTTTACTATTTCTTACATATGTGCTAATGCTTAAGAGATTGCTAAATTAAAATGTTTTTTTTTCTTAAAAATTTGCTAAGAGGGCAGATTTTATGTTAAGTGCTCTTATCAAACAAAACAATAACAATAAATAAAAGGACAGGAGAAAGCTTTTGGAGGGAATGGATATATTTATGGTACATATTGTGGTGCTGGTTTCCCAGTGTATGCTTATCTTCTAATTCCTCCAGTAGTATACATTAAATAGAGACAGCTTTTTATATATAGATCATACCTCAATAAAGTAGTTTAAAAAATAAAAGAGACTTCCCCAAGTACTGCATTTTTCTATTATTTTCCATAAAGATTGTTAATTGCCTTAATATTGTTGATGCAATTTTTAAAAACACCCATCTCTCAAAACAAAATAATTGAAATAGTGCAATTTGTCTGGCAAATCCAAGATTTCAGATTTGCTCCACAGAACCAGTGTGGTGTGAACCAGTAAGGAAGTGCAGGCAGCAGAGATGGAAGTACTGATGATGACTTTATTCTTACTGTCATGCAATGTCATTCCCGTCCTATGTACTTTTACTTTCAACAATTTAATAACAACTTAAAAGTCTATTATGTAGGGACACTAGACCAACACACCTTTGCTTCACTCTATATACTATACTATACTATACTATACTATACTATACTATACCTCACTCAATACCACTAAGCCTCCTGAGAGGGTCTGCCAAGCACACTGTTTGCCCTCGTCTGCCAAGCACACTGTTTGCCCTGGTGCAGTTTTTAATCACTTATATCAACACTAGAAATATAAGCATATGCTCCTTTTCCATCTTCCTCCATCCCACTTGCCATATCTAGATAGTGCCTGTTATCCATACTTAATCATCTATTATAAATCACCTTAAAGTATTCATCAGGGCTTTTTTTATTGGAAGAGGAAGATACTCAATTTAATTTAAGCAAAAAGAGAGGATTTATTGACTCATGTAACTAACTCTAAGTACAGAGGTGTAATCAACCTCAGAAAAAGGGAGTTTAGGGGCTTCAATAATGCTGTTGTGCTCTTCCTATATTTCTTATCTCTCAGTGTCTGTGTGGCCTTATTTGTGGCTATTTCCAGGAGCTCAGGTTTGTCGACAGGGTTCATACTCTTTTCCTTTGTTCAACTTGTCTTTACTTGGCTTAATTTGTCACATTAGGACCAGGTATGTGACAGGCAAGATGGTCACCAGTAACCCCAGACTTCTTACTCCTAACTTCAATATTCTACCCCACAGGGGAAAGAGACTGTTGCCCCCCAGCAGTCCCAGCAAATAATTTTTGGGATAATTTGGTTCAGGGAGATGTGCTCCTGCCCCTGAACCATCTAGCTGTGGAAAGAAGACACATTGATTTGCCATGACTGAGACTTGTTCTTCCCACTGTGGCAAGGAATGGAGAATTGGCCCCATCTGAACCTGTGGCAGGACAGGCTGCAGACAAGGACAAGCTGCAGACAAAACCCCTCACACCGAGTTAAAGAAGGAAGCGGTTTATTCCGCCGGGAGCATCGATAAGACTCCTATCTTAAGAGCCGAGCTCCCCGAGTGAGCAATTCCTGTCCCTTTTAAGGCCTCACAACTCTAAGGGGGTCCACTTGAGAGGGTCGTGATTGATTGAGCAAGTGGGGGGTATGGGACTGGAGGCTGCATGCACCGGTAATTAGAATGGAACAGAACAGGACAGAGATTTTCACAGTGCTTTTCTATACAATGTCTGTAACCTGTAGATAACATAACCGATTAGGTCAGGGGTCGATCTTTATCTACCAGGTCCAGGGTGTGGTGCTGGGCTGTCTGCTTGTGGATTTCATTTCTGCCTTTTGGTTTTTACTTCTTCTTCCTTTGGAGGCAGAAATTGGGCATAAGACAATATGAGGGGTGGTCTCCTCCCTTATTCCCCCCACCTTTGAGAATCTCACTCAATAGCGGGAGTTCTCTCTTTCTCACTACCCATGTCTTCTTGCAAGACAGACTGATAGTGATTCATATAGTACACCTGTGCTGAAGCATTTTGGTGAACTAAGATAGTGATGAAGCTTTTTATGATTTGAAGAAGTACAGGTAGCAAACAAGGGAGCAGTAAGCAGGTTCCTATTACTATTATAACTCCTATTATAAGAGTTTTAAATCCTCCTAGAGCTGGGAACCATTTTCCAAACATGGTCCCAGGATCAAATCCATGCCACACTTGCATGGGCACATGTGCCAGTTTTGTCATATCTCTAACTATGTCTTCAACTACTTGCCCTTGATCATCTGTGTGTAGACAGCAATCAATAAGGTTAAATTTTCTACAGACCCCTCCTTCAGTTGCTAGCAAGTAGTCGAGAGCCAATCTATTTTAATAGATAGCATTTCTCATCTGAGTTTCCTGCCAGGCTAGAATAGTCAAGGCTTTGCTGGTTTTATTAGTGATTATTTCTAAGACAGTTTGGAACTGCATGATTCGGTTGATCCGGTAAATGGGGGTCTGGTATCTCCATGAGCCGTCTTGTGCCCAAGTAGCAGGACAATAATATTGTGTGATTCTCTCAGGGGACCATTCATCATCTTTCCAATTTCCTATAGCTATGCTTCTCTTTTCGTGGGAAGCATAGACAAGGAAGCCCAGGAGTTCATCTGTTTTTATGGGCAGTAGGAAGAAAGATGGTTTAATAGTGCCAATAACACAACTACCTGCACACTGGTCAGGTAATTTGGTATAAGCTATATGCCCACATATCCAGTATAATCCAGTGGGGGCTGTCCAGTCCTGGTGGGACTCCGGGTGGGTCCACACAGTTTGCAACTTTGTGAATTTACTAAATGGATTCCTCTCTGTGTGATTTGAACTCCACCAAGTGACTGTTTTTGTGGTAACATTATACAGTTTCTGTCTCAGATAACTAAGTCGTCCTATGGGGTGAGTGAATTCTTTTCCTTCTCTAGCTATGCAATATTGTCCAATAATTGAGGCTTTTAGGATCTAGAAATTATCAGGGTGATTCTTTTGAGCAGGGAATTCATCAGAAACTAGGTCTGTAACAGGTACTAATTCTCAGGTTTCCCATGGCCATTGATCTCCCATTACAGTTCCTCCACATGCATAACATGAAGTGACACTGAGAGACTGGGCTACATGCTTGGCTAATTGCAAAAACAAATTTCTTGTTTTTCCTGGAATTTCTGGTACTGGCACATTTAGTTCATCATAGAAAGTTTGAAACACTGGCTCAGGAGAGCGTTTGTAAACTTCTCCTCAAACCAAGATATTTACTTGAGGATCCTGTCTGGCCCCATTGATTCCTAAGGTCACACGCTCCACTTTTTTCCAGCGAGGATCAAGGGAATTGGTTATTTCTACCTCTAAGTACAGGAAGGGCCATTTTTTCCTTTCTGAAGGTGGGCTGGATCCTTTTCATTTTTTATCCAAGTGGCCCAAATGACACAAGACTAGTATCCACATTCATTTCCACGCAGTCCTAATTCATGACAAATGTACTTATTTTTGGTCATGTAGCCTTTTTCCTAACTAAAAGTGCCACATTCGCTTCCTAACTCATTGCTATTAAAGACAGCACAGGCATCAGATTTCAAGATTACGCATTTGGGCACCCCTTTTTCTTCTGTTCTGGCTAATACTTCACTTGTATCATATGTGAGTCCTCACCAGTCTTCAGTCCTTAATCTTATTTCAAAAACTGTGGACATGGGAGGCTCAGAGGGGTCATAACACACATCCGGTCAGTCGTTTCCTGGGCTACATACCTTGTACTGAGTGTCATTATATAAATATGTTCCTTTTAAAGTTCCTAGACATTCATAGTAACTATAGAACAGAAAGATTGTTTTAACTTGTTGCCCTACCTCAGTAACCTGATGTATACACTGAGAGCAGTCCTCCATGCGGGGAAAATCAGTGGAAGTTTTTACTATTCAAGTCCAAATTATAAGGAAAATGAGTCTTATGAGGATTCTCCTCATGCTTCGGCTGTGCGTAGACCAGTCAGCTTCCAGGTGTGACTGGAGCAAGACTTGTAGTCCTCCTCAGAGTCACTTTGCAGGAGTTGTCCGGGCTCGGTTTTGCCTCCTAGGTTTCAGCTGCTGCAGGTTTCACACGACTGTGGTGGATCCAGGCTGGGATTCCTTCTACCTTTACCGCCGTGGGGGTGGTCAGGATGACGGTCTGAGGTCCTTTCCACCGTGGCCGCAAAGGGGCTACGTTCCAGTCCTTGATCCATACGCGATCACCTGGAGAGAAAGGGTGAACTGGGGAGAATAAGCTGATGGGACACTTCTCATTTACCCAAGTTGAGACTGTGTAATTTTTCCTAAAGCCTGTAGCTGTCGCTGTAATTCAATTTCACCTAACTCTGGGGGAGTGCCTGGAAGTTCCCGTAGTATAGGAGGAGGCCTATGATACAGTATTTCATAAGCGGAGTGTCCTGTTTTCTTAGAAGGAGTGCATCTAATTTTAAACAATACCATAGGAAGGGCCTGTATCCACTTTAATCCTGTTTCCTGATATACTTTCCTTAAACTATTTTTGATAGTCTGATTCATTCGCTCCACCTTTCCGGAAGTCTGAGGTTGGTAGGCGGCATGTAGCCGCCAAGTGATTCCTAATGCCTCTGCTGTCTTCTGTACCAAGTCAGCCACGAACGCCGGCCCATTATCTGAGCCGATTCATAAGGGCAGTCCAAACCTAGGAATAAGATCTCAGAGAAGCACACGAGTTATCTCGTTGGCCTTTTCAGTTGGTGTTAGATAAGCCTCTCCTCTACCCACCTAGAGTAAGCACACACAAGAACCAGCAAATACTTGTTACCTCCACATTTCGGCATTTCTGTGAAATCCACCTGAAGATCCTCAAAAGGAGTCGCTCCATAAGCTTGTATACTGGGTAGAATAGTGGGGCCTTGCCTCGCATTGCGCTGTCAGCAAGTAACGCACCATTGTGCTACTGCTTGGCAAGGGCTAGCAAGTGTGAGATGTAGAAGTACCGGCCTAACAATTTTTCAAGTGACTCTTGTCCTAGATGAGTGGTTTCATGTATGGTCAATGTGATTGTGGCTTCTAGCAACTGCGGCACAGCTACCCTCCCATCTGGCAGTCTGATCCATCCTCCTTTTATTACTTGTCCCCTTTCTGCATGGAAGAAGTCTTTTTCTTCCTCAGGTCAGGTGTTTGAGGGAGTAAGGGGGCTGCTACCGATGCCAGGTAAGGGGTAGATTCTGCTTTTCGAGCTTCTGAATCAGCTCAAGAGTTTCCTAAGGCCACTGAGGTGGAGGCTCGCTGGTGTCCCCTGCAGTGCATGACTGCCACCTTCTGAGGTTTCCACACTGCCTCTAATAATTGTAGAATTTCTTGTTGGCATTTTATGTCCTTTCCCCCAGAGTTTAACAGGTCTTTTTCCTTATATAATGCTCCATCCACTTGGAGGGTTAGAAAGGCATATTGAGAGTCAGTGTAGATGTTTACCATCTTACCTTCACTGAGTTCTAGAGCCCAAGTTAAAGCAAAGAGCTCAGCCTTCTGGGCTGAAGTGCCCTGTGGCAATGGTTTGGTTTCAATGACAGCATCCAAAGTCACCACCACATATCCTGCACCTCTTTCTCCTTGTGGGTTGATGAAGCTGCTCCCGTCCATGTGTAACTCCAAGTCTACTGATGCCCATGGCTGGTCCCGAAGGTCAGGTCTGCTAGAATAGACTGAGTCCAACACCTCTACACAGTTATGCTCGACCAGACTCTCTGATACTGGGAGCAGGGTCATGGGATTTAGTGTGTTACAGACTTCAATAGTTATGTGAGCTGTATAACTATTTTCACATAGCAAGATTTGGTACTTGGTTACTCTAGCATTTGTTAGCCAATGATGTCCTTTGGTATTCATCAAAGTTACCACAGCATGGGGGGCCTTTATATTCAGCTTTTGCCCAAGGGTTAGTTTATCTGCTTCTTGTCCTAACGGGGCTGTTGCTGTCAGGGCCCTTAGACATGGTGGCCAGGCTTTGGAAACCCTATCTAGTTGTTATGAGAGATAGGCCACTGGCTTTGGCCAGGGCCCCACAGTCTAGGTTAAAACTCCAACTGCCATTTTTTCACTTTCTGACACATGGAGTATAAAGGGCTTTGTCAAATCTTACAGTCCTAGGACTGAGGCCAACATAAGTTTTTTCCTTTAACTTACAAAAGGCTTGCTGCTGTAGAGGCCCCCATTCAAAAGGCTCCTGGTCACCCCCTTTTGTAACCCTGTACAAAGGTTTTGCTAGTACTGCAAAGTTTGGAATACATAATCTGCAAAAGCTCACAGCTCCTAGGAATTCCCTTACTTGCTTTTTGGTTTTAGGTTCCGGTAGGCTGCAGATGATCTACTTTCTTTCTGACCCTAGGCTGAGCTCCCCTTTCCAAACAGTGAATCCCAGGTAGCGTACCTGCTGCCTGCAGATCTGAGCTTTCTTCTCAGACACCTTATACCCACAGTCCTCCAGGTGCCAAAGCAGGGCATCCGTTCCTTTTGCACACCTGACTGCCGTGGAGTGTCCCAGCAGGAGGTCATCCACATACAGGAGCAAGACACAACCTAGCTCTTTAACAGGAAACTATTGCAGGTCTTGAGTCAGGGCCTCCCCGAAGATAGTAGGGGAGTTCTTGAACCCTTAGGGAAGCCAGGTCCAAGTGTACTGAGTAGTGACACCTGACTCCGGATATTCCCACTGAATGGCAAACAGCTTCTGGCTGTCAGGAGCTAGTCTGATGCTAAAGAAGGCATCTTTTAAGTCCAAACAGGTAAACCAGCTGTCCTCAGCCAGCAGCAGCCCTAACAATGTGTAAGGGTTAGGAACTGTTGGGTGCAGAGTCACTGTAGCTTGGTTGACCAAGCACAAGTCCTGTACTGGCCAGTAGTCCTTGGTCCCTGGCTTAGTGACAGGCAGGAGGGGGCTGCTCCATGGAGACTGGCAAGGGACTATAATTCCAGAGGCTTTCAAGCGCTTGAGATGAACTTGGATTCCTTGATAGCTTCTCTGGGAACCGGATACTGCTTTTGTCTAATTGGTTGGGGCCCCAGGCTTCACTTCTGTGAGTACAGGGGCTTGGTTGACCACTAGTCCCAGAGGATTATCCTTTGCCCATACTCAGGGCTATCACTTAGCTAGAGGTGGTTTTATCTCTTGGCCTGGCTCGTTTAGAAAATGTCTCCATTCTTCCTTCTGGGGACCATAAGGGCCATAATACCTCCTGTTTCCAGTAACTTTAGCTGTAAAGAGCCCTGTTTTGTAAAGGAGATGGTTGCTCTCAGCTTACTAAGCAAGTCTCTTCCCAGCAAGGGCAAGAGACAGTCAGGCATGTACAAGAACTGGTGAACTATCTCATATCCCCCCACTGAGCAGGTCCGTGGTAGATAGAAAGCCTGCTTAGTGGAAACTCCTATTGCTCCGATTATATCAATTGTTTTCTTGGATAAGGGGGCGACCGGGTTGGTCACTGCTGAATGTTCAGCACCATTATCGACCAAAAACGTAATGTCCTTGCCCCCAGCTGTAATCTTGACTGTTGCCTCCTTGCGGGGGGGCTTGAGCCCGGTCCCCTTCAGTCCAATAGCCCTTCAGCCAGATTGAACAAAGCTCCCTGGTCTTTATCTGAGGTCTTTTGTTTGAATCACCTTGCTTTTCCTTCAGTTGGGGACACTTATCTTTCCAATGTCCTATTTCCTTGCAATAGGCGCATTGATTACGTTGCAAGCGTGGGCAATTAGACTGGGCATTCTTCCCGGAATCCCCCTTTCCCTCTCCTTTTGGGGGAATTCCCCTAATGGTGGTGGCCAGTAAGTCGGCATTTTGCCTAGCCTGGCGTTTGCCTTCCTTAGGGCTTTCTCTGCAGCTTGTTGCGTCTCTATTCACAACCACTTGATTGGCTATTTCCAGCAGCTGTGAGGTATTCATACCCGAAAACCCAGGCTGTTTCTGCAGTTTCTCCTAATATCTTCCATGTTTCGACTAATTAAGGCCATGTTAATCATGCGCTGATTTTCAGGGCTATCTGTTATCAAAAAGAGTGTACATACGGTAAGCCTCACACAGTGTTTCATAGAATTGCGCTGGACTTTTCTCTTTTCCTTGGATGACCTCAGAGACTGTATTCACATTTGTAGCTGTTTGAGCCCCTTTCTTTAGATCTTTTATTAATGCCTCATGGTACCGTCTTAGCCTCTCCATGTCTGGTCCCTCATTTGTGTCCCATTGGGGTCTGTTCCTGGCAGCTGAATTCTTATGTATTCTTGGGGGTTTTGGTAATCGGCTGGGATGTGCTCTTCTAGCCACTTAGTTGCTGCCTGGAGCACCCTTCGTCTTTCATCTGTATTAAAGAGGTACATGAGCAGCTGGTGGCAATCAGCCCAGGTAGGATTATGAGTCTGTATTGTTGCAGGAAGTCAGGGACCCCAAACAGAGGGACTGGTTGAAGCTGCGGCAGAAGAAAATAAATTGTGAAGATTTCATGGACATTTATTAGTTCCCTAAATTAATATTTTTATAATTTCTTATACCTATCTTTACTGCAGTCTCTGAACATAGACTGTGAAGATTTCATGGACACTTATCACTTCCTCAATCAATACCCTTGTGATTTCCTATGCCTGTCTTTACTTTAATCTCTTAATCCCATCATTTTCTTCAAAAACTGAGGAGGATAAATGTCGCCTCAGGACATCTTGATGATTGCGTCAACTGCACAAATTCTTTGTAGAGCATGTGTGTTTGAACAACATGAAATCTGGGCATCTTGAAAAATGAAGAGTATAAAAGCAATGTTCAGGGAACACTAGAGATAAGGCTTCTGGTGGCCAGTGAGTGGAACGGAACAGAGCCATATTTCTCCTCTTTCAAAAGCAAATAGGAGAAATATTGCTGAATTCTTTTTCTCAGCGAGGAACATCCCTGAGAAAGAGAATGCGCCCTGAGGGTAGGTTTATAGATGACCCCCTTAAGGCGTGCCGTCTTTTATGGTCAAAGCCAAAGGGATGAAATAAGCTCCGGTCTCCTGTAGCACTCCCAGCCTTATTAGGACAAGGAAATTCCCACCTAATAAATTTTGGTCAGACAGGTTGTCTGCTCTCAAACCCTGTTTCCTGATAAGATGTTATCAATGACAATACATGCCTGAAACTTCATTAGCAATTTTAATTTCTCCCCATTTGCTGGTCCTGTGATCTCTCCCTGCCTCAATTTGCTTTGTGATATTTTATTACCTTGTGAAGTATGTGATCTCTGTGATCCACACCCTATTCGTGTACTCCCTCCCCTTTTGAAAATTGCTAATAAAAACTTGCTGGTTTTACGGCTCAGAGAACATCATGGATCCTGCCGACATGTGATGTCTCCTCTAGACACCCAGCTTTAAATTTCTCTCTCTTGTGCTCTTTCCCTTTATTTCTCAAACCAGCCAAGACACATAGGAAATAGAAAAGAACCCACGTTAACTACCGAGAGTGGGTTCTCCTGATACTGTAAAATATCCAAACTTGTCTGGAGCAAGTCAATTAAAGCTTGAGGCTTTTCAGTGTAAGATGGAGTATTATTTTTCCAATTGAGGAGGTCAGCAGAGGTGAAAAGTTGATACACAAAGACACTCCTTTCCACCATGTGTCCGTCCTCATCTACCCCAGTATATCACTGCACTCTCAGGGGCATTTGGATTCCAGTCTGGGGCAGTAAGCGAGCTGCCAAGGGAGGAGTTTCTCCTGCAGTTTCACTTCCTCTTTTGTCTACTCTGGGTGGTTTAGAGGTGTGGTTATCTGCTGGAGGTGTAGGTCCTGTGGGCTCAGGGGTGGGGAGCCCTTCCTCTCGATAAAGAAGGGGTACTGCTGGTACTAATTCCTGCCATGATTCTTCTGGTGCTGGGTTGGACAGGACTTTTGGTGCCATCTTCCCTCAGCAGGTGGAGGGAGAACCTTCCTTAACTAACTGTTCCTACTACTAGTACTGCTGCTGCTTGTCCTCTTAACCACTGTGGGGGATCCAAAACTAGCTGCAACCAAGAATCTGTATATGGGAAGTGATCTGGGTTACAGGTTACCCTGTGCCATACTTTTGAGACAAGAGACCTGTCCAGGCTTCCTTCTGATGGCCAATCCATCTCTAATGCTGGCCAGTCCATGTCACACAAAGTTATAAGTTTTCCTGGTGTCATGCATGGTGACTCCATAGTCTCCCTTAAATTCCTTTTTGAAAATTTTCAACATAGTTCCTAGTGGAGTGGGCTTACTTTGTGCCTGACCCATGTTTCCTCGAGACAAAACACCATGCTCACACCACACACACACCACCAAACAAAGAATGGGCTAAAAGGGCACAGACACACTTTTACAGTTTACACCAAACCGGAATTAAAACCAAAATCAGAGTATCAAGAAATCCAAGGAAGGTCAAAACCAAAACCAAAGTATCAAGCAATTCAAGTCAAGTCAAAAACAAAACCAAAGTGCTGGTACAGACACACCATGGGTGATCAGGTCATGCTTCCACTCAAATGGAGTGGGCAAGTTCCAAAGACTAGTCTCACCAAGTTTCAGATGTCCAGACTCCAAGTACCAGTTCTTTCCCAGTGTTCAGCCACTGTGTTGATCCTCCATGGGGGCCTGCCACACGCTGCTCTGGCGAAGCGTTCCACCAGGCAATTGCCTACCCAGGAGCACTCTCAGGATCTGCGTCACTCAAGTTGACCGGAGTCCCCCGCGGGGATGTGCCACAGGGCAGGCCTAAGCCGCCTAAGGGGCTGCCTCAACCATCCATTAACACCTCGCTTCCCGGTCAGGGAACCAAGAAATGTAGCAGGACAAGCCGCAGACAAAACCCCTCAGACACCAAGTTAAAGAAGGAAGCAGTTTATTCGGCTGGGAGCATTGGCAAGACTACAGTCCCAGGCTGTGGTGCCAGCCTGTCTGCTTGTGGATTTCATTTCTGCGTTTTAGTTTTTACTTCTTCTTTTTATGGAGGCAGAAATTGGGCATAAGACAATATGAGGGGTGGTCTCCTCCCTTAAACCTGGTGGAATTCAACTGAAGGAGGAGTGGAGATCTACATTTATCAAAACATCAAATCAACAAAAAGAGGCAAACACCTTATTTTTCTGAATTTTAAAAACATTTTATGATACTGCCCACATTCATTAAAGAACACATGACCATAATGATAATAGTGAAAATTAAGAGATGATTAATAGTCTCTCTATATGTTTTTATGTGTGAACATTTCCCTATTAGGAAAAAGAAGAGTCTTTGTTTCTTAAGGTCCGGTGCTCCAATATGGAATAACGTGACTTATAACCCTAAATATCTACTCTCATGACTGACAAGACCCAGGGAATCATTTCTTATATATCTTTTCCAATATCCTATATCCTTGAAAGAGAAGGCAGCTGTATTTAAATGCCACAAATGTTTGTGGGCAGTTTCCTTGCCAGTCTGTGAAACAAATAATGCTTTGAGTGCCTGGAAGATTTGAGCAGGGGAAACATTTGGCTAAGATAAAAGACAAATTAACTTGTCAAATGATTTCTCACAGACAAGAAGAAGGCAGTAGATTCTTGCATTATAAAAGATCATTTCCTGTAATACCAAGCATACTGTTTCTTGCTTCATTTCATGTTGCAGTTTATGGTTCCAGTATTAACCACAAATCATAATGACATTCACAACAGTTGTACCTCGTGGCTGAGGGACATTTTATAGAATTAAGCCATTTATGTTACTTCTAGACATAACATGAATTGTGCTACCAGCTCAACTAGCTGAAAATTGAATATGGGAATTATGAGTAGTTTTAATTGTATTA
This sequence comes from Rhinopithecus roxellana, assembly GCF_007565055.1. Taxonomy (NCBI): domain Eukaryota; kingdom Metazoa; phylum Chordata; class Mammalia; order Primates; family Cercopithecidae; genus Rhinopithecus; species Rhinopithecus roxellana. Next base: position 170,198,854 of record NC_044552.1, read on the forward strand.
ACATACACAATAAGATTTATGTAAATTTTTTAAAACTAAATAAAAATCTTAGTCAATTTTAAATTTGTATTTGTTTTATAATTTTAATAACTAATGCTGGATATTTCATAAGAGAATTTTTTGAAAATGTAATAATTTTAATTTTTGAATTATTTTAATTAATTTTAATTTGCTTTTTTGATGAAACTATATTCAAACTTTGCATACATTGAATATGATTACATATTATCTTTTCATCTTTTAGAATAATTGCTGCCAATAGATCTTAAAATAGGTGAAAATATTAATTATTATAATCATTTTGCTAAAATGAAGGCAAGAAAAACACATTTTATGTAATAAATAATAGATCAAAAATTAAGCTTGTCTTTATTACTGATTTATACATTAATCATGCATCAACAGTACAACCAGGCATGCGCAATAATAACTAAATTCACTTGTCTTTGATATCTTGCTAGTTTTCAGCCTTATGAAACCATAGTGTTACCCATGTCTTCGGATTTTGTCATTAGGAAAGTGTATTTGTCACAGTAGGGAAATAAGACATACGAGGGAGGTAAGACATATGTTTAATGGTATGTGAGCCTCATTTTTACCCTCCCTTGGGCCCCACTGATGTTAAAGGAAGAACTAAACAAAGAAGACAAGAAACTTGGTCTAAACTGGGATGTTGTGTGATAATTTAAGGTTTTGATAAAAGCAGCCTTTAGTCTCGGGCAAAGCCAGTGAAAAGAGAAAACTGAAATCAGGAGTTAGCTGATGAGTGGAAGAAAAAGGGAAGGTTGAGAGACCATGCTGAAAAGGTCGGATTTTGAAGCTTTGCCTGTTCTTTTGGACTGTTTGAGTTACTCTTTTTCTGTGTTTTCATGCCAATTATGCTGTTATTTTCAGTCTTTGTTAGCTGGTGTATATATCACCTCATAATTCCCAATAGATATCTTTAGTGGGTTCAGATGTCTGTGTGAAAATTTAGGTAAGTAATACATTCATATGTATTATGAATAAATAAATATGTATGTGTGCTTAAATTTTTTCTTTGATTTCTCTAGTCTAGAACTCAAAGAATTTTATGATACCTTCTAGATATCATAAAATTGATGTCAATCAGTTCCACTTGCTCTAAATTAATTCAGAATTTTTATTCTTAACCTCTGCACGACTGTTTTCTCATCCATAAAGTGAGTTCTATAGTGGTATTTACCTCATAGGGTGGTTGTGAGAATTAAGTGTATTAATATATGTAAACTACACAGAATATGTAAACTACATGCCTGGTCCTTATATAAATGTGTGCTTCTGTTCTTACTGCCTCATGCTTCCTGTTGTCCCTACATTCCAGGTGATGGTGATGGGTTGTGAGGAAGCCAGGTACTGTGGGTGCATCTTGTCCTTGATTTTCGCCATCTATGCATGCAGGCATCTATGCTGAAAAGTCTCCTTCCTTTAAAGTTTCCACATAGTTACTACCACATCCTGTCTAAAAGACCCTTCTGGTTTCACTTTACACTTAGTTATTTTCACACTTTTTTTGAGCACATAAGAAACATTTAGCTCGGAAATTCTGAGTCAGAGACATCTATTTAAATAATGCAAATGGCACATTCTATTATAATGCTCTGCTATACTGCAAAAATCAGCAAAGATTTCCACCTTTCACTCCACCTGGGAACTGAGGTACAAATGCTTCAACCCTCATATCCTTCCAAATTTAAGGATTTCTACCTTGTAAACCTACTTCAGTACTCAGCCTGGGGAAGGGAAGCTGGCAAAGGACTCTGGGGCTCCTCAGGGCCTTGTTCGCTTCCAGGCTCTCTTGCTTCCTCTCCATCTCCCTCCTCGCTTCCCTCTTATCCCTCTGCCCCAACTCAGGTCATCTTTATTTCCTACAGATCTTATAAAACCTGAGCTGGAGGACTGACTCTTATGTCAGCAGACATTCTCTCAGGCCCATTGTTTATATCCCTGGGTCCCCAAACCCAAATGCTTTGACTTCTGTAACTGAAAAACCACCACTCACCCCAGCTTTCCATCCCTAACCCCACCACCATCTCCCGATTTTCTTTGTTAGCAAACCTCCCCTGGCAACTTTTCTAATGTACTAATTTGATTGAGGAAAAGACCAAGGAGCAAATATAAAAAATCAATGATTTATATTTCAAAATGTTATTTTGTTCTAGTAACTCTGTGTTCTGAGGAAGAAAATTTACTACTCATTTAGATGTGTTCATCCTTGCCTGCAATCTTTAAAAGAGTGAGAACTAGTTTTCTGTACAGAATCTATTTTACAAAAATAGTAAGTCCCTCAATCATGCATGCATGCACTCTGTGGTTCTATGGTTAATATTTCCTAAGGCCTCTGCAGGGTTAAACCTAAATAGTGGGTTACATTTGCAATCCCCTTGGCTAGAATTGTCAACATTTTATATGTAGGGGCTTTTTTTCCTCTAAATGCTGGCCTAAGCCATTCCCACCCCCAACCTTACCCTCCTGGAGATATTGGCATGATGCTGGCTGAATTTCTCCTTCATGAATAAGCTCCGAGGAAACCTCTTGCATAAGGGGTGAAGAGTTGGTTTTTCTTTTTTTTTTTTTTTTTGAGGCGGAGTCTCGCTCTGTCGCCCAGACTGGAGTGCAGTGGCGCGGTGCAATCTCGGCTCACTGCAAGCTCCGCCTCCCGGGTTCACGCCATTCTCCTGCCTCAGCCTCCCGAGTAGCTGGGACTACGGGCGCCCGCCACCTCGCCCGGCTAGTTTTTTGTATTTTTAGTAGAGACAGGGTTTCACCGTGTTAGCCAGGATGGTCTCGATCTCCTGACCTCGTGATCCGCCCGTCTCGGCCTCCCAAAGTGCTGGGATTACAGGCTTGAGCCACCGCGCTCGGCCGGTTTTTCTTATAGATAGAGTCTCTTGGACCTTTGTCTAAGCTATTACACTTCTGAAAGTGAAAGGGGACACCGTTAATAATTATACCTGGACACCATGTGTGAGTTCGGATAGTCCCCAGCAAAGTAACCCTTGTGGCTCTAGTTACAGTTTACAGACAGTGTAGTCTATTTCCCAACCCAAAATTTTAGCCATCTCTACCTCCTCCACCTTGTTATTGACTAGTCTTTTGCCATCACCTGCTTAGTTCAAGAAAGTTATTAGCCAAGCTGAGGCTTATATAGGGTTAGTGGTCTCTCTCTGATATTGTTGAGTCCACT